>NC_081409.1:431534807-431839599 GCF_030272615.1 Cryptomeria japonica | reverse complement strand
AGGGGTAAACTCGGTCAATAGGCTCCGGGACCGGAGGATCTTAAACAACCCAGGCTACTAGCTCTGCAAGTTTTACTATGGGATCAACTTATATGAGCTCTAAGACTGAAACAGAGCGAAGGGAAGCGAGATTTTGAATCATAGACTCTTCAACTCCTGCCTTTGATGAAGGTGTCGAAGAAGCTCTAGTTCCCGAGATGGCACACTATAGTTCTACACGAATGGGATCTGGGACTGGCACTAATGATGTTGGGGTAAAAAACTGGATAAATTGGAACTATAGCAACTGGGATCAATTGATCTGGAATAGGAAGGGATGTCATGGACTATGTTTCTCAATATTGATCCGGATCTGAGTCACTTGTGCCTACCTCTATGCATGGAACCAGGTGAAGGTGACACTGGTGCCTTCATCTTTGTTTATGGTGCCTACACCCTAGCTTCCTTTATTACCTTTTCCTACTAGTATAGATGTACATCCCTTAACCTAAATGCTAGGGCTAAATTCCTTAACTATATGATGCACCTATCATAGGCATGTACCCCGATAAAGAGCCAAGATCGATTGGTTTGGGATGTGCCCGGTTGGTTGGGTTGGATCTTTCGCCTGTAATTGATCTTTCAAGAGGCACACCAATTGATGCGGATCTCATTATTATGAGATAATACACCCTTAATAGGACCTTATTAAGATTACCAATTTAGATTGACTAGGCTTACTGCCTATTGGGCCTATTGGTCTTCCCTTTTACAGGCGTAATTTTCGGTTTGTCGGGCCAACCCCCACTATTCTATGGCATAGGGAGATAGTTTTTTCTCAATTGATTAGGTTTAGGTGGTGAATCAACTATAGTTTCTCTGGATCTGGATCAAATGCAACCACTTGGTGAACTGGCATGGGATCCCCCTGGCATGAGATCTCCAATGAATGGGACTGGAAATGGATGAGGCTATGGCTATCAAAATGCCCTACTAACAGTTGTTGATGCCACCTGCTTCAAATGATACCTCTGCTGTTGCTTTTACTCAGTCATCATATGCTGGTGGACTCTTTAATTGGTTTTAGAGGCCAGCTTAGGTAAGCCCCAATAGAAGGGGTGAACCCGAGCCTCTCCCCTTTCCCACGAGCCCAGGGCGAAGCCTTACCCTTGAGTAACTCTAGTTGCCCCAGCTCAGTATGACAACTATTTTCGTCTCAGCCTTTAGGATGATCATCTCAGCCACTGATCTATCAGCCCCTGATCAAATAGTTACTTATGCTCTAGGAAGGACTAGAGGAACTAAACATAAGTTGAGTTTCCTCGGATCGAATTGTTAGTTACGCTAGAAGAGGCCCGAGATAGAGGCATCTCATTATGATTAGCTTTGATTAGACATCTTTGGTCTCTGACATCTAGCTCTGGGAGAGGGGTAATGCAATGAAGGGCCTAGATACATGGGCCTCAGGCTCCACTGGTGGTGCTTTTGTGCTGACACCTGAGTGCGATCTCGGAGAACACTTGTATTATCCAAATACTGCAACACATACTTAGAACCCCGAAGCACCCCAATTAACCTACCCTGAACAACCAGAGGAATCCAGCCTTAGGATAGAGGAAGCCCTAGAACGGATGTGCCTATGTACCACATGAGTCCCTCGGGTTTAAACTGGCTCCTTGCAGCATAGGGGTATACTCCATATTCGATAAAAGGTCCTTGGATGACTTCCTGCCCATAGTGGTGCCGAGTATCATTAGTTGAGGTGGGCTTTGCTAGTCAAATCATAGGGGACCATTCCTATAGTTGAACCTGTGGCAGTGATGACCATTTTGATAGCCATACTAGGGGATCAGTGTATAAAGTATGCCAGCATCCGAACTAGTTTCATATCCAATCCCTGTCCCAGACCCAGTTGACCCAAAGATAGGAACATAGGCGGTTGTCGGGCCCTGAAGCAGAGCATGCAGCAGTAGTAAAAGCATAAACTTCTTTGGCAATAGGAGCTAACTACAGCAGTTGATTCACCAGAAGCACAACTATAGGAAGGAAGGAAGGTTGTAGTTTAATATCGATATCGATACCCAGTAGTTACTGTTTAAACACCCTGCCTCCCCTCTACTATCTATAGTTGACCAATTTACTAAGTTGCATTTTCAGTCGATTAAGTTTACCTGGCATAAGCACTAGCAGTCTGTCCTTTTCCATCTCACAAAGAGTGAGGCATCTTACAGCTACCACCTCACTCCTTTACATTAGCGGGTGATATCTTAACACTTTGATCTAGGAAGGATCTTTATGTCCTTCAATCAGCACATGGGGGTCTTGGCATGGGGCGATTCAATATTGACTATACCAGTAAACACTCGAGTCCCTGATGCTATGTCCAAGTGAAAAGAAAAGTGACCCAAAGGTGAGCAAGGCCGCCGAGCCCAAACCCAATCCATGCCTAGTTTTCCTCATCATTCTCAATCTGTCAAGATGAACTACAGTTTAGTTACCCTCTGCGCCCCAATGGTCTGGCATACCTTGTAATAACCCAATTCAAGAGACGGATGACACCCCCTCGACATTCTATGGCCGTCTTAACACTATCCCCCTCGACATTCTATGGGCCTAAGATCAAGATCCCACCCAATTATATGGGTCGTCTCTTATCCGTCTCAATGCTAGCCCCCTTGACATTCTATGGGCTGTTTCTCGATCTCCCCCTCGACATTCTATGGCCGTCTCTCGATCTCCCATCGACATTATATGGGCCATCTCAATGAAGCTAAAGATTCGTCTCTTCATATGCTCCCCCTCGACATTCTATGGCCATCTCTAAATTTGAGAGACATATTCCACTGGCTGCCCTACAACATAATGTCGAGGGGGGTAAGGGGGGCACCCTACAAAAGCTTCATCAGAATAATGTTGCCGGTTTCTTTGACATTTAATCTATATTCTATAGGTAACATGCTCGGCTTCTAGTATGGTTCTATTCTACCTCCCGAGGGGGCGGCTGGTGCTTTTAGGAAGTTCTCTACCATAGTTCCTACCTCAATTCAGACAGACTAGATATTAGGTAAAATGACCACAATGAGAAATTCATATTATGACTAGAAATTTCATTATTAGCTCCTTTTGCAACTATAGAAAGGGGGGCCTTACATTTACAATAAAACCCAAGCTCATAAGCTCGCCCATTAGCCCTCCAGTATACCACTCTATAATACCCTTCCTTAGCAAGCCCTTAGTCCACCTGCTAACACCGGAGGCAATCCTAATGCCGCAAATAAAAATCCGGATCCCCCCCCCCCACCTCCGCTGTTAGAATAGCTATAGCTAGGTAGTTTCCGATCTTCCTGATATGACTGACTGCATCTGGGTATGGGCCCGACTGACTAGACTATGATGCTTGACCGGGCATTGATGCTTAGGCACTGGACCACCGGGCCACCAGATTGGCCACCAGCCCCAACTCCTAATGGCGGGCGGTGGGGCATTGATCAGCCAAAATCCCACCTTGCATTGGAATCAACTATTGTTGGGTGGGGGGGAACTATAGGGTGCTTGAGGATGCTAATAGTTGCCCCCCACAATAACAACTAATCTACCTCAACTGCTGAACATGTTAAAATAGTAGGGGGTTCTAGGCGTGAAAACCCCCGGGTGTGCATGAGGGCCCCTACGGGCAGGGAACCCTATGATTCCCACCCACTACCATGGCATCAACCTGCTAGAGGTTGCCCTTTGTTCCCAACCCACCCCAGTTCTCAGGCCCTATGGCTTCTTAGCCAGGGGTAGGGTTAATTCAAATAGTCAAAAATGAATCAGCCCGCATCAATAAGAGCTAGAATCGAGGGGGGGTGGGTGAATTAATTGGTAGGTCAGGCCAGGGGGGTTGGGACTAGCTATAGTTGCCTTTCTATTCTCTACTTAATATGCCCCCGGGTGGTAGGGTGGGTGGGCATGTTACGTATAGAATCTATTCAATGTCAAGGTCCAACAATTGCCTATCACCTATCATTCTTGTTATGTAGGTCACTCCCTCTCTTTGAACCTTTGTCCTCCTCGCAAATGGTAGATAAACTGCCCTATGGTTAATGATTGCAACAACTGCGAATTTCTCCTAAATACCACTCTGTATGTAGAGTTAGCAACCACCAACTCCAACCATTAGAGCGAGAAACAAAGGCCCTATCTATATCTATCGGGACCCCTATCTATATCTATGGTGAGTAGACCAACCACAAGAACAACCAACCATGCCCTCTTTTCTCTCGATTGTCATACCACCAACCCCATCTATATCTATGGTGAGTAGACCAACCACTAGATAGACCCATCATGAGGACCAATTGACTAACCACTACCATGAACAAGGACCCATCTCAACCAACCTACTGCAATCACCATCCTCTGCCATAGAATAGTAGGGGCCCACCCCGCTTCACCTTTGCCTCTCCACCGACACTAATGCGACAGCACTAAAGATTGGGTGGTGTATTGAAGCCCTCCCCCTTCAGTCAAGCTTATAAAACATACGTTCTGTCTCGCTAACTATATCTCCCTCCCACCCATCCATCTCACATTTTAGGTTTGGCATGGATCGCAACCAATAGGGGATTAATTAGTCTAAAAGCCCTCCTTTCTCTCGATTGTGCTTCTATGTCAAAGCATTCCAGACAAGCCTTACTCACCCTCGATTTCTCAGCTCATTGATTGGTTCATCTCATCATCGATTTCTATCTATCTGGTAGCCCCCACTATAGATAGGCAGTTTGCTCACTATAGATAGATAGGTGGATCAGTAGCTGATAGATCGAGCCCATTATCGGGTCCCCCACAGTTGCATCGAATAATAGTTTGATCCCATCTCTTCTTCCCCATTCCCCATACCCATTCCTTAGGGGTTGATGCTTCATTCATTGATGGATCCCACACTTCCCTAAGGTGGACCATTATCCCACACCAGATTTATCATGCTTCTTACCCTAGCAGAACCGATTGATGATCCAGTTGCTTATCAATCCCAGTGGCCTGGTCTTTGCCTAGAAATCTGTACTTGGAACTGAATACCGGGGCGCAGAAGATCTTGATTTAGTTCTCTTTCTTGGAGCCATGTTTGCCAGAACCCATAACTCTATCTGCTACCTCTTATAACCATGCCACCATCCCTCCTATGGAGTGCCAATAGCAGCAGTTGCATTTGATTTGGTTGATCGAGTTGACCAAGGCACGATTTACCAGTGACAGTAGAATGCGTGGCCACTCCCCATCTGAGCCATGCACCTAGAGTTACTATTCCCACCCACCCCAGCTCCAGGGTCAGATCGGCCAGGAGCAGATCATGGGATGGTAGAGAAGTGCACTTGGCTTTGAACTAATTGATTTTGAATCAGTTCTCCCCGATACAAAGGCAGGAGCATCAGGTGATAAAGGGATAGTTGTCCCAGTTGCCTGAGCTGATTGACTCGAACCAGTGAATTTTCAGTCGTGGTTTGGGAGCCATAGGAACTAGGGAACACATAGGCATGGGCTATGGGTAATAGCACGCATCACCAAGTACAGCCCCAGGTTCGCTTCGCACGGTTCTGCCTATCATTTATTTAGGGTGAACCACCGTTCAACATCATATCATATATAGATTAGATGCAGATCAAGTTCACCATGTAGTAGATTCTCCAGTTCCATTCATTGGAGATCCAAGGCCAAGAGTGGAGCAGATCTATATCTAGTCCCATTCGATGCCGATCGATCCAACACTGGTCGCATAGCTACCAACCCCAAGCGAGATACTAATCGCCTTCTTCCATGTCGCATCTCCCTGCCTCCTTTCACATCACACCTGCTTAAGAAAAGAACTACCATAGACTCGGTTGGGGCCCTCCTGCCATAGACTCAGTTAGGGAGCCCATAGAATAGTAGGGGGCTAGAGTAACTAATTCTAGTTACTAGAAGAACAATTCTAGTTGCTAGAATATGCTAGCCCTCCCCCCAGCCGACTCAACCTAACAACATTTTATGGTAGGGCGAGTAGTCAATTAATGCCTATAGAATAGTAGGGCATTAATAACTTGCACTCGATAGTTGCTAGAATCACCCATAGACTCGGTCGGGGAATAACAACAATTATAGTTGCTAGTCTCGCCCTACTATTCTAAGGGGCTAGCCCGGGGTAGGAATCTTTCTTCGATGTATCAATCTTATGTCGATGTTGATTCAGTTGTATCACGTCTATAATACATCTATCATTTAATTGATGATCTAGTCATTGATAACCATTGATAGGTGGCATCCATTATAGTAGCCGCTCAGAACCAACTAGGATTCACATCATATTACGTAGATAATGGATGTTGGAAGATGCCAACTATATCCTCCAGCATAGAATAGTAGGGGCCCACCAGTAAAGCCCCTACTATTCATATGGCATCGAAGGAAGAGGGCCTGTGAATTTATATAAGAACTAAATCGGAGTAGTTGGAAGAAGAATTGTCCAAGGAGATGGATGTTTAATGAGTGGATGTACTAACTTCATCCAGGATTGATCGGCCTTTCGCTCTCCGCTCACAGCCCAGTCGTCTGGCCCTATGTCTTCCCCACAGCCGCTACTACTCTATTCACTGGTCTTCATGGGTGGCTATATATATATGATATATATATGGTTGGCCCAATATCAATATCTGAGGGGGCCTCTCCCATTGCCAACTAGAATAGCCGCCACCCACCGTGATAGGATGAGGACATTTCACCCCCTTGGGGTACTTGATCGATAGTTACAGTTATGGGGCGACTATCCAGAGTCCATCAAGATGAAAAGATTCTATACGTAGGGTACCCCCTGCCCACCCACTACCCACTCATATGGGTTGGGGCCCTATCTGTATCTGGGGAAACTATAGCTATAGATTTCTCCCCTTCTCTTTCGTATATGGGCCCGGGGATCCATATCCATCTGATGAGTTCTATATAGAGTATAGGGCAGTAGGCATTGGCATTTCTAGTTAGATCAAAAACTACACTACATGAAAGGAAAAAAAACTCCCTCCCATCTATCTCCTCCCACCCAGTCCCCACCCCTTTAGAATAGTAGGGATCTACTGACTACCTATAGAATGGTAGGGGCTCCATAGCCTCCTCCTGCCAGCTGCCCTCCAAGAGGTATATTCTCGTAGGGGGTCACCCTGCTTCCCAACTCGAGTTTCCCACCCAACCCGCATAGTTCTTGATTCTAGCAGGTTTATTAATTAGGCAGAGGTAGATTAACTAGGGAACTCTAGTTGGGAATCTCATTCTCGGGTGCACGAAAATCCCCTCCATCAGTAGCTAGATATAGGTTTATGGTGTAGGATGGACCACTTTTCAGATCATTGACTCATTCGGATTACCTGGTGACCGCTGGAGATGGGGCAAGGTAGGAATGAGAAGAAGTTGGTGCGTGGGATGGGTACTTGCAGCAGTAGTAGATGAAAGACTCATATTTTGTGTTGGGGAGGCCGACTCGACCACTATTGCTTCCCACCCACCCACTACCATAGAATAGTAGTGGCCCCCCCACCCAGAATCCACTCAACCAATGAGCAGAAGAGTTCCGGGTATGGCATCGCCAGAGAGAGAGGTGTGAGAGGCAGGAATTGGAGAGGTGGGATACTAATTTGGTATAGACTACTTTTTATCGCGTGCACCTGAGAGGGCGAGAAGACAAAGAGCAAGGATCTCATGTTTTGGACTGCTCGGTGGAATAGTTGGACATATTAAAGCAAGCAAGCCTCTTCCCTTTCTTTCACTTCCCCTAGATCGGTTCCCCACTTCCCAACTAGATAGATAGTCATACATAAGCCCATCCAATCTCCAACTGGGAACCCTATGATATGATTCCCACCCAGAATTAATTAACCTGCTAGAGTAAGAGAATTAATCAGTAAATTACTATGTTCATTAATAAACTTGCGAGAAAGTGAACCATAGAACTATATCTTGGGGGGGGGGGGGCGCTAGAATAAGCTAGAATAAGCAACTATAGTTTCACACCCTGCATGCATACCCAGGCAACTATAATTCCCCTTCCCACTTATTCTAGCAGGGCAGGTTAATTAATGAATGGCTCGTCCTACAATTCTATGGTACTGATTAATTAGGAACGTCAGGAGGCCCTTTATGTTCCCACCCTGCTGCCCTTTCTTGGTAGTCAGTAGATTAAATGCTTATTCGCCCCTTAGAATAGTAGGGCTAGCGGGATTCTTTTAGCAAGAATCATTAATTTAGGTAGGTGTCCCGGCTATAATAGTAAAGTAGTTCATGAACACCCTGCTTCCCAACGGATAATTTCCCCTTGATTCTAGCCCCCTACTATTTGAAGGGTGCATTAATGAACTGGGCTAGCCCCTTAAGATTAATTAACTTGCTAGAGTAAGGGAAAGCGAGCTAATTAATTAGGGCTAGCAAGTAGGGTATAGTTATGAACTGAGGCCATTAGAATTAATTGACTGATTAATAAGGGGCTTGACTAGAGGGAATCATTAGTTGTTATGAGCAGATTAATTGACTGATTCATTATTCTAGCAGGTTTATTAATTGACAGTACTAATCGGTGGGAACTATAGTTGGGCCCCTACCATTCTATAGGTAGTCGGTATAGTTCTATAAGTTTTGGGCCTTTGTTCCCACCCATCCTATTTCTCCTCGGGCCCCTACTATTCTAAGGGATTCGATTCCATAACAAGAATGACTTCTGCAATTATGAGAAATTGTCTTGCATTCCCCATAGAATTGTAGGGGGCAACTTTAGGGTTTAGTGGTTCGTTAATCCATATTCAATGTGGAGCCATGCTTTCCTTTCCAAGGGGTTCAGCCTGGCATCAGCTGCATTTCCACAACATAATGACGAACCATAACTCTAAAGGGCAATTTGAGGAGACAGAGAACCTCGGGCCCCTACTATTCTATGGGCCAACTACCCGAGAAGGGACAAGTCAAAGCAAAAGGAGTGGAAATGAACCAGTCTACATTGGAGCTAGAGTAGAGGAGGGGTTCCTTAGCGAGCTACCATCATTTCATTTAATATGGATTAGCAACATCAGCTTGCATGACTCCTAGTTCCCACTCTATAGATGAAGGCATTGATTTGAAGAACCACTCTTCATCCCTAATGAGTCCCCCTTGCCCCCATCTATGGGGGTTGCTATGGCCAGATGTTTCAGAGGGATAAAAGTAAAGATCAATTTCCCAAACTACTTCTTCACCTATATCTCTAGGTCTAGCCAATCTCTGACTGGATAACCAATGATGATCAAAGGGACTCATCATTCAAACATCCATTCTCTCCCCCTTTAGTCAAGCTTTCTTTCTTACCTAACCGCCATTGGTCTTTGCTGCTTTGTTCCTGGTGGAGACTTGATCCTGAATGAAACAACTATCGATGAGCCCCACCCCCGAGGATAATCAACCACTCTAGGGGGGAAAATGACTCCTGTTGTTTGCTCTCCTCTCCTTTCATCTGATTCCAAATCTCACTCCCTTTGGCCCTTCCTTTTCATTATTGTTTTCAAGCAACCTATTTTTTTTCTACCCTTCGGTAGGCTTGACATCACCAACTCTTATTCCTATTATAAGATAGTGGAGATCTTCCCCTCTCACAATTATATAAAAGAAGGGCAGAATGGAGCCATGATCAAAACTGGCTAGATGCCCTTCATCCTCTGATGCCATAGAATAGTAGGGGCCCACCCCTATTAATCAGCCTACTAGAGTAACCCACCCTCACTCCACAGGCAGTCGGTTGGATGTCCTCGACCCCAACTATGTGCCCTAGAATAGTAGGGGCTCACTCGATTCTAGAAGTATTTTACTAGCAGGCTTCTTATTCTAGAGCCCTACTATTCAGCAAGGGCTAGCGGTCAATTAATGCATAATTAATTAGCTTGCTAGAATATGCTAGCCCTTTAGAATAGTAGGGGGCAAGAAAGCCCTCGACATTTGATGGTAGATTAATTAGTACCCTACTATTCTAATTCAATTAGTGCCCTACTATTCTAATTAGGATCAACTTGCACTAAAATTGATCTAGAATCGAGCTCGCCCTATAATTCTATGGACCCTACGAATGAATCGATTTATTTCTTTTTGCCCATAGAATAGTAGGGGTTGGTTCAATAATGAGAATTTCTAGCTAGGGATGGAGACCGCTAGCGGTAACTGCTTCTCGGTTGCTCAACTTCAAGTTTCCTTCCGAACTTCTATCTTCAAGGAGTCACTCAATTCAATCCGAACTTCTGTCTAGATACTTCATACCAACTGTTTCCCTCCCAGAGCAGAGCAAGTAGTCCAGCGAACACACGAACTCCTCTCCACCTCTGTAAGTCAAGCTAAGTCCCTCTCCAATCAGATCAGTCCACTTGGGGTGAGCTAAGTCGAGTCCTTTCTCATCTTCAGAGTTGGGGTGGGAAATGGAGAAATCACATGCTTGGATCCAGCTATCTTTCGAAGGAAGGAATATTGCCAGTGCACCACATCCCTTGGCTTTTACCACCATCTGTCTATATACTAATACCATCCAAACTGAAGCAGGCATGTTACGTATATAATCGAGAAGAGGCCTGGGAGAATTGATGTTGGGTCACAATAATCTACCTTTCTCTAGAATGTCGAGGGGCAGCACAAAAGTGCTGATCAGCAGCCCTTCGACATAGTAGGGGCCTACTGCGGATCGCCCGATTTGAAGCATAAAAGTGTTGCTCAGTAGCACAAAAGTGTTGCGGACCTGCTACTATTTGAGGGGCCTATTGCCCACCTACCACCCCCTTAGAATAGTAGGGCACCCACCCCAGCTACACCGCATCCGACATGGAAGAATATATCCATCATCCACTATAGAGACTATGGCCTCTCCACCAGATCTTTTCCTTCGATAGGTCAATTAAGAGTGACAAGGTTGATGCTTTAGGATCTTTGGGGACTTACCCACCTTTTGATCAAGCAGGGAGAGGGGAAGAGATTGAATAGACGATCGATCGGAAGCACAAGTAGGGACATCCCTTTCCTAGGCCGGGCAATGGACCGATTAACCAAATAGCTAGGATTGGTGATACATCCCTTATGGCTTCCTTCATCCTTCAATCCACTTAACGTTGAGTGGGGGGAGACATTGATCGAGGGATTAGAAGAAGTGGTAGACCAATGTTCCAGTATTTGAGATAGGGGTGAGGTAGGGAAGGGTAAAAACTTCTTAGATTTGCTGAGCTTTAGGGGTTGAAATATACTTATTCATCTCCCTCTCTCCAGGCACTGGGAATAGAAGTGAAGTTGTTAATATGTATGAGATAGACTTTAGGTTCCAAGCGGACAGAATAGGCTGGTTGCTTCGACTAGAGCTGGGGAGAAGAAAAGCAATTGGTTGATTCCAGCACATTGAGAGCTCTGGGAGATAGCCCTTGTCTAGCCTCACCTTTGAAAGTCTTATTTCGAGTCGAGGGAGAATCCCACTTTATTGAGTTAGTCAAAAATGGCCTAATCTACCTTAGAATAGTAGGGGCCCAGGGAACTCCCACGATACTATTTCTTACGATCTATCACGTTGACTAACAAACGATATTTCTCCAGCCCAAACCCCCTCACTTCATTAATCAGTCGATTTCCCACCTAACAACCGAACCGCCTGGTTCAGGGAGTGCCATGTTCATCGCCCATCAATGGGTATCCAGTGTTTCAATTGGCATCAGCTGGTTCTCATGTCTCTCGATGAAGGGAGCAGTCCACCCAGTCGATCTCGGTGATATATTGCCTTAGCCGCCCACCTCATTAATTTCGGTCAATGGCCTTCAGACGACAACCCACTACCTATTCCACCCCCTTTATCCAATTTGCTCACACCACCCCCTTACGCATCTCTACTTGCCACTGCTGGGATAAAAAGATTTATTGTCAGGACTAGACCTGGACGTGACTCTATCTAAGTATTTGGATCTGAGGGCTTTCAAGCAAGCTATCTCTGGAGACCGGACGAAGGAGGAAGATCTGATGCCAGTACTCTCGGTGCTGTTGTTCGGTCAGATTAGAACCAATGGCAAGGGCTTCTATTTCTTTAGCTAATCTTGGTGGGTATGAACAACACAAATCATCACTCAGATTGGAGCATTGGCGGAACACACACATACTAGGGATGGAACCAGAGACATTGGATACCGATAGCTCCTGGCCAAGAGACACGGACCGGTAGGACTCAGAACTGTTGGTAGATTCTGTTCGACAGGGCGGATTTCCATGTCTACTCTCCCTTCCCACCCGCCCACAATGATCGATGCATCGATTCCATCCGGTGGCATTGAGCATGTACGGATGACTTGGACATGCAAATCTCATTTGTGAGGATAAAATGTTGGTTTATCCATATCGAGTCTACCCACAGGCATCAGCGTGAGAAGTGGCACTGGGTAGGTAGGTCTTATTCATTGAGAAAGGGCGATCGAGCCACTTCTTCATACAGGTATTATCAGTCAAAGCTCGCATCCACACCGGGTGGTTCTTCCCCAGCAGCATCCAACCCACCCTTTCTCACTACGTCTTGGTTGCTCCAGCATCCATGGTCTTGACCAATCTCATTGGAGGATACAGCAACCAGTAGTGAATTCAGGCATTAATTGATAGCCCTGTGGGTGAACCATCTTGATAGGCAGAGGCAAGCAAGCCATCCCTTCTGCCAGGGGATCGATTAGGAGCAAGAGACCAATCCTCTATGCCAGTTATTTTCCCAATGACCTTGGTCCGCTCAAGCTATCATTCAAATAGGGATTAAGATCCGACCCCCTGGGAAGGGTGGAACTAAGAACCCTAACTGAACCTAGTCAGTCCATTGCTCCAACCCCTCGCATGAGAACCAATGGTCTTCCTACTGCCCCTACCACACTAAGTTGGCTCTTTTCCCTCCCTCAGAAGCTTACTCTATCTCCCCCACCCACCCCAACTGACAATTCCCTCACTCCCGAGTCAATTGCCCCCCAAAATGGGGAGGGTGGGTGGGGAGGGCAATATGATTAAGTGGGAGGAGATAGCTTGTGGCCACCCAAGCGATAAATGTTGAAGAAATCGAACAGGAAGCATCAGAAGAAAAGGTGCCCTTGGTGGAAAATAAACTTAAAATAAAGCTCAAGGGTGTGGAGACAAAAGAGGCTCCTAGTATGGTGTGTCAACAACTACTGCAGCTGTGGGAACTTCTACTCCCCCTCCTTCTCCACAATGGCCAACTCAACCATCTCCACCACATGATTCAATTGCAGAGGTAAGTCCAGCCCAACAAGAGGATGTTCCCAAAAAAACAACAACTAAAGAGATTTCTATTCAAAAGGACATTCCAAAGGTTAGTCCTCTCCCGACGCCTTATAATTCCCCCCCCACCCTAGAATTCAGAACTTTACAATAATATAAACCTCCCAGGGGGGCCACCCCCCCCCTATAGTTCTGGCCCTTCTACTTCCTCCCAACCGAGTGGGAGGGAATAGAAGGAATTATAGGGGGCCCGGGTGGGAGGGCCCTACGGGCCGGTGAGGTAGATTAGTTGTTGGCCAGATTCTATATGTAACATGGGGTAGTAGGGTGGGAGGCCCTTCAAATAGTAGGGGATCCTGCCAAAACTAACAACTAGTCTAAAAGATCGATCTCTATAATTCCTCCCACCCACCCCTAGGGCCATTATTGAAGCCTTGTGCCCAACAATTCCTTGAATTGGTGATGCAAGTTTGTTGTGCACTCCGGTCGATCCCAACACCCGGATCTGGATGTGCATCACTGCCATGAGTGGATTCTGATCATTCATAGGGACCATGTCGAAATAGAAGCCATCTAAGCACAAATAGCCCGGAACCAGATCATTCATCCGGATATTATTTCTTTTCTTACTCCCAATGCAGGGGTGGGTGGGAGGAAGAGGGGCCTAGGTCATTCATTAGCGGTACAAATAATTCTTATCAGGTAGTAAATGGTCCAACTACACCAATTCTATGAGTAAGTGGAGAAAGTAGCTTTTCGACGAAGAATATATGGGGGCCCACCCAACTCTTAGGTAGCATCTGAAGTAGATCATGACTCCCGAGATCAAGACCCAGCAGCCGGTGTTACAATATATTGATCCATGCTCAGAAGCATATCCGCCTAGAGGAGCCAGTAGCATCAGTGGCATATTCACCAACAGCGCTGGTGGCATTATGGACAACATATTCATGATCCAATAGTGGCAGGGCCAGATGCATAACCAGTAACTCTGGTAGCATACCTTTTGGATTGAGGGACCTACCGGGATCGATAGTAGTAGATCTGGAGCTAGCAAAGCCACCAGCCCCATCTACCTCCCACCCACCCCATGGGTCGAAGCAAGCAAAGACATAGTTATAATTCCCCCCCACCCGGATTGTGCAGAGTGGTTCACCCCGATGATCCGGTCGATAAACCAACAATAGTTGCAGGGGAAGCAATGGCAGAGCTAGTCTATGGAGCAGGTGATTCAGCCGATCCTATTGCTCATATAGATCCAGATTGAGAACCGATTATGGATCCATAGGCAAAGGTAGCATCTCATCCTGTTCTGGGTTTCCGCACATCCCCCACTGCTCCAGGAACAAAACAGATTCACCCAGGATTATCCAGACCCAAGTGCAGATTTTGAGATCAAGATGGAAACCCATGGCCAATCATTGGAGATCGAGCAGACCCAGTGGCTCCCATTGACCTAGCACTAATTGATCCCAAATTAGTGAATGGATGACCCAACAGATCTAGATCAGGGGTGGTAAGAGTCAGACCGGATGGAATGATTTTTTTTTTCTTCTTTCATCAAAGACATGGGTTTCATCGCCCCTTCTTTTATATTATTCATCAAAGACATAGGTTCCATCCATAAGTAGCAGTTGACTCTATAGTTTTGGTTTGTTCATACGCTTCAAGAATTATCAATCAGCACGAGAGTAGTACAAGGGTGATAGCCATGCTTCATCAATGGATGGGAAGTGCATTGCTGCTCGGATATGGGTAGTAACCCCTCGTAAATGCCACGAGGAAGGACGCGCGGCTGGGGAACTACCATAGAATAGTAGGGGCCCACCCAACCTGTCGGAGATAGTAGACTTGCGGAACCAATTTGAATGAGAACTTGCAAAGATAGTAGTCACTGAGGTCTCGCCCCAGTTCCCATTGATCTAGTCGACTCGACAACACTACCAATAGCGGCATCTTAGCAAGTACTTGCCGGGTGGGAACTAGAGGGGGTTCCATAACTAGTTGCTAAGCCTGGTGATAATGAAGTCATCCATCTCCTTCTAACTTCTTATTCCCACTCAGCTCCTTCCTCTGCTAGTGCTGGTGGATCAACTAGGTAGTGGACTGGCTCCACTGCTTTGGTGCCTCTGCTGGTGGTGGTGCCCAAACAATTGTTGTTAGTGGTGGTGCCACTGCTGGGACCCTTCAACTCCTACGTGAAATGTTCAAACGGCCCCTACTATTCTAATGGCTGGCAATAGATGGCCTGGGCCCTCCTATTCTAAGGGACGTTGTGGGAGGGCTGGGCCCTATGATTCCCTCCCAGCTATAATTGAATTCCCATAAGGGTTGGGTGGGATCCCCCTACTATTCTAAGGGGCCATCCTTGGCTAAGAATTACTGAACTGTACAACTATAGCCCAACCCTCAATTCTGACCATATATCCTTTTGGTAGATTGGCCGCTATAACTGTATAGGGGGTGTTCAGTTCAGGCTGAGTGAATTAGCATTTGTTTAGCTTCCTTCTAGAACTGTGCCCCTACCGTAACTAGGAGGCAACTAATCTACCACAACAGGGAACTTGGGAAGGAAGGGCGGCCCATATAATTTGAGGGCAACCGGAAGGCCTCGGGGTGGGTCTTAATTAATTAGCCTACTAGAATAAGGAGGAGATGTTTACAATCAGAGGACCTGGAGGATCCAAATAAAGAAGGTTAACAATGTCAAACTACTTTCTCATTAGTTGTTTAGGAGAGCAATACTCAGCTATTAGTGCTGGCTAACGACTATCCCTAGATGGGAGGAGCCCTTAAAATAGCAAGCCCAATGAGCGAGGTAGCTCTGTTTCCCTACCATTTGATAGGGAGTTCAAGAAAGCTCCATCAAGAAGCCCTACTATTCTATAGGCAAGATAATGAGTTCTATTATGTATATAATCTGGTGTTGACTATAGACGTAACATGGCCGGATGCCCATCCATTCACCCCTAGGTAGTTGTATTGAAGCCGAGGTAATGCACTATGTAACTGCTGCCCTTTAGAATAGTAGGGGTGGACCCTGGTTGCTAATATAGTTCTAATCTTCCTCTTGATTAATCAGCTTGCTAGAATAGGGGGGTAAAGGGTAGTGGTTATGCAATAATTCTAATTTGATATAGTAAAGCACCAAACACAGGAAAGAGTGCCCAACTTTATAACTCATAGGCTTAGTAGCTCCCTAGAATCCCTTCTATTGCCAACTGATGACTCCAATCCGTCGATAGCTCTCTGGAATCCATCTATCATGAGCAGGGTGGGAGTACCCCACCCCGCTCTAGGCAATCATACCAATCAATTACAGCAACCATCCTTCCCTCCTTTAGGTCTAGAAACCTTACCAGCAACTACCTTAGAATAGTAGGGGCATGAACTCCCACCCCAAACATCTAGAACAAGAGTAGATGGGCATATTCTCGGGTTCATCACCGATTTATATTCCCACCCACTCTATAATTCTTAGTTAAGGTTCCCTCCCTCCATCTATAGCCTCCTACCAACCAACTATAGTTCCCTCCCACCCATTCCCATCAGTCAGTACCATAGGGAGCTTGGGAACATTATTTCCTCATCGCTAGTGGCATCTGTATCATCATCTCAGTCAAACTACTCTATTCCTCCTATTGTCGAGGTAGGACTCTGCATTCGGGCCCTTCTCTAATTGATGTTTCTAAACCATTCTGAGCATATCTCATCTCTCCCAGCTATCTATAGCCCCCTGCAGTTCATGTGGGGGGAATTATAGCTATAGATGCGGGTCCCTACTATCTATGGGGGGATTAGATTCCATACGTAACATGCCCCACTATTGGAGGTAGGGCGCCTGGGGACTAGAATTGAGTAGGGCCGATGAACCCTACCTCTACCTATCAGGGCTTTACTCTAGCTATAATGGGGTGGGGGTGACTAGAATTCTCCTCATGGGCATTAATCTTGAGTAGATAATCTGTTCAACCCACCCTCCAATCTTTACAGTCGGGCCCCCACCTACCATTCTATCTTCACTGTAAGGGAAAGTAGAAGGTATAATCTCCCACCCAACTACACCGGGCCCCTACTATTCTGAGGGAGAGGGCCTCGGTTGCTAATATAGTTTCCCCTACTATTAAGGTACACTCGACTGCTAGCAGAAAAATTGCCCCTACAATCCTTTACGGTTCGGATTGGGGGCTTGATTCCCAGCCGGGTGGCTAGGTGCTTACTTATTATTCACTTCTCATTCGCTTCCCATTCACTCCTCATCCCTTCCCATCTTCCTATGGAACCAGTTACTCGACTGATAACTTTTGATGGCCTTCCCACCCTGGTAGGAGGGGAGAGGAGGGGGTGGGAATGGGAGGGCCATTCAAAGCATAAGAAGTGGGTAAGAGGTGGAGTGGGGGGGAACGAGAAGCGAAGTGGATAGGAGTTTGCTCCTCCCCCAATAGTCTGGTGGGTGGGGGTGGACCAGCAATGTGGCAACTCAACACTTCCTGTAAGTCCACTCTTGATGTTTTATCCATCTATTAGTGTCTCTAGTTGGCGGTCTATCATTTACAACTGAATCACCCTACTATTCTAAGGGGGTGAAAAGGAGGCTTCGCCCCCCTACCCATTAATATTTTTGTCAGATGGGGAACTGCGCTATCTCCCCCCACTTATTAATGATGCCTGCGATAAAGCCAATTATAGTTGGTTGGGTGGGAACGTGCAATCGCCTGTCAAAATCTTGGAGATCTCAACAATAGTAGGGACCCGATCGAATAGAAGGGAGATGATTGCTGCCCTATTTTAACCGGACGAGGATAGGTTTTGTCATTGATGCACTCGATAGTAGGTTGGATTGGTAGGAAGGTATTGGCACAGTTCCAAATTAAAGATCTCAGTTGAGAAGAGATAGCCCCCCCAAAACTTTACAATGACATCTACCTCCACTACCTTGGCTAAGAATAGTAGGGGCCCACAAACCCGTAACCATCAATATCATTCAGGTTACGACCCTTATAATAGTAAGGGCCTCCGACCCTCCCTGACCGAGTCAGCTGGTAGCAACTTCCTTGGCGTCTACTCCCACCCCCCCTAGGGGCCTCCTGACATTCCCACCCCTACGATGCCATTTGTGGGAGGAGAATATAGCGAGGTGAGTTCGATCCAAAGGGAGCCCCTACTATCTATAATGGTTGACTGAAGCTTCGAATTAGAGAATGGCATGCACTTGCCCACATGAATAAGGGAATGGCATCGATTTGCTGCTTTCCCCTGGAACCAGATCCTGATCACAAGGCTAGTTCTTTATGACTTCTTCCCGATGCCACCCGACTGGGGCCATAAGAACTACACTATCACGGGCCAATCTCCCCTTTCCATATAGCACCCCCTATCTGAGTCGTATCAATTTGATCCCAATGCTCAAACTATCCTTAGAATAGTAGGGGCCCGCTCACCCTTTCTTGAATAGTAGGGGCCCAATGCCAATGCAGGGTGGGAGTTCCATAATTATTGTTCGGAGGGGCCCCTACTATTCTATAGACCGTTTGCCCCCCCCCCCCCCCTCCTTGGAACTTTGATAGCCACTGGGTTGGGAGGCCCTACTATTTTAATAAGGGTGGCCCAGGGGGCCCCTACTATTTGAAGGGAAAGGGCTATGGGCAGAGGTTTTTAAAATGAGAGTCAATAGTTATTGAAGCAGAGGTGAAAAGAGAGGGTAGCATGCTAGGAAGACAAAGGTGAAAAGAGAGGGCAGCGTACTAGGAGGATAGAGGTGAAAAGAGAGTTCAAAATGTCGAGGTGAAAAGACAAGGCATTCAAAGAGAGTCAAATATTTGTAATCTAGCAACTAGAATTGCTTTCTTAAGAACCTCCATTAGAATTGTAGGGCCGAGTCTATGGCGGTTATAGTGCGTAGAGCATTTTGAATTGACAATTGCAATGGTGTAGTGCCCAGCCTATTTGCTTTCTCTAGATAGCAGTCCCTACTATTGATGGCAATCTATACGTAACATTGCTGCTTGCTAGCCTATAGAATGGTAGGGGTAGCCGGAAAACTCTAAGAATTTTTTGAATAATTAGAATCAATAATGAAGAAATTGTTGAGCCCATAGAGCCATTATAGGGAGCAAGCTTTATTACGTCCCCCTACTATGTCGAAATTGGACCATGGTAGCTATATCTCCCTCCCATCCCAGGTGGGAGGAGATAGTTCCAAATAGTAGGGCCATTTTATCGATTCTATACGTAACATGCCCTAGCTATAGGTTGGAAACTAGAATCGCCCCCCACCCACCCTGCTCCCTACACTAGCCGTGATTCCTTATTTGCTAAGGTGGACCCATCCTACCCTAACTATTCATATTACATATAGAATTCTAAGCTTTTTGGAACAAGCAGCATAATAAGCACCAGCCTGGGGCAGCCCCTACCCCTTTTGCATTTGCCCTACCCCACTAACGAGCCTAAGAATAATATAATAATAGGGCTTGATTCTATACTATCCATGCCCACAATATTCGAGTACTATCCATGCCCACCCCACTGCCATCATAGTTTTTATTGGGCGGGGCCTTCAACTCGATCCACACCCCATAGAGCTATTGATAGGGGGCCGCTCCCATAGGGCACCCATAGAATTGATAGGGGGACACTAGGGGTGGGTAGGGAGGATAACAAATAGTAGGGGCCAACCGGTGGGCTACTCCCTCCATTGGACGGGGTAAATGAATCTAACCCAGCTATAACTGTTTCCTAGTTTCTGTATCAGGATGGGGAAACGCATGTTATGTATTAATTGGGCTACAGGTAGGGCCGTCTCTCAATCCATCTATCCTAATCTATATCCATCTATCCTAGTTTGTATCCGTCTCTTGATCCATCTATTCGTCTTTATCATCCATCTATCCCTCTCTCTCTGAACCTTTCGTGTGCTTATTAACACTGTGAGATGAGAGACTCTTTGTTTCCGTAGAGTGTGTGTAGCAGATCCTGCTTTTGTTACCCAAGCCTATGTGTCGGGGCCTTGCTAGGCTCATCCGGGTGTGATGCTTACCGTACTAATTATTCATATATTAGGTAGACCCCATGCTCATTAACTCAGTTAGTAGCTTAGTGACCATACCTAAGGTGCCAACCAAATTCACTAATCTAGGGTCTACTTGTCAAGCACACGTACGTACCAGAGTGGCTTTGATTGGAGCAATGAACTAGCTAAGGGCAACGATCAGCCACCACTTAATGATACAAGTAGTACTTACATAGCTCATTAGGTTGTATATGTTGTGGGTAAGTCGTGACCTTTCCATTTCACATGCTTGTATCGGTGCCTTTAGAATAGTAGGCACTCTCTTTGCGCTATATGTTTGGTGTTAACCTTCCACATGCTTAGCATCCCCACTTTAGTTGTAGTAGCCATCAATAGTCTTCGTAGTCGTAGTACCACAATCGTACTGCGCTTGCTTTTATTCATTTAAGGATTCAGAATAAATGACTAATTAGCTGCCACGTGTTACTCGTCACCTTTTTTTAGGTCAGGCTCTTGAGAATCGAATTATTCACCAGGGGCCCTCTGGGCGCAGGTGTACATTAATTAATGGCAATGGGAATTGGCATCATACGCCTGCTATCTCAAAGCACTATAATAGGTGCTAGAAGGCTCGAGGCTTATTCTAGCATATTCTAGTGCTCACCCCTACCCCCTTCGCGAATAGGCATTTCATAGGGGGTGAAGATAGATGTAACATGCCCTAGCTAGAGGTTGGGAACTAGAGGTAAGGGGGTGGTTCATAGGTGAATAATTTGTTTCCTACCCACCCATAGCCCCGGTAAATGGTTTATGGTAGGGCCATAGAATTATTCTATACAAGATATTCTTTTGCCTAACTGGCTATTCAACTAAACAACTATAATGGCTAGCGAGAACTGGCTTAGTGATAGGAGAGTAGGGCTTCGCTAAGTTGTTTCAACATGAAGTCATTCCCAAGCTGGAACAAGATACTAATATTTGTTGAATCCCATGCCCTTGAGCTATGGTTTGGTATTAAGCCAAGAAAACTATCTCCACTACAAACCATCTATCGAATCTCCAATTGGGTAAACTATAGATAGAACCCTGAGTAAAGTACTCCAACCCCTGCATTGGCCCAATAACCCACTATCTCCTCCCACCCACCCTGGCTGAGGTACCAACCATTGGAGCGATGATCCGTTTATCCAACCGAGTAAACTATAGATCAATGATTGGGCTGGGCGAGATTGATCTTCGCTCGGTAGTCACTCAAGTTACTATACCAGTAGAGAGATAGATAGCCGAAGTTCAACATCCATTTAGAGTCCAACATCCATCAATCGATCTGTCCTTCATCAACATCAATCTATCATATAGCTAGCTTCTTAAGCTACTACTATTATAGGTCGGTAGAGAAGTTAGTGAGAGTACAGGTTGGTAGAGAAGTTACGTGAGAGAAGTGGCAATGAACTAACTGGTTTGTAGTGGTAGATAGTTTCTCTTCGAGCTGACTACCACAACCACCCCTTAAAATAGTAGGGGGCATGCAAGGAGGGATCTAATTTGTGTGGGGATAATTCTATTTAGAGGCATAATGTAGGGCTTTCCCTGGTGAAAAGTTTCATCTTATTTTATTTGCTAGTGTTCCAAGCAAAGGTTAAAAGAGAGGGCTAAGTGACCTCCGTAACAAGTTAAACCCAACGCAAATTGATAAGATTCTATACGTAACATGGGTGGCTGGGTATGTTACATATAGAATCTTAGAAGATAGGATGGTTTTAATTAAACTAATAAAAATGTTCAATTTATCTTCCTCCCACCCTACTTCCAAGTTAGAATTGGAACATCGACTATTCCCACCCTGCTTCCCTAATCTATATCCTGGGGTTCCAGAAGTACCATAACTCTTCCAGAGTGGGGTTGCTACTTTTGGAACCACACCAGCGAATTCTAGTTCCGGTCGGCCGATGATTTCCACCCTACTTTTCATCCGGACTTATCTGGCTATCCACCCACCACTACCCTGCCGAATAGTAGGGTAATTAATCAACCTACTAACAGCACTATATATTCCCCCCCACCCTGCATAGCCCCTACTATTCTAAGGGTAGTTCCTGCAAGGAGTTCTAGTTGTTCTGGGAGTTCTAGCTATATCCAACTATAGTAACATTTACCACCCTGCTTTTCACCCAGGAATAGTGTCATTCCATGCAGAGTGGGAGGACATAGTTGGTGGGAAGCCCCTACTATTCATTGGGATTATTGTGGGGGGTTCTATTGCTGAAAAGCAGGGTGGGAATCATAGGGTTCCTGGCCGGGTGGGAGGCCCCTACTATTCTATGGCTAGTGGTGGGTGGGAGGATAGCAACTACATCCTCTCTACATAGCCCCTACTATTCTAAGGGCGCATTCTTCACTGGGGTGGGTGGATATACCAGAAGGCCCTCTATTTTTTAGTTGCTCACTCAACCCTAGAAATAGTTTTAGCAGCAGTGATCGAAGCTAGATCGGATCTAGTTCAATTGGAAGTGGAACTGCCAGTAAACCCTCTTTGCCCTCCTTACCATACTACTTTTCTGGAGAGGATTGGTAGTGATTTTTTGATTGATTTAGATGTGATCTGTCGGTCAGATGCTTGCTTGATGGTTGATCAGCCCACCCGTTATCCTATATCCTCCCACCCACATGAATTGCAGGTTCTTTCTTTTCGACCTTGGTTTTGAATCAATGATTTAAAGCTCTGTGAATTAATACGTATGATAAGATACAACCTCATCCCTCCTTCAGAATGAGGAGTCACTTCTCTGCGCATTCTATCTATTCTAGCCATTGATCGGTACTAGTAAGACTTCAACATATTGACCCCACTTCTACTAGGGTCTCCCTCCCTTTTTTTGAGCATCAGCATACCATTTATTCCTTCATTCCTTCCAAAGTATATGAGTAAGGGCTATGCCCACTACCCCCCATAAAGAACAATAGAACTCACCTCTTCTCCCCTACTGTTTCCAACATCAGCTTGCACAACTCCTAGTTCCCACCATTGGGTGGGTGCAGTGTCCCGGAACGAACAGAGGGAATCAACTTGTCTGAACTTAAGACCTTTCTTTCTCTCGCCTTTCTCCAGCATTCATTCAAACATTTCAGCAACCCCAACGAATAGTAGGGGGCATACTCCCAATTATATAAAAGAAGGGCGGATATAATTGTTCGACTTTAACTAAGAAAAATGTTTCTCAATTTGAAGGTTGGATGGAAAAATAATGTTTGTTGGATGGGAAACGACGTTGGCATGTTACGCATAGAATCGATAAAATGGCCCAACAAAATAACTTAGGGCAGGTTATGTATAGAATTGAGAAAGCAACTATCGAATGGTAGGAGTGGACCATTGCTTCCCATCCTTGTAGTAATATCATTCCATTGAAAACCATCAAGGACCATTGCTTCCCAGGGAAGTATCATTCCATTTTTCCATTCTAAATTGAATTGCTTCCCATCCGGAACACCATGGTGGTCCATCCAACTTTATCATTCCATTTTTCCCGGCTATTGTCCATATAATTTTAGAGCGCCTATATAATTTTAGGGGAGACAGATCGGTAGGGTGTTGAAAAATGTTGGTCGACATTCTTTATAGTTCGATAGCCTGGCCTATTCTAAAGGTAGTCGATGATTCTATACTACACATGCCTACCCTCCCACCCTACGTTAGTGATCTTCCGTTAACTAATTTCTTTGGATTGACGGGTTGGATTATAGTTGTTGAATTCCATCCCCATCCTCCACCCCCGGTGCTAGTTGGGTTACTCGACTGAGAATTCTGGCAATCCATCTATTCTAGTTGAATTTCGATGTGCCTCCCACCCACTGGATGGAACTTGGTAGTCATCAGATGTCGTTGAGGGCTATAACAGCTCCTCCCATTCTCGAACCCACCTTTGTTGTTTTCAAAGACACCCACATTCTTCATTGGATAGAGCAAGCATTCCTCCTAGCTTTAGTTACATATCCATTGTTCATCACGTTTTGGTTGTGACTCATTGAACTAGAATTGTTGACCAAACTTCCAACCTTCCTTCCTTTTTAAAGCATGCTCATCTATCCACATCCACCCCTAGGAGGGAATCATAGTGTAGACACCCAAAAATGGTCAACGCTTGCGAGGTCATACTTTAACATTTGTGCATTGCCTCATTTTAGGTTTTTTGCGTCGCATTAACATTTCTCCTATGTCACGCATTTGATATGATTGACAGGAGGACAAAACCCTAATTAGGATTGACGATGTCCAAAATGATGACAAATAAATACGCACATTGATGCGACAGGGTAAAATCGATCAAAATCATGACTGGATAATGTTGTCGACAAGACCAAATTCGAAGACGAGATGATTGAAGAATGTAGAAGAATGACTCGATGTTCACGAATGATAAAGACCAAATGCGTGACATAGGAGAAATGTTAATGCGACGCAAAAACCTAAAATGAGGCAATGCACAAATGTTAAAGTATGACCTCGCAAGCGTTGACCATTTTTGGGTGTCTACATTTTGCCCCTCTTTAAGACAATGCGATTTTAAGCGTTGTTTCAAAGAACAATAACGAAAAATGCCCCAGACAATAACAATGACATATGCATGCCCCCTCGAGGAATTGGCCGGAAACATGCGGAAAAGAGGCCAATTGATCGATAAGAATGATAGGATTGAACAGACTGACAATCGGAGATCGGATGCATGACAAACAATCAATTTAATGTGCATAAGACCGCGACCAACATAAGATGGAGAGGATGCACGTCCATCTATGCAATGACAAAGAGCTATAAATGAGACCAAGAGGGTGAAAATGACTCATTTGCACTAGCTAAAGAGGAGGATTTGTTGCTCTGGACAAGGACACTTGCAGACAGATGGTGAACATTCCAACGGTAGATCACCTTGGAGAACGTGTACGCACATTTAGACGACCTGAGGATGCAGGAGCAGCGGTATGTATCTCGAAAACCCATGTTTTGAATTTCATGAATTTTGATGGCTTACGGGACATTGCGGGGCCCACAGGGGATACAAAAATTGACATCTGCGCTTGTGTCATCTAAACCTGTGCTTGTGTAAGAAGTTTTGCGCTTGTGTAGGAAGACACAGGCGCAAGTCATCTGACACAAGCGCAGTTTCTCTTACACAGGCGCAAGTGTTCAGAAAAACTTTAGTTTTGACTTGAAACTGAATGCAAATGACCTGAAAAGGGGGGACAAGGGTGGGATAGGTCAATGTAGATGAAAAACACCCCGATTTGGCATGAAAATGAGGATATGCAACCCATAAGAACAAACCCTAAAACTGACAAAATGATGCCCCGATGGTGATGCAGAGTCGACAATATCCATTGATCACGCGGGAGAATCGACCGGACTGTTTCATGCTACGACATAGACTCAGGAGCACAGAGAAAGACACATTAGCTGGACTGGGATTATATTACATCACATATATGCCCGAGATTAGGGCAAACACAGGATTGCTTACCACATTGGCAGAGCGATGGCACTCAGAGACCTCCTCATTCCATTTGGCGACTGGCGAGGTGACAGTGACTCTAGAGGATGTATGGCGCATCCTCCGCATTTCGATACATGGGGAGATGGTAGAGTACGGCCTAGTGATAGGGAGAGATGCATTGTGCAGACTGTTTGAGTGTGACGCAGATGATCTAGACATTGTCGAGAGGGAGATTCGCTGGGAGACTATGGCGGCCGAGTATGAGCAGCGATGTGTGGTGATAGCAGTGGTGATAGCATGTCTTCTAGCAGGTGACAGACGAGGACATGGATTCCCTATTGGTTGGGGAAGAGTATTAGAGCAGATGGTGATAGAGGGGATAGTGTATGCATGGGGACCATGTGTATTGGCTATGTTATATTTCTAGCTGCATCAGATAGCATATCAGGGAGTGAAGACATTGAGCTGTGGAGTGACATTGCTTCAGGTATGGGCATTTGAGCATATTGCCATATGTCGGCTGATTACAGATAGACAGGTTGTACCACACCGACCATATGTATACAGCTATGGTGGAGCACTAAGACAGGATCCGTTTGGATACATATTATACTGGCGACATGAGCTAGACAAACTGAGAGAGTTCATATGGAGGCCATATCGAGATTGCCCCGGATGGTCAGATGATCATGATGAGCTACCATACTGCAGACAGGAGAGGTACCTGATTGGGCAACCAGTAAACCACCAGAGAGTGATTGAGTTGTACCTTCCAGAGAGGGTCAGACGATAGTTTGGAGAGAAACAGGATGTTCCTTGGAGGACTGCATGCTTTGCCCGATCTCACCGAGAGACGAGTCAATGGGGTAGTATGATTCAGCCACATATAGCATATGTCGACTTTGCACAGTTACAACAGAGACAGTGGGAGTGGTGGTCAGATGTGGTAGATGTTGGGACGACACAGGAGTATGAGACATGGTTCGCACAGCGACGGCCAGTGCCTTTGACTGATCCAGATATTCTAGTACCGAGGAGACAAGAGGACTTCCCACTCACAGGAGAGGAGGGAGATGATGAGGACGAGGAGGATGAGGATGATGAGGACGGGGGAGATGGTGGTGGGGAGGATGATGATGAGGAAGATGATGAGGATGACGGGGACGGGGGAGAGGATGGGGATGAGGATGATGAGGATGACGAGGAGCCACACTCAGTCGATCAGGAGACATTGCAGGATATTCCCATAGAGCCAGAGATAGCTAGGACAGGGGAGCTGGACAAGTGCAGGGCTACCATAGCGAGTCAGCAGGATTATATTGCGACATTGGAGAGACAGAATGCCATTTTGAAGACAAAATGAGATACAGCACTAGCTCAGGCACAGCGAGAGGGATAGAGAGTCACTGAGTTCATTGGGTCGATTAGGGATGCCAGTGCACGGGAGATGGCACAGATGCTAGTAGAGACCGGTGAGGAGAGACTGTACTGGAGGACACTATATGAGGGTGCAGTTCCACCAGAGCGGAGAGCACCTTCATATCGGGCACGATCGAGGACAGAGAGCAGGTCACGCTCTCGGAGGTCATTGAGTAGCATAGGAGTGAGTGGACCGATGAGACCACCATAGCCAGGACCAGGAGGGACATCATCTGCGAGACATGGCAGGGATGAGGAGGACAGAGGGAGCACCCAATGACAGAGGCACGTGCTCCGTATGACAGACAGTGGACATTATGTAGTTTGACATTTTGTAGTCAGCCTGCGGGCCATACTTAGGACAGACAGTCCGATTTTGTACTCCGACATGATGGATGCAATATGTTATGACTTATGTTTTTTTGCATGTATGAATGACTTATGCACTTTGTATGAACATGTATGGATGTATTTTTATGTATTTTTTATGGATTTATGAAATGAAATGGATAAAACGCTTGATGTAATATGTGTGATGGAATTGTACTAACCAAATGGATGCAGGATGCAGCATATGTGCTTGGATATCGGAGCACTAGACCGAACTGACTATCCGACCGGACGGAAGAAATGTTAGTAAGAAGAAATGAGATAGAAGACAGTTAGAGATGATGAAAATTTGCTTTCAGTAATGCACTTTGTAGGTGAGAACCTTTATTTTTATTTAGCAAAATGGATGCGTAGCATCATGGCATTGAAGGCCAGAGTTGAAATGCAACCCTTTTTGCGAAAGACAGACACAGCATAGACAAATGACAATCACAATCAAAGAAAGAGACCATGAGCCATCCCGGTCACTCTAAATCACTTAGTGACATCATCGAGCAACATAGGGACATGATTGAAGCCAAAGATAAATTAATAAAAAGATAAGACTCACAAATTCAAGCAAATCAAACAAACATGTTGATCTTCATTGTCAAAAGTTGAACGTGCTGATAGGACGATCATGCTGTCTGGTTTCAGGAAATGTGATACCCCGTCTAAGACAGGACACAGTCTGGTTTCGAGTATACCACACCCTGTATAAGACCCATGATAGTGTGACAAGGACAAATGATTTGGATGCTGATATTCGATTGATAAGACAATTTGGATCAGTTTGAATATTTGATTTTATTGAAAAGGTTCATCTATTTATGCATGATTTCATTAAAGCACAGTGTTTGATTGCGAATCGTTGAATGTATACTCAGTGAGTTGTCGATGCACAAAGGGAATACTTTATTGCAAAATGCGTGTTTTTGTTTTTCGGGTGTTTTACAATTTTTTTGTGTTCAATCTTTTCAGGACTTTATTTGATTTTTTGACTTTTTTCAGGACATTTTTCAATTTTTTATCATCTTATTTCAGGACATTTTTCGATTTTTTTGGACTTTTTCAGGACATTATTTGATTTTTTTGGATTTTTTCAGGACATTATTAAATTTTTATGATTTTTTTCAGGACATTATTCGATTTTTATGACTTTTTTCAGGACATTTTTGGATTTTTATGGATTTTTTCAGGACATTATTCAATTTTTATGGAGTTTTTTCAGGACATTTTTGGATTTTTATGGATTTTTTTTCAGGACTTTTTTCAATTTTTAAGACTTTTTTTCAGGACTTTTTTCAATTTTTTGATTTTATTTCAGGACAGTTTTCAATTTTTTTGATTTTATTTTGATTTTGCCCCCAGTGTCTAGCAAGGAAAGGAATATGATAGGTGAACAAATAGGCTTGCTGAAATGTTGGTGGATAGAAGGAAGATAAAGGCCTTTTATTATGGAGACAACGCAGATGCAATTTTCAAGGGCTATTGCGTGATGGGACAAGAGATTGGATATGACAATGTAAAGCAGGAACATGGCATGAGGGACATGTTAAGAGATTTTTGAAACCATGTTTAAATTTTGCATTTCACGTCCTTTCGTCAGATCAAGATCAAGGAATGAAAAAGAGTGTATGGATAGTGATAAGATATGGATAGGATAAGAAAGACCAAGAATGGATAAGGGACATGGACTGAAGGTCGGGATTGGCTATGGGATAATGGTAGAAAGTTGCAATAAGCCAGGGAATATGGATGAAAGGTTGTAATAAGCAAATGGATAAAGACCAAAAGCTATGATGTGTTGTTCACCAAAAGTGATAACCCAAGACACCTATAAATCTATCTATGAGATAGCCAATCTCAATCAATGAAACACCTTAGGGCTTGGACAACATAACATAGGATCCTAATGATCCTCCTGCACTTCAGGTTCTGCTGGACCTAGGGGGGGACACCCTTTTGATGCACTAAATACAACAATTACAGACACATAACGGCATCAACATTAAGCAGATAGATCATTTCACAAGCTCAACATATTAGGAAACATTACAGATTGGCTACATCTGTATAGACAATAGGATGAAACAGAGCTTGGAAAGAATGGAACACACACCCCTAAACATAAAGGGAAATAGATTTATCTTTTAAAATGTATATCTGAAAACATCCCCAAACTTGCAAGACCAGTGCCTTGTTCATTGGGCAACAGAGTCACAGACATAACTACAAATATGAATCATAGATGCAAGCTTATTTTCCTTAAACAAGATATTCATGCATCAATACCTTATATTAATGCACTATTTGATTCATTCACAATTTTATCAGATCTGGAAATATATTTCATCATTTATGATTGACTACAGAGTTTAAAACCTTCCTTGAAGGATACCTATAAACAATCACACAATTTCTTTGAAATTGACAAATCTTATCCTCCTTGAGGATTCAATTCATAATAATGAAATACTTACACAGAGACAATACTATGAGGAATTTACTCATGCCTGACACAAGCAAGTCCTGCAACTAAAATCATATTTACAACATTGCCCTGCAATCTCTATACCCTGAAACAAACCAAAAGCAATTACAAATTTGGGTCATGACATTCAGAAATGGAAGCCATCAAATCTAGAGCATTTTTCCAAATTTCTGGAACCCTTCCAACTGAGAAGAATGGGGAATAAAAAGAGGAGGGAAGAAAAACAAATCCACAACTGAAAATTGCCAAGTGTCTCTCCTCTCTAACTGAATTTTGTTCCTATGGAAACTTCTTCTAAAATATCCAACATTTGTCCAAACTAACTTCATAATCGGATTCCTCGCTCCGAGAGCTTTCCGAAAATATATAACACTTTATACCTTGGCCAAAAATTGAGTATTGGGCGAATTAATTCCCCAATATGCTCGAACATTTAAATTTTTTATTTATTAATATAGTATAAACTATATAGTAAACAATTTTAAATTTAAATTTTTGCCTCCATTTGTGCTCCGACGTCTTGCCACGTGGCGGGATCTGATTGGTCGATGGGGTTGACCGGATGCCACCTGGGATGACACCTCATCATCACCTCGTCATCTGCTTCGTCACTGCCACTTGGCCGCCACGTCATCGCCACTGGACTGCCACCTGTGCGCCAACCGTGTGCCACCTCACCGGGACCCGCCTGCTGGACCGCTGACTGTATCGACACGTGGACGGCTCTCATTCATTTTCGCTATTCACTAGTTTAACTCACGTGCATCTTCCCTTTGCGAAATAGCGCGAGCCATTGATCTCTCTCGAACCTGCTCGCTCGTTAACCCGGCCGTCGTCTGCAAAATTTCACCTCTTCACCTCGGGAAGCATGCCTACGTGGGGTCCACTTTGTCTTCATCCAGTCAATTCTTCCTTCGCCTCGGGAAGCATGCCTACGTATGGGCCCGCCTTGTGTGCCCATGGGCACCTTGTGTCAAAAGCCTTTGAGGCTTAGACATTATGTTACTGTGCACTTTTGCTTATAAACATTAAAAATAACTACTTCCCAGTGCATGTGGGATAATGATGTTAAGCCTGTAGCTGCACTTTGGAGATTTACCTGAGCGACTGCCTGGAAGATAGACGGGGATTTTAAATCCCTGGATCCATATGTGCTCAAGCCTTTTCCCACGCGAACATCCAGTTCAAACCATTGCAATACAACAATAATAGGTCATAATCCGAGCCGCTTTTGGTTCATGTACTGTTGTCTTTGCGATTCAATCTCCTCCAAATTTGAGCTATCAATCGCAACATTATCACTCAGTCCCAGTTTCAGTTGTGAAGGATTGGCATTATTTGTGGATTCTGAAATAGATGCAGCGTCCGCCTTCATGTTACAAGTGCTGGCCGCATCAAGTTCTATGTCTTCATAATGACTAGTACCAATAAACTTGGCCTTACAGTCTTCTTTGATCTTTTCAGGACTCACCAGCTTCAGCGCCCTCAAGTGCCTCAAGATGGCATATTTGATTCTTTTGTAAGTTTCCTTTGGATCGGCATGTGTACCCCCAAGGGGTTCCTTCTATTCTTTTTGAAATTTATGTTCTGCACCCATTTTCATGGTTCCGTTTGCTTCGGCAACTCACGACATGGGAGATGTTACAAACCAATGGCATTTGGAGGAGACAACCAGCTTGGTTCGCTAGAAATTTTACAGGAGATCCAAGGGAACCGGGTCCTGGTCCATGTCGTCTCTTGTGCACTGCCAGATGGAAACATATTTGGCAATACAGAGCTATTCAAACCCACGCTTGCATTGTAGGAACTCCCTGCAACACTAATACCGCCTGCTTTTGCTTCTTCAAACAATGTAATTACCACGCAATGTACTTGTTTAATGGTTTCTAACGCTGCTCCTAAACTCCACACAGTGCACCACACCACGTTGCACGCAAGGGAAACAATCAAAACTTGGCTGCACTCAATAGCCACGCTACAGGGATGCGGTTTGCATTGTCTTCTCCCACCATACTCCACGCAAGGGAAGAGCTATGAAGTGCGAGGGGGGAGTGTGAATTGGGGCCACCGCTGGAGAACCCCACACACCACGCTACAATAGGGAGGGAGAACATTAGAATTTCAATGCCATTGTTGTTTTCCACGTCCCTCCCCAATCTCATACGTTGCTCCATAATCTTCATACTTTCTGAGTCTTTTGAATATACAAATTTTACTTTCCAGTATGCCTTTGGTTCCAAAAATGGGTTTAGCACTGTCCAAAATGACTCGAAGATCTTTGGTGGATTGTATAGAATGGCCACGCCTAGCCTTTCTGGATAATGATTCTGTAAAACTTTAGTTGTTTCATGTGTTACCTTCACAAATATACTAGCTGCAGTCCAGCCTTTTAAATCAATCAACCAAACCATTTGTTCTAACATATGTATTTTCTCTGATTTTGCCATATGGACAAAGTGGGAAACAACGACCACAACCATAGCAACGTTCACTAATTACTCTTGCCTTGGGAAAAACTGGAAACTTGGAAATAGAGCTAGCATTAAGAGGCATATCATTGTAATGAATTGAGCCTTCAAATTTACTTGCACCAGCAGGGCAAACTCTTTCACATGGTCTTGAACAATCAATTGGACAATCTCCTGGATCAAATTGAGCTTTGCGGAAGTGAAAATCTGTGTCATTATTAACACTGATCATTAGCCAAGGCCTTCCCAAGGGTATCCTCTCAACTACATTTCCTGACATACATATCAATTTGCACTCAGTTTAGAACTTTCTTGGCTCTCTCACTGTCCAACCGGCGAATTGCAGTCGAGCCGGGTCGGGCCCCAAAGTGGGTCCGACTAAAAAAATTTTCGTTTTCATGCAGCTGACCCCTGGAAAGCTTCACGGACCTCAAACAAACCTCTGGAATCGATCTGCACCATTCTCGGATAACAAAATTGCATTTTACATCCTTCAGGCAATTACGCCACAATTTTCGCATTTAATCGCGAAGACATAATTTTCAAACCTGTCAAAACACCTTTCTGGAGCTCGCCATCTGACAGGCATGTACTTTGATATACAAGGATGACATTTACCAAACGGTTTCTCAAGACGAGTCCCGAGTGAAGAGATATTAATTTCTGAAAATGGCCAATTGGCTTTGTCGACACTGCGGACCTGATGAAGTCAATGTCCTGGCAACACATGACGCCTTTCTCCAAAATATCAAACGACCTCCGTGGATCCTCAAATTTGGAACATAGGTACCTTTAAGTACATATTAAATCATTGAATTCTCAATTCGATCACCAGACTGACAGGATGCAAATGGCATGCACATAAAAATGGCAACATTAACTGATCTAACACAGGAGTGCGGGTAACTGAAAATGATGGCAAAATGAGCTCTTTTGAAAACCGATCAAACGGATTGGTAGAGCTTTAAAATTTGAAACGTACCTTATCATTTATACCAACATCAGCCCGGAACAAACATTAGGGCATGACGCTTATTGAGGCAACTTTTACACTTAGTCGAAACAGGGCTCCGACTAGCTGTCGAAACAGAGACTTGCCAAAACACAGAAACTGCAAACGGATTTGGCTTTGAAAACGGAGCAAATGGATTCCTTAAGACTTGAAAATTTGTGAGCTCACTCACATTTATGCATAGAATTGAATCCATTTTGAATTTCTTCATGACGATCAACAGGGCAAAAGATGTAATCGCTCAAAGTAGGCTACTCAATAAAATCTGTATTTGTGCCTAAAATGCACTTCCAGCTCACCCCTCAAAACGGGTACCTCATAAACTTCTCCAAATTGAATTCTGAAAGTTGCACATCACTGAATAGGCCAAATGAAAGGTGTGGGGCATGAATCCCAAGCCTTACCTTCTGAAAATCAACTGGCTCCATTTTACCCCCTTGTTAACTAGGCCATGCGGACTGACTTATTTGGGTGCCTTTTCTGACATGCAGAGCAAAATTTTGAAATAGGCTTATAAACTTGGCTCAGTTTTTAAATACTCCCAACAGTGGCTCTGACTGGGGATGGTTGATTGCAAGATCAACACAAGAATCCAGATATCTTTGGTTAAGCAGACCACCCAAAAGACGGGTCATTCTTCACTCAACTCTTCTCTTCTCAAAACAGGGCTTCCTTATTCTACCCAAACAACAGGGCACTTTATTGAAAACCACACAACTGAAGCAAAGCAACTATACAAAATATACAAACATGCTTAAAACTAAATACAAACTGCTCAATCAATCTTAGCATTTACCTCTGTCAAAAATCTGATTTTCATCACTTGATACCATGATCCAAACAAAGGCACCTTCCAGTAACAACTGAGCATAGCTCTTAAAATCCACCTCTCTTGTCTCATTACTGAAACAGCTAGTGTGCTTACCCTTTATCTGATTCTGAACTTTGTAATCACACACTACTTCAACACAAGTAAAACCATGAGGCAACTCACCATAAGGGTTTTCCCTCAAGCTGCAATACACTTCACTATCCCGATCAATTCTACCATTTGCAAGGACATGATCATGCTGAACTTTAAAAGTAAAACATTCATTTTCAACATTGTAAAACTCATCAGCACATACCTTATTATCATTTAAATCAATAGAATGAGGGATACTACAAACCAACTGATGCAAACAAGGAACACGAATATTACAATCTAGATGTGATACTCCACTATGTTGATCACACCTCACACTATCCTTGCTTATCCAATTGAATACCTTTGCATTCTCAACATCCCATTCATGAAAAAGAATGCATACCTCTGGCTGAAGCAAATCCTCAGCTAAATCTTCTTCATCTAGACTTATGTCTACCTGAAACACTTCCATTTGTGGTCTGAAAAAGTCATAACATAACCCATGCCTCTTGTCTTCATCATGAAGTAAATTCTTACAACCCATGCTACTGCTGTTCGGAACTACATCGGCATTACAAATTTCTTGTGCACAAGGGGAAACTTCATCATTCTCATCAATGAAATCAGCACCATAGATATTTGTATCAAAAGAAAAGAACTCCAAATCAGTTTCAAGCGTTCTATCACCATTCACATCCTCATCATGGTACTTGAAATACTGAAAGCATTCAAGTGTGGGTTCATTTAAATCTGAAAATAGAACATTACCAGCACTGTCACATACATTCTTATCTTCAAAAACACTTTCATTTTCAGATTCATAACTAAGGTACATAATTTGATTTTCTATTACATCATCTTCACAAGATGAATAATAAGAATTCTTATAACCACTTTCAGCTGAATAACTGGCATTCATTTGCTGATCAAAAGAAAGTGAAACACTTGTGCCAAGATCATTCTCATCCTGAAATTGATCTTCATTGTTCACTTGCATACCTTCAGGGTGCTGGGAATAAAGCTCATTATCCTCATAATCAGCAACACCACCCCACTCTGAAACACATTCATCACTGGGTATACTTGCACTGAACACATTATCAACATCATTCACAATTTCATTTTGAGATTTATCAGACTTAACAAAAATCTGATTTTCATCATATTTCACAATTTCACTTACATAATCAACAACATTTGGTAATCCTTCAGTATTTGGTATTTGAACATCAAATACATCAGCAACATTTAAAGATAGATGGTCATCATTACCATAATTTTCATTATTGTTAACCTTAGGAGATGCATGATTAACTTGATAATTTGCAGTCACATAGTCAGCATAACTGGCATACAAATCAAATGGTACATATCTCTTGTATATATCAATCTTCGCATCAGCATTACCACAACATTGCACACTAATCATTCCATCATCACTGTGAGAAGAGACCAACATTAACAGTGGAGGATCTTGACTCTCATTCAAATTTGAAGCACATGTATCAACAAGACCATTCGAAACTGCGGAGCTGGATGTACCTAGACAAGGAATGATTGGTTGAGCTTCACATGGTATTTCACCATTGAAGGCATTTTGATAAGAAACTACAGCAGACACAGATCTCTTGGCTATCCCGAATTTCAAATTATTTTCAATGTCCCTGGCTGTGTTAAAGGCTTCATACAAAGTCTTAGGTTCTTTGTTCCTCAATAGGAAACCCATCTTCTTATCAAAAGCACTCATATAAATATCTAGACATACCATATCATCAAACTTATACTTTCTGGAAATTTTAGCCAATGCTTGTGAAAATCTGATGTTGAATGTCGGTACCAATTCATCTTTCCTGATTTGTATATAAGTGAATTCTTTCAACGAGTCGGAATCACTCACCTTCTCATCGAATTGCTCCATGAAATCTGAAATCAATTCTTCCCATGAGGTAATAGAATTCCCTGGTAAAAAAGAGAACCAATCTCTTGCATCCTCTTTCAATGACTGAATAAACAATTTCATGCATACATCTTCTTGGCAAATTTCAAACTCTCCTATCAAATCTGAAAATCTTTTAGCATGTTGACATGCTGATTCTGATTTCTTCCCACTGAAAATTGGCAAATACTTTCTAATTTCTGTGGGTATGGGATTTGGGTAACCCGGAATATCTCTAAAATTTAGAGCAGCATAATGGTTCATGATGAAACTTCTCCTATTATATGGTTGTTCTGGTTTACTAGGCATGGCTTTATGTGGAAATGCACAAGACTGAAAAACTTCACTATTCATTTTTCTTACTTCCACAAATGATTATAAAATTTTGGATAGAAAACTTCAAGCAAGTATCCTTATACTGATCTATTCATAACACTGCTTGACATTACGCTCTTCCACATTTGCATACTACAACTGAAGAACATATACTCTGGACATTTCAGCAGAATAAATATGCAAATGGATTTTGAGATTCTCCTTTTCCCTCTAGACTAGTGTTGTTCACTGAGTGGGAAAACTATTTTAGTAATTCAAACTTTCAGAAGAAATTGTTTTGCATTTGAAACCTTTGAAAATACCTGGAGATTTTGCAACTGTATAAAACTTGTAGATCCGGAGATTAACTTCCACTTTCAGCACGGTCTTTTACATCAGAGTCGCCACCTCTTGCACAGAGGATATTTTGAACAGCAAAACCATTCAATCACAAATTTAATTCTCTTTACTCCTTTGATCTCATTGCAACAAACACTCTTCCAGGTTGTTCAATACTGGTATGAACCATAGAGTCGCCACCCAACTGAGGAATTGGGAAAAATTCACATACAGCTGAAAGAACTTCTCACAATTTTCAACCATGCATTCACTATTACTCCTTCATAAAGTATGATATAAAACACATATCATTCTGCAGATCCAAAATAAGGAGCATTTTCTTCACCATGAAACCAATTTACACTCTGTGCATACACCATGGATAGACCGCCTGGATATGAAATTGACAGGACTAGGAACACATTCAACCTCTAACCATATCAATCAAGCATTTACATCCATTTATTCCCCAGCAGAGTCGCCATTTTTGTTGTGGTGACTCGGATGGGATAATCTCAACCTTATATGAATTAAATCTTTCTTAACCAGAGGCTCTTGATAGTTCATTTACTCCCCAGCAGAGTCGCCATTATTTTTGTTGTTCACCAAAAGTGATAACCCAAGACACCTATACATCTATCTATGAGATAGCCAATCTCAATCAATGAAACACCTTAGGGCTTGGACAACATAACATAGGATCCTAATGATCCTCCTGCACTTCAGGTTCTGCTGGACCTAGGGGGGACACCCTTTTGATGCACTAAATACAACAATTACAGACACATAACTGCATCAACATTAAGCAGATAGATCATTTCACAAGCTCAACATATTAGGAAACATTACAGATTGGCTACATCTATATAGACAATAGGATGAAACAGAGCTTGGAAAGAATGGAACACACACCCCTAAACATAAAGGGAAATAGATTTATCTTTTAAAATATATATCTGAAAACATCCCCAAACTTGCAAGACCAGTGCCTTGTTCATTGGGCAACAGAGTCACAGACATAACTACAAATATGAATCATAGATGCAAGCTTATTTTCCTTAAACAAGATATTCATGCATCAATACCTTATATTAATGCACTATTTGATTCATTCACAATTTTATCAGATCTGGAAATATATTTCATCATTTATGATTGACTACAGAGTTTAAAACCTTCCTTGAAGGATACCTATAAACAATCACACAATTTCTTTGAAATTGACAAATCTTATCCTCCTTGAGGATTCAATTCATAATAATGAAATACTTACACAGAGACAATACTATGAGGAATTTACTCATGCCTGACACAAGCAAGTCCTGCAACTAAAATCATATTTACAACATTGCCCTACAATCTCTATACCCTGAAACAAACCAAAAGCAATTACAAATTTGGGTCATGACATTCAGAAATGGAAGCCATCAAATCTGGAGCATTTTTCCAAATTTCTGGAACCCTTCCAACTGAGAAGAATGGGGAATAAAAAGAGGAGGGAAGAAAAACAAATCCACAACTGAAAATTGCCAAGTGTCTCTCCTCTCTAACTGAATTTTGTTCCTATGGAAACTTCTTCTAAAATATCCAACATTTGTCCAAACTAACTTCATAATCGGATTCCTCGCTCCGAGAGCTTTCTGAAAATATATAACACTTTATACCTTGGCAAAAAATTGAGTCCTGGGTGAATTAATTCCCTAATATGCTCGAACATTTAAATTTTTTATTTATTAATATAGTATAAACTATATAGTAAACAATTTTAAATTTAAATTTTTGCCTCCATTTGTGCTCCGACGTCTTGCCACGTGGTGGGATCTGATTGGTCGATGGGGTTGACCGGACGCCACCTGGGATGACACCTCATCATCACCTCGTCATCTGCTTCGTCACTGCCACTTGGCCGCCACGTCATCGCCACTGGACTCCCACCTGTGCGCCAACCGTGTGCCACCTCACTGGGACCCGCCTGCTGGACCGCTGACTGTATCGACACGTGGACGACTCTCGTTCATTTTCGCTATTTCGCTGGTTTAACTCACGTGCATTTTCCCTTCGCGAAATAGCGCGAGCCGTTGATCTCTCTCGAACCTGCTCGCTTGTTAACCCGACCGTCGTCTGCAAAATTTCGCCTCTTCGCCTCGGGAAGCATGCCTGCGTGGGGTCCACTTTGTCTTCGTGAGATTTACCTGAGCGACTGCCTGGAAGATAGATGGGGATTTTAAATCCCTGGATCCATATGTGCTCAAGCCTTTTCCCACGCGAACATCCAGTTCAAACCATTGCAATACAACAATAATAGGTCATAATCCGAGCCGCTTTTGGTTCATGTTCTGTTGTCTTTGCGATTCAATCTCCTCCAAATTTGAGCTATCAATCGCACCATTATCACTCAGTCCCAGTTTCAGTTGTGAAGGATTGGCATTATTTGTGGATTCTGAAATAGATGCAGCGTCCGCCTTCATGTTACGAGTGCTGGCCGCATCAAGTTCTATGTCTTCATAATGACTAGTACCAATAAACTTGGCCTTACAGTCTTCTTTGATCTTTTCAGGACTCACCAGCTTCAGCGCCGTCAAGTGCCTCAAGATGGCATATTTGATTCTTTTGTAAGTTTCCTTTGGATCGGCATGTGCACCCCCAAGGGGTTCCTTCTATTCTTTTTGAAATTTATGTTCTGCACCCATTTTCATGGTTCCGTTTACTTCCGCAACTCACGACATGGGAGATGTTACAAACCAATGGCATTTGGAGGAGACAACCAGCTTGGTTCGCTAGAAATTTTACAGGAGATCCAAGGGAACCGGGTCCTGGTCCATGTCGTCTCTTGTGCACTGCCAGATGGAAACATATTTGGCAATACAGAGCTATTCAAACCCATGCTTGCATTGTAGGAACTCCCTGCAACACTCATACCGTCTGCTTTTGCTTCTTCAAACAATGTAATTACCACGCAATGTACTTGTTTAATGGTTTCTAACGCTGCTCCTAAACTCCACACAGTGCACCACACCACGTTGCACGCAAGGGAAACAATCAAAACTCGGCTGCACTCAATAGCCACGTTGCAAGGATGTGGTTTGCATTGTCTTCTCCCACCATACTCCACGCAAGGGAAGAGCTATGAAGTGCGAGGGGGGAGTGTGAATTGGGGCCACCGCTGGAGAACCCCACACACCACGCTACAATAGGGAGGGAGAACATTAGAATTTCAATGCCATTGTTGTTTTCCACGTCCCTCCCCAATCTCATACGTTGCTCCATAATCTTCATACTTCTTGAGTCTTTTGAATATACAAATTTTACTTTCCGGTATGTCTTTGGTTCCAAAAATGGGTTTAGCACTGTCCAAAATGACTCGAAGATCTTTGGTGGATTGTATAGAATGGCCACGCCTAGCCTTTCTGGATAATGATTCTGTAAAACTTTAGTTGTTTCATGTCTTACCTTCACAAATATACTAGCTGCAGTCCAGCCTTTTAAATCAATCAACCAAACCATTTGTTCTAACATATGTATTTTCTCTGATTTTGCCATATGGACAAAGTGGGAAACAACGACCACAACCATAGCAACGTTCACTAATTACTCTTGCCTTGGGAAAAACTGGAAACTTGGAAATAGAGCTAGCATTAAGAGGCATATCATTGTAATGAATTGAGCCTTCAAATTTACTTGCACCAGCAGGGCAAACTCTTTCACATGGTCTTGAACAATCAATTGGACAATCTCCTGGATCAAATTGAGCTTTGCGGAAGTGAAAATCTGTGTCATTATTAACACTGATCATTAGCCAAGGCCTTCCCAAGGGTATCCTCTCAACTACATTTCCTGACATACATATCAATTTGCACTCAGTTTAGAACTTTCTTGGCTCTCTCACTGTCCAACCGGCGAATTGCAGTCGAGCCGAGTCGGGCCCCAAAGTGGGTCCGACTAAAAAAATTTTCGTTTTCATGCAACTGACCCCTGGAAAGCTTCACGGACCTCAAACAAACCTCTGGAATCGATCTGCACCATTCTCGGATCACAAAATTGAATTTTACATCCTTCAGGCAATTACGCCACAATTTTCGCATTTAATCGCGAAGACGTAATTTTCAAACCTGTCAAAACACCTTTCTGGAGCTCGCCATCTGACAGGCATGTACTTTGATATACAAGGATGACATTTACCAAACGATTTCTCAAGACGAGTCCCGAGCGAAGAGATATTAATTTCCGAAAATGGCCAATTGGCTTTGTCGATACTGCGGACCTGATGAAGTCAATGTCCTGGCAACACATGACGCCTTTCTCCAAAATATCAAACGACCTCCGTGGGTCCTCAAATTTGGAACATAGGTACCTTTAAGTACATATTAAATCTTTGAATTCTCAATTCGATCACCAGACTGACAGGATGCAAATGTCATGCACACAAAAATGGCAACATTAACTGATCTAACACAAGAGTGCGAGTAACTGAAAATGATGGCAAAATGAGCTCTTTTGAAAACCGATCAAACGGATTGGTAGAGCTTTAAAATTTGAAACGTACCTCATCATTTATACCAACATCAGCCCGAAACAAACATTAGGGCATGACGCTTACTGAGACAACTTTTACACTTAGACGAAACAGGGCTCCGACTAGCTGTCGAAACAGAGACTTGCCAAAACACAGAAACTGCAAACGGATTTGGCTTTGAAAACTGAGCAAATGGATTCGTTAAGACTTGAAAATTTGTGAGCTCACTCACATTTATGCATAGAATTGAATCCATTTTGAATTTCTTCATGACGATCAACAGGGCAAAAGATGTAATCGCTCAAAGTAGGCTACTCAATAAAATCTGTATTTGTGCCTAAAATGCACTTCCAGCTCACCCCTCAAAACGGGTACCTCATAAACTTCTCCAAATTGAATTCTGAAAGTTGCACATCACTGAATAGGCCAAATGAAAGGTGTGGGGCATGAATCCCGAGCCTTACCTTCTGAAAATCAACTGGCTCCATTTTACCCCCTTGTTAACTAGGCCATGCGGACTGACTTATTTGGGTGCCTTTTCTGACATGCAAAGCAAAATTTTGAAATAGGCTTATAAACTTGGCTCAGTTTTTAAATACTCCCAACATGATGGACTAAAAGCTGCAAACAAGATGCATGATACTCATGACGATCCTCAGCCTTGTCAAGATCAAAGGTGGAAAGAGAAACTGGACATGAGGGAGAATAGGATATGAAGGGTAATGACATGGTGTGATAGGATAATGAAGGGCAATAGGATATGAAGGAGGAAACCTGCCCCCAAGTGTAGTGTGCAAGAAGTTCATAAATTACGCATGATGCCTGTTTTCCAGGTTTTCATCATGGTACTTGCCCAAAGCGCCCATTTGCCAAGTTTTCACCAATGGACGAATTATTTTTTCTTGACTTTTTTCTTCTTTTTCTTTTTTTTACTTTTTTTTTTTTTTTTTGATTTTTTGACTTTTTCAATAGAAGATGGACACATGATAGGGGATGGAAGAAGGATTCAAGCGTCTTTTTATTTGGATAGTAGCCTTGAAAAGAATGGACCATGACCTTTAAAAGTATGCTCAAAGACGTTGGTAGGATAAGGACATGGAAAATGAGATAAAACTAAGGCAAGGATTTATGCAAAGGATTGGATCAAAGGGATCGAAGGATGGAAAATATGCATTGGATAATAGGTAGGGTATTGGAAGAATTGGGCTTCAGTGGATGGAAATGAAGGCAAGATCGACATTGGCACACACCTTGAGGGGTGATGGACTGATGGAGGAAAAGTGGGTGTTGGATATTGAGATTTTTGATGGAGGAATAGCGTGGGATTTTGGGACATAAGGGCCCAAAATTGATGAAGGAGGTGATGGAGAAATAGACTTGGAATGTTTGGATGGAGGAATAGCAACTTTGGATGCCAAGTTGGATATTTCTTTAGGCTTTTGTGCTTCAAGGAGCTTCTTGGGGATCCACATGGTTTTTGATTTTTCATGCTTTTGTGGTTCCTTGGAGTGCATTGCTTGCACAAGGGATTTAGGAACCCATATATATTTTGACTTTGCTTTATTTTGCTCAGTGGGCCTTTGTGGCCTTTTGGATTTTTCTTTTTCTTTATAGATCATATTTTTCTTTGTTTTGACATGTCGATTATATTGGACATGTTGATCTTTGAATACATGTGGATTGCTAGACTTATGACTTTTATACTTGGCATCCAAATTGCTTGGAAGGGGGAAAGAATGTCGGTGTGGATGGGAATGATATGGAAGCATGTGGGATGGATGGAAGGTTCTCCAAGATGTGTGCCTTTGCTGATGTTGCATAGGAGATGGAGGGATATAGGGACCTAGAATGGATGGAAGCGATGATGGGGAAGGTGGACATTTGGATTTTGACTTTGAAGGGATACCAATGCCTTGAGTGTGAGCTCTGTAGCCATGACCATTAGTATATTGTTTATCACGTTCTGGTTGTGACTCATTGAACTAGAATTGTTGACCAAACTTCCAACCTTCCTTCCGTTTTAAAGCATGCTCATCTATCCACATCCACCCCTAGGAGGGAATCATAGCTCTATATCTAGGTAGGAGGTTTTACCATCCTTCATCGGGGGCCCCGGAGGCAAGAATGAAAGCATGCTCTTCTTATCGGGACACTGTCCATTCTACCCATTAGAATAGTAGGGCCATTCGGGGGGACCTAACCTCGAATAGATGGGACCGGGTTAAGGAATTTAGAAAAACCTTCCAACAAAGCTAGCGGCACATTGATAGGGCGAGAACTGGATAAACAATCTCCTCCTCCATTCATTGGAACCTCGTTATTGACCACTGGGGGAACCTCACTCATTATTGACCACTAGTTCATCGAGGGGTGACTAATCTGAATTCCCCTTCCATAGTAGTTCCCTATTAAATGCGTGAATGGACGAGGGAGTGAATGAAGGACCATAAATTAGTCTACTACTACCTTCCAAGCACCAGCCAATCAAAACAAAGGATCTTGCCTCCCGAAGGATGGATCGGTTGGAAGGACTAATCGGATAGATTCCCTCCCTGGGCTCCTAATCTTGCCTGGGGGTTCAGGGATAGGCCCCTACACCACTGGGTCCTTGAAGAAACTATCCTAACTACATATCCAGGCAAAACGAGCATCCCTCCTGAATCCGCCTGAAGAGCATCAATCTAGTTGAAGGGGGTGTTATCCCTCCTTCACCAGCCACCATTTGAACCCCTATAGGAAGGGCAGGAGTAGGCCCTCCTCATCAATCTAGTTTCAATAGCCTTTCCCTCCTGGGGACTAACCTGAACTGAACCCGGGAAGGAGTACTAGCAATTTGTTAACTTCAAACTCTCCGGGCACCTTGACCTTCCTGCTTCTCTAGAATGTCGACCAACATTTTGAAACACCCTATCCCATGACCAAAATTTTGAAATGCTTCTTCTTCCATGATGGAATTGTATTACGTATAAAACCAGACTAACGAAACATGCCCCCCGGAACACTGAGCTAGAACATTTCCTAGCATGTTACGTATAGAATCTTAGAAGATAGGATGGTTTGCAATGAAACATTGTTGGATGGAAAGCAATGGAATGATATGGTTTAAAAATGGGAAGCAATTCTTTCTGGATGGTTTGCAATGCACCCCGAAAGAACTATTCATCTCTTCGACGGGTGAGACGCGAGGCACAAGCGATCCCCACTACTCCCTGATATACGGACTAAACAGATGAATGAATAATGACCTTTAGAGAAATCATTTTTTTCGGGTGGATGAGATAGTGGCTCTCGAGGAAATGAACGTCAGGAATACGAACCAAGGAGAGTTGGGACTGGTTGAGCAACTGGATCGACTAGGCTAAAACCACTTATAGTTTTGGTCAATGGGGTCATCGGTCGATGAGGTGGAACTATCTCCGGTAGTCGGAGATCTCGTGATTGATCGGTGTTTAGAGGCAGTTCATTTAGCTAACATACATGCCAATTTGAATGATGGATTTGAGACGGTCTGCTACCACCAAAGCCTTCCTTAATTTAGGGTATCCTAAAGACCGCCCCCTTGGGGCGGCCCCCCTATAATTAATGGGGCACTTTTGCAGCAATGTGAGCCAGACTCTTGATCACTGAATTGAGGGTCAATTATAGCTATAGTTGGGAAATGCCTACAATTCTATGGGAGGTCGGTGAAAGAAACTATAGGCATAGTCATGGGACCAAGACTTCTAATCACTGAATTGAGGGTCAATTATAGCTATAGTTGGGCCCTACAATTCTATGGGTGGCTGGGTCACTTTTAGGGGTGGGAGGACTTAAAGATGCCTGCTTCTTTTCGACAAGAGAAGCCCCTACCCAGCTATATAGGTAGGGGTTGGGGCAGACCATTGCCCTATTACCATAGTAGTGGCGAGCGAAGCCAGGAGCCTTAGCCATGAACCACAAGCCAAGCCCTATCTATATATGTGGCATTTCTTTCTCTATCCATTCCCCTCGGCCTACTCGCCTCGCTTGCTTGGGTCCCTTTATACCTATCCCCCCAAGGCAGCAGTGGATTGGATCAACCGATCACACCAGATCCATCTGACCCATCTCCACTACAACCTCTAGTCAATGAAGCTTTGATGGAGCAGGCTCGACAGACAGGAGATGGGAGAGGAGTCTATACGTAGGTAGGGGACCCCCCGCCCACTCGCACAGATAGATGAGATGGGCAGAGAGATCTAGATGGGGGGGGCATCTATCTATACTATATAGAGGATTGGGGGGGGGCATCTCTTGATGACAAATATGAAGAATTGGGCAGAGATGACAGATAGAAGAACTATACCCCCCACCCATCCCCATAGAGGGATAACAGATATGAATAATTCAGCAGAGATGACAAATTGAAAGGACTGACCGCTCCCCGGTCAAACATCAAGCATTTTCTTCCCAACTAGAATTGGATTAAGATGCTTTCTTCGATTACCCGATCCCTAGTATAGACTCCACACTAGCACTATATGGTTCTTGCAACTGGTGCTGGCTATAGAATCTATGGTGACGGAGCATAGCATATGGATATAGATAGTTCCGTGGGAGCCCGCCCCCGCCATGGGAGATGGGCCCGCCCCCGCCCTCGCCCCCCCCACTATGGGATATGGAATATGGGAGATGGGCCCACCCCCACCCCTTAATCAAATAAAGATCTAATATGACTAGTTCAATTCCCATTCATTTATAACTGGCACCCCATCCATCACCCCCATCTCAATTCCCATTCATTTACGAGGGCCTATCTATATCTATGGCCTCAGTCGGCCTCTCGACGAGCATCTCCTACCTATAAGAAGAGAGGTTATTCACCATTGATTCAACTCAACTAGAATTGGTTGAGTGGAAATAGTAGGCTCTAAAGTAAGGGCACCCTATATATAGATATGGTGCCCCTAGAATGGTATATAGATAGGGCAAAGCCCCATAGAATTGTAGGGCCCGCCGATATAGAGATAGGGCAATCTTCGATCCGTTCCACACCCCCATGCTGCATGTCGGGTGGGTGGGAGGAGGAGGTCGTGATAGGTGATCTTTGATTTGTTAGGTGAACAAGTGGATACTCTCCTATCTATAAGTCGCCCTCCTCGAATTAGAGTTAGGGCCTTGCCGAAGCGCCCTATATATATATGGCGAGTTTGAATCAGGATACCATGGCTATAACAACTATTACTAGAGGGAGGTGGAGGGGAAGATATGGATATAGGGGCACTGCGAGTGGCATCCCTGGTGATCAGAATAAACTATAGTTGATGACTTTCTTTATGTCACCATTGGGCAACTGGAGCTAATAGCTAAGCTTATAGATCTCTACGGCTAGCCCAGCCCATCCCCGGGTCAGTCAACTATCTATATATCTATATGGAGGGATCCCTATGCTATATATGGGGATGGAGATGGGGTCGACTATAGTTCAACCCCAGCGAGCAACACCCACCCCTTTCTAGTTGTGAGTCAAGCTGATCATTCACTAGGGTCCCTTCCACCCTCCCTCCCACCCTATAGTTGCGATGAGGTCAAACTATATATAGTTGACGGCTGGGTGGGAAGAGTTAGCCACAAGCTCTATATATCTATGGTCTGAAGTGGATTGGTCTCCCTTCCCTGAATGGCAATGAGGTCAAACTATATATAGTTGACCCCATAGCCACAATAATCTGAGATTCTGATATGGCCTTTGTGGGGATGGGTGGGGAGTATAGTTCTCTTCCCCCCCACTATAATGAATTGCTCTTGTAACTTTAACCCCCACCTGGCTATGGAGATAGATGTGAGTCGAGCTGATCATTGATACGACAGATGACTTAGATATAGCCACCCTATCCTCGTATCACATATATAATAGATGGAAGATCCCGACCTCTCCTGCCCATAGATAGATGGCCCCATCCCCATCTATAGAGATCAGATCTGGCCCTCCCAGTTCTATTGTTGGTCGAGACTGGACTACAATATAGAAGTCAAAACTTCCCTAGCTTCTTTCATCTCATCCCGCGTTACTTCTCTCTCACTTTGGGACTAGCTTTTCTTAGAACTGCAATAGCCCAACTATGGTAGGGTGTGGAGGGAGCCAAATCGAGTGGGTGGGGGGCAATAGGATTAGTGGGGCTTGAGTAGATTCTATCTCCTTCCATCTCTCTCCCACCTCATGTTAGATCCAGTGCCTCGGTGGAAGTATGATGGGACCCCAGATAAGGGATGGACCCCTCCACCTTACTTGTCCATTGAACTCGGCCACTCCTACCCACCTATAGGTGGACATATCGGTACCTAGGCCCTTGCTCAGGAGCTCCTTTCTCTATCTCCCCTCATCACTCCATAACCACCTCCCCTTTCAGGCTTCCCTCCCAGAGAAGAGCTGTCACATGAGCTGAGTGCTTCAGTTGAAAGGTCAGGCCTACTGCACCTCTTATTCCCATCCAGCTAAGTCCTCCAATCGACATGTTAGAGCGGCAGAATCAGTGGGCTGGGCTCCCATCCCCCTCCCCATGCGGCCTAAAGTCCTTCAGACATTTATCAATGATAGATGGGTCAAGCTGGGCATCCCCTCCCCCCTATTCTTATAGCCATGCAAACTAGCCATTGGAGGGATTAATCAATCAGTTAATAGCCCACCAATCAGCCATGTATAAATGGCTCTCACCCCAGGCCCTACTATTCTATTATTGCAAGGGATGCAGAATGAGCTTGAAGGCTTGATCCACCACCCTCTCCATCCAGGCGTATTTTTGTACCGGCCATCCCAGCCTTTTTCAAAATTCTTCCTATTCCCACCCACCCCACTCTTCATCGATGAACCATCCTTTCCCCAATTAATGAGTTGCCTTCCATCTAGTTAGAGTTGAGGATTTTCTCATCTTCTTGACTCAATGAAAGCATGCTCAAGTTAAACAACTATCAATGTAATACAACTGGCAAGGCCTAACTTGAAACTAGAATAAGGAGGGCAACCGAAACTTAGTGAGGGATGGCCTAATGTTCTAGTCGAGGAGCCTCCGAATGGCCGATGGAGCAGTGAAGGATGTCCTCCCTGAGGATGCTGGCTTTCATGACGTTTCTACTAGGTGGGGGTGGAAGTAAGGGTGGCTCTGCTTCGGCATCAAATACTGACTACAATTCCCTACCTACCCATACACCCCTGAATGGTGAAGGATGGACAGGAATACATACAAAGTTAGGATTGATGTTACTTTCTTTCCTACCAGCATGCTCGAGCTAGATTAGTTGGATAGCCTCCCACAACTATCTCTGCTCCATCTGGGGGTGCCAACTATCTAGTGGAATGCCCATTAGAATAGTAGGGGCCACCCGGATGGAGAAAGGGAGGGGGTTTCAATCATCGAACCCAGATAGCCTTATATACAAAACATGCCCTTTAGAATAGTAGGGGGCCCTACCTTTATTGTTGAATGAAGAGCATCAGTCATCTTTGCCGGTTAGACTAGAGACTGTCCATCCTACCCATTAGAATAGTAGGGCCACCTGGAGGTGGTGGCTGGATGGAACTCCCTTGGTAATTAGTTAGAGAATCTTCTTTCCATCCGGGGGTGTAAAGGGTGGCTGGCCCACGGTCAACTAGACTAATGTCTCTAACTCTAACAACAACAAACCCAGAAGGGAAGGCAGGGGCCCCACACCCCCGGAAAAAACAAAATAGAAGTGCCCAGGTGCTCAGTCCTCTGCTAGATTAGTTGGCCACCTTCCCTGGAAAAGAAGACATTTACTTTCTCCATCCTAGCTATCGGAAAGTGCACTTAGCCAGAAGGATGTTGGTTCGGAAGGGAGTTCGACAAAAGTATCCATCCGAGGAGTAATGCTGAGAAACATCCCTCTGCCCTCTCTTTATTAGTTGAAACAGCAAGGAGAGCAAATGAGAAACTACCCTCCCATTTTCAGAGCTACTCCTACCTGGCAGTGAAGGATGGCCCAGTGAGGCTAATTTGTCAATTCATTTTAGTTAAGGTCCCCAACTATAGTAGTTACCCACCTACACCCCCAGTTGGGGCCATAGCTTGGCATCTAGCTCCGGGGGTGAGGATGGTACCCTACCCTCCTCCTGTGTTATTGGATTAGTCCCTACCCTCCCATCCTAGCCTACAAACCTGATCGATGGATGCAGTCTCCCCGAAAGGATAGTTAAAGTTGTTAACCTGAGTCTTCTCATCCGGTTATCGGTAGTCCTTCATTAACAAGGATGGATCTATCCGCTTTCACCCCCGGATGGGACAATCTATAGCCTCCTATCGCTGCTAGAACTCCGACCTCTGGTCGAGCATTCTTTCTGTCCTGCTAACATGAGTCCTCAAATTGTTAACTTACATTGCCTCCCTTAACCCCCTCCCTGGACAATCTATAGCCATCGCCAGTCCCACCTTCGGTCGAGCATTCTTTATTTAAAGCCTGTTGTAGTCGTCGATCAATCCACTGATCTAAATGAGGGCCCAACAGGGGGTTAGGGAAGGATATATAATGTATGGATAGTTGCAACCTTCTGAACAATCTTATAGAGTTGAGGGAGAGCTCCCTGATGCCATTGAGATAGTTGATAGATAGTTTAATTATGGAGTTGAGGGAGAGTTGTCCTCTAATCTTAGGCTGGCATCCTCTAATCGCTGGATTGAATCCCCAGTGGGAGTTAACGTTATTTATCTTCCTAGGCCAGAAGCCCCTAAAATATATTATTAGGAATGTTCTCGTGATGAAGAGCGAGCCGGAGCTACACCGAGAGGACAGGCTCTTTCTCGAGAGTACAGGGAGGGGTCTCCAACTATAGGTAGGATGGCAGAACAATCTGAGTTTCCTGTTGGTGGGGAGATGGAGAGTAGACAATCTGGCCGAGGAACCTACCAGTTGATGACCCCTCATTTCTTGCTAGGGAGTTCTAGGGAGGGAGGGAATTCTAGTGAGGGAGGCAGGGAGTTCTAGTTGGAGGGTGCCTACGGGGTACTGGAGGATCCAAAGTTTCTATTTCTATCCAAAAGGGCCCTAGTTTAGTATTGATTTGAAGGTGGTTGTAGACTAAGAACTCTTTAACCTAAAGGTAATTAGTTAGGTCCCCCTGCCCTGGTTGGAAGGATAGATAAGGAGAGTGGGGTAGTGAGAAAGGGCCATCCTTCACCCCCTATTGTCGTTCTTAGAGACACTACCCTTATTCTAGTTCATTGCAGAGGAGTGGATGGAAAGAGACATATGATGATGCATCAACAAGAGATGATGATGCATCAACCCCGATGGCCAATCAACACCCCCAACAAGAAGAATTGGAGAGCGAACTAGATATCTGGTCTGGGTTTATTGGAGAGCAAATGAGAAACAAATGAGAATCAACGAGATCTAGGATAGTGAAAGTTAGAGCTCATAGTTGAACAGGTGCTAACTACTCTACTGTGCCCCTACCGGAGGATAAGATTGGCCGGTGTTTTATTAGTCTGGATGGACATCCATTTTCTTTTCTTAGTCCCTACCGGGGGTGTGGGATGGAGCCCATCCATTTGTTCTGTTAGCCTCACTAAGACTTAATAGAGTTAGAGCATCCTTGTTATTGATGGCCAATGCCCCCGATTGAGGAGTAATGCTTTTTATCCATCCATCCATCCTTTTTGTCCATCCTTGGGTAGTTAGTTTGAGCACCCCCGGTTAGGATGTTTCCCACACCCCCAGGAGCGGCCTTTAGAATAGTAGGGCAGCATCGTTTCCTATTGCCGGTGCAGTGGGAGCTTGCCTTCACCCCCAAATGAAGAGCATGCAACTATATATATCCTTCCCTTGCCTTAGAAAACTAAACCATATTAGCAACCGGCAACCGGGGGCACTCTGACTAGCTATTGAGTCACCCGCCCCCTACTATTCTAAAGGGGCCCGGTTGGGAGGACTACCCATGGGAGATATAGTTCACTCCCGGTTGGGAGGTTACATATGTTATATCAGTCTCCCATGCATTCTCACAATTAATAAAAAGGGGGTTCCAGACAAGCTTCCCTTAAATGATAGGAAGTTAGGGCCTTACTGAATATAGAAAGGTATAGGGATCGAGAAACAACTATCAATAAGGCAACCATTCTCGAAAAACTTAATGGCCTTGATTGGAGCCTACCTATCTACCAGCTATTCAGCTATTGAGCATGCAGCACCCCCTAAAATTCTATGGCAAGTAGTTTATGGAGGCCCTCTTCATTATGAGTTAATAATTCCCCTTCCATAAACTATAGCACTAAAATATAGGAAGGGCAACAAGCTGGTTAAGACTGCATCTATAGGCTAGCCTGCTATCCATAAGTTACTAACTCTCACAAGTATAGAACAAAGGCTCTACTCTACCTTCCCACCTAGTGCAGAGGGCCCCTACAATTCTATGGGCAGGGTAGTTAAGCTAAATGAACTACTAGAGATTCCTACCCACACCCCCTGGTAACAGCTCCCTCCTTCCATGGTGCTAGGTTTCCATCCAGCTCAACTAATAAACTAACGCCTTCAAATTCTATAGGGCTTCTAGATCTCATTTTCGGTGAAAAAGGAAGGCAACTGGCTCGCCCCGTCTCCTCCCACCCACCCCTCCTACGGGTGCCCTACTATTCTCAAGGGATGGGTTTCCAATAGGTAAGCTCTTGAAATCTGGCCCCATTGCCAACTAGATAGTAGGACTGTGAGAACCTTCACTCCCTAATGAAATCTAGTTGACTTTAAACCAAAGTAGTACTGATCAATAATACCTACCAAAGCAGCTCACAAAACCACATGAATGCATTGACTATCGGAGGCCCAACATCATCGGTCGGAAGATAGGTAGGGAGAACACACATAGGTCCTTTAAGTGCCACCGTTGGACCACCTAAACTAAGCTCTACTACCTATGAAAGCATCCAGCCCAAATTTTTTTTTCCCAGCCCATGAAAATAATCCCTAACTATCCAAGTCACCAGGGTTGGGAGGAGCTGGCATCGGAGGAAGCACCTCCCCAAATTGGGCTTGCCACTATAGTGAACAACCGCTGATCTTAGAGGTACAACATCCCTAGAATGGATGATATCCCCATTTATTAGGGCATAACCGTGACAAGCAATCTTTGAATCAAGGTCCCTAACTCCTGAGCTGAGGTCATCACCAACTACAAAACCAAAGTCACTTACTCTCTCACAAAGGTTGGCACCTACAACTACACTAAGGTTGGTCACACAACTACTTAGAAATAAACGCTTTTCTAGTGGGCACTTCACCATAGTAAACCCCTTTCCCAGGCAGCCTATCATCCCCTTCACTAGGGACCACCATAGAATTGTAGGGCCAATTGGCTTACGTAAGCATCCCTCTCATTTGAGAGCCATACATTGAGCAAGAGAGACCTTGGGAAAGATGCATGCATAGACCAAGGGGAGGAAGCAATGGTAAGGACAGTCGATTCATCAGTTGCAGTTCCAGTCCCTTCAGTTGATTCCAAACCAGCAGTTTCAGTTGCACCACCACCAGCATTAGAACAAGCATAAGCACAAGAGGCCCTACAATTATATGGGGCAGTCGAGGTGGTAGAGACTATAGCAAGGGCAGAGTCAATAGTTGTTCCAGCAGATCCAGTTGTTGACCCAATAGTTTACCCCCCTTTTCTCTTGACTCATTTGATCTAGTCAAAGAACCATCACTATCAGTAGCATCTAAGGTTGCATCCTCACTCGTTGATCCATAACCACTAGCAAAGGCACTCATAGCTAACTGAGAACCACCAGCGAATCCATATCCATAGCTTCAGTCTCACTATATCATCCAATGGTAGTGGGTTGAGTTTATCCATAATCAGATCCTCCTATTATAGACCCGACATTCCCCTAAGATCCAATCGCAGATCACCCAGGCCCAGCCCTAGATACGATGGTTGCCCAAGAAGCCCCATATAATTGTAGGGGATCCTACAGAGGCAGGGCAAACACAACCACCGCTATCTCCCACCCACCCTATAGAGTCATCGGTAGCAAAGGCAGATGCATTTGATTGAGTGAAAGCACCGCATAGTTTATCTTGATCGAGTCCCATAGCCCACGGTACCCTTTCCATTTTAGGATCGAGAACCATCACCTCATTTAGTAACATCCATTCCTGTTTTAGCTTCTCTACCACTACCACCACCAAGACCAGTAGAGGACACATCCATGGATTGAATCTCACCAGCTATAGAGCCAGCAGCATCTAGGGTCATACTACAATGTATATAAAGGTGGCAGTTTACCCAGCAGCATTCCTTCCACTTCCAGTCGATGAACCAGTTTCAGTTTATCTGCTCACAGTAGAGATAGAGTTCATCAAAGGCACTCACAGTGGTGGAATTTGACCCAACAAAGATAGTAGTATACTAACCACCACCTTGCTCAGTTCCAGGTGCATAATCCATCTAAGTGCCATAGCTCATGGCATCAATAATATGCTTGACTGGGGGGCGGGTTTAGAGCCACTACCTCACTCAACATCCCAACCATATTGATAACCATCATAAGCCCTTTTATCTTTTGTTTGGGGGCAGGAGTTTCATATCCATATCATATAGAGAGCCTGTTCAAGCGGATCTTGTAGCTACGAAGTCCTCACTCAGCAGTTTTTGGTTCCGTTTCGAGTTTGAATTCCATATTCATGGGCCCTACTATTCTATGGGGCTGGAGCACGTAGGGGTAAGAGCATAAGAGGTGGTAGAGACTGTATCAAAGGGATATCCCATTGAAGTTCTTTTAGAGTCATAGCCTGCAGAAGTAGGGGCATCAGTTTATTCTTCTTCGGAAGTAGAGTAAAGGGCATAGGCTACAGTTGCATTCGACCAAAATGAAGAAGTAGAGAGAGTTAGGCCCACTCGAGAGTCTATTCCTATTTTGGGCACATAACCTATTGAAGTTGACCCATCATTAGCAACAGAAGAACCAGTTTACCTTTCATATTATAGACAGATTTAATTATAGACGGAGTTTAAGAAATCAATAGTAGTGGACCCTGCAACATATCGAGATCTCTAGCCATCTGTAGAACTGCTATAGTGAGAAGCAGATATGGATCAATATGTAGATCATCCAAGTGCAAATCCAATCCTAGATCTAGACTGAGTAGCCTACGTTCGAGCATCCCTGGAAGGTCGAGATCCAGGGCCATTTGATCGAGATTGGGAAGCAGATCCCATTGATTCGAAACCGGTAAATGATCCCACAGATTTACCAGTGGCAAGTCCAATAGCAGATTCAGATCCAGTGGCCCCGTTAAAGAAGAGGTTCCAAGCACATATCCATAAGCCTTAGGTGCAGAGTCCTCCGTAGATATGCAAAAGCAGAGAGTTAAACACCATTAGCAACATAAGTAAAAGCACTTGTAGTCCCAGATCAAGATACGATTTGTTTTCTAGATTGAGATGCATATCCAGTTCCATAATATATAGAGACGGATTTTGAATAAGACCAAGATTCAGATGCAAAGCTATCATATTCAGAACCCATAGAGGAGATGAGGGCCAGAGCAAGGGTAGCACTCACAGAAGCAGTAGAGAAGGTGGTAGATTCTACAGTGGCAAAGTGGATAGCAAAGATGGCTTTGGCAGTTGATTCAGTTGATCCATCTATTTAAGTTTACCCAGTTGTATCCCTTCTATTTCAAGATCCACCCATAGCAAAGGCATAGGCACCAGGGATGATAGAGGGACAAGCAGTAGAGACAGTAGCACAGTGAGCACTATACCCAGTCCTTGTTCCCCCAACGTAGCCACATATTACCCTTTGTAGGGTTCCGTCATCCTATGATGCTCCAATCAGTGGTGTTCTTAGATTATTATATGGTGGCATTCCTAGAAGTAGTGTTTTTCTGTTCACTCTGTATGCAGATCCTCCAATAGCAGTTCGAGATATAAAACCCACAAAGGTTATCCAATATATCTAGATATATTTGTGGGGGCCGAACGCCCTTTTTTTAATCCCCGGGTGAGGTATAGGTGTAGGCAGGGGTAAAGATGCTTTGGCCTAAGTAAATCCACCTGCAAAGTTCTCGGCTGGTATGGGCCCCATGGCACATCGAGATTGAGATAGATGTTTACCAAATTGATCTGGTAGAATGAGCAGCAACCTAAGAAAAGGTAGCTAGAATGGTAATGGTATGATGTAATAATGATAGAAACCAGTAGCATCTACTAAGCTTCCGAAAGATTTCTACTAAGAATAGTAGTTCCCCAAATAAAATGAAGTTTAGGCTAACCTTCAATTTGAAAAGGTAGGCGAGCCCATAGAATTGTAGGGCCAACCTTGGCTAAGGGCGGGCCTGGGGTTGTAAGAGTAGGGGGCCCGGGGTTGCTTTCTTTCGAATGGAACTTTCTGGTTAGGCTCTTTTTATTCCCAACTTTCGCAAGATAGGTAGATAGGGTTGGGGAAAACTTGAATCAATAAAGAATTTGCTTGCTTGGCCTATAGATGGTAGGGGTTCCCTCCTGGGCAGGATTTAGCTAGTAGGACCTACCCTCCTTTCTATAGTTGGAAAGTTGGGAAGAACCCCTACTGCATCTATAGGGCAATAAGATGGATTTTGATAGTAGGGCCTTCTGGGATTAAAAGAGAAGGGCAGTTCTTGGATCCCTTCCTGATTAAATGAAGAAGAACGTGGCAGCCTACTCTAGCATGAAGGGGGATTCTAAGAGATAGGCCTTCCTACCTATAGTTAAGCCCTTCCCTGCTTCTGAGGATGCAACGACCCTATGGGATTCTGTTGAAAAGGCCCGGCTAGATAGTAGGGGATTATAAGGTGTTCATACTTTCTTTCAAACGACACTTTCTTTCTCGTCAAGTCTTCCGTAGGGCCCTCCCGAGACCTAGGGAACTTTTCTAAAGTAGGGGGGGCACCTATAGATAATAGGGCAACTAAGGGGGTGAGCCTAGCCGAATTGTAGGGTGCTAGAATAAACTGGTTGGTTGTTACCTGGCCTTCCACCCCCTACCTATTATATGGCAAATAAAGAAGCAATTATCCCCCTTAAAATAGTAGGGTTAATTAATCAACTTGCTAGCCTATAGGTCGGGTTAAGAAGAAAGAATGGCTCTGGATAATAGGGGAAAGAAATAAAGAACAGGTCGGCGAGAACAACCGGCCTTTACTTTATTATAGATGCCTGCCAATAAAGTAGAATTCTGTAACTTAACTTCAAATAGTTTAAGATTAGGAAACTATCAACTATCTATATAGGGGGGGGAGGGGTGGGCTTCCAACCGGAAAAAAATGACATCGAGATAAAGTTTCTGACTATCTATAGTTAGTTGGCCTCCTAACCTCATTCTCTAAGCCTTCCTTAACCAAAGAACCCTATAGAGGGATAAGGCGGCCTGATTGAGATAGTAGGGCCAACTGGGGCCAACTACCTTAAACTGTGGGAATAGATTGCTGTTGGGCCGGGCTGCCTGCCTTCCCCCTACCTTGTATAGTGGGGGTAGGGGGTTCAACTGCTTTTGAACTTTATTCCACTTCTAGCGAGGCAATACCTATAGTTGAACTTTAATCAATACATATCAGCTAGAAGCTTTCCTATGGATGGCCCCCGACTAGATAGAAGGTTTCAACTTTTCCCTTCCCCCTTTCTCAATAGTAAGGTCTTTAAGAACTCTATTTTAGCAAGAGACCAGAGGGCAGGGTAGCCTATAGAAGAGTAGGGAACTAAAAAAGAGGGAAGGGGATGGGCATAAATAGCCCTACTCCACATCTTAGAAGCGGGCACCTGAGTCGGGAAAAGATAAAAGGCTTGGGGTAGGAACCCACCTAAACTCATTGAACGAAGTGCTCCTCTACGGAACCCCTACTATTTGAAGGGCTTCCCACCCACCCTCGATAGGCCTCGAGGGATAACCCTTAAGAAAGTTGCCCTACTATCTCTGGGGTTGGAACCTATCCTTTCTAGACGTTGGCCCTACCTTCCTGATCAGGGAGAGCTAATTGTCGATACCACCCACCCCCCCTACTATTTGAAGGCCCTACTATTTGAAGGGGCCTGCTAGAGTAACAGGAATGGAATAAAGGCACTCATTTCACAAAGTGCGGATAGATAGCTTCTATTCCCTCCCACTCAATTAATTAGTCCGCTAGAATAAGTAGGAACCCCTACTATTTGAAGGGCTTCCCACCCACCCTCGATAGGCCCCAGGGGCTAACCTTTCTGTAATGGTGTTTCTAAAGGTATGATAAGAGTGGGGCATACATGGAATAAAGCACTACTACGGATCTTGGATCTCTGTTTGATCCTGTTGATCCGAATTCACCCACTTCTAAGATTGACTAGGAGGATTTGACTCTTTAGTCCCCCACTCTAGTTGCTAAAACCTTGTACTTCGTGTACCCGGATAGTGATATGGGTCTCCCAGCTAGGAAATTATTCCCATGTTACCAATGTCTATATGATTAGCTATAGACAGTTATGTGGAGTCTAAGAGAAGCATTCCAATTGTGGTTTCTACACAGGAGGTAGAGAATAAGGAGTGTAGTATGCCCTGCTATAGAAGGAAAGGCACCTACTGGTGATAGCTGGGCTTGACCAAGATGAGAAAGAGGATTGGGATAAGAGTATTATTTCTCTTTAGTAGCTGATGCAAACTGAAATGGTGGGAACGTACAAATCCAAAGAAGTTTGGGCGGGAGTATAAGATTGTAATGGGAAGTGCAACCTTTCTGAAACAACCGAAGATGAAGACTAGTAATGCCTCCTCCTACTTGGTATATGCCTTAAATGCAGTCCATCCTTCTAATCCTACGGGGGGGTTTGGCTATGGGCATAATGACAATGTGTATTCCTAGGCTCTTTGTTAACTTCTTTCTCTCAATCCTGGGGTGGGGGGGCCCCTCTTTCTCCATATAGCTGGCCGAAGGAAGCAATTGGAACTATGGTACCAGAACTAGAACTCCCACCCTGGGTGGGGGGGACTCGATAGTTGGGTGGGTGGCGCCTAGAATTCTATGTGGTAAGTTCCGGCAATAGGATTACTATTCGCAGTCAGGTTTTAACGTATATAAAAAGAGTGAGAAAGTGCTAGTCTTGTTTGATCAAGTGTACTAAAGTGGAATGGCAGACATTTCTACTAAAGATGCTGCAAAGCTTAACTGGGGATTGGTGAGAAAGGGATAATTAGGGGTGGGAATAAAGTTGTGCTCGACCATTAGGAACTGGTGCGATGGAAAGGCAAGTGGACTAACTAACTAACAAGAAAGGGAAAGGGTTATTGAGAATTGGGAACGGGTTACTAAGCACCTAACTAGACTTGGATGGAACCAGGCACCTTAGGAGGAACTGCAATAGATAGAACCAGGAGTGAAGTAATGGTAGGCAGGCATTAAGCATATGTAGACATATATAGGTGGGCATAGTTATTTGGTGAGATGTATTCATCATCCCATGAGATATGTCTATACATTAGGTGGTAGGCCATCACTTGTCTGTACTGGGCGGCTTCGTATTGCCTAGGGAGTGCTCGTGTGGTGTGCCCGGGGGCCTCCCCATATCATTTCATGTGACCCTGACGAATCGATTCATTGAAGGTGTTTACCACATCTACATGGCCATACCCACTCCCCATGCAGATTTAAAAACCAATTCTTTCGGGGACTCCTTATCTAATAAGGCATCTCTCCCAACTATAGTATAGTAGGCCACTTGAGCCCAGGAACTTGTTCACCCGAGGGGAATGAAATGTATACATCCCATGCCCTTCTTTTCTTTCTGGATAGGAGGGATGGGAAGAGAGATGGAAGAAGAATTTGCGGGAAGGAAAGCGAGTATAAGGGTTGGGGTGGGAGTAGAGAAAATAGTTAACAATGATAAAATCGATGAGCCGATCTAACATCTTGGAAGATTTAATAGAATCTTGCCCTATAGATAGTAGGGGCCCACCCAACCATTAGGGAATTCTAGTTGTGCCAAGCACTGAAAAGAGCGGTAGCCCTGTGCTACTATGAATAGGGCCTCTTCTTTCCTCTCATTGGTCCCATACATAGTCACGCCCCCACTATGGAGTAGAAGGGTCCTCTATGTTCATTTGACCGCCGCTAGCAGCCTAAACCATTGGAGTGCGACCCCTACTATGAATAGGGCTAGACTATGTATGAAAGGGATAACTCCTCCCAGTTGTTTCTATCTATCCCCCAGTGCTGTATTAAATAGTGCTATATCATCATATTAAAGATGGATACTCAATCCCCTTTGGTCAGGGGATCAAAGGTCCAATGCAGACATAACACGTATGGCTCTGTGGGAGTGATCCATGTATCTCTGAGATGAAGTATACCAGCAGCTGCTTTGAATTGCCTATCTATAGTAGGGCCCTGAGACCTCTCCAAATCTGATAACACTCCAGGGGTGGGTGGGAGGATATATTGAATGAAGTGAGAACTTCCAGAACAACAACATCTACCTCTTGATGGCATCAGTAAATTCATCAGCTTGATAGCCCTTAAATTAGTAGTAATTAATTCAGAATTAATAAACCTGCTATTCTTCGGGGTGGGTGGATGATAGCCACCCAACCCCGATAGAAGCAAGCCTGGGCCTACGAGGGAGTATAGAGGCTTCCGACTACAAGATACCAGGAATAGCGTATAAAGGCGTATCCATCACTAGGCCCGCATCAGTTCAGAAATTCTATCTAGGTCTAGAGGCGCAAGGGAGGAGTGGTTAGATAGAATTCCCCCCCTCCTGGGTGGGAAGCGGGGGGGGAGGGAATGGCTCGTCATTACATTAGTTGTTTCAGGTGGGAGGATATATTTGATCTAGGTTTATCCTCAGCTTCATCATGATTATCTCACGTTCAACCAACCTATGCTTGAAATGGTGAAAGATCCAGGTTTATTGACATAGTCGTAGGTAGATTTTGTCCTAGCATGGGGCCCAACCCTGCCGTGTGATCATGACGTGCCAGGGCGGTACTTTGTGAGGGATTCCTAGGCAAAGGAGTTGACATGGACTAGCATACATTTGATCTAAATGTGGGGTTGTTCACTTCAATAATATTAAAGGTGGGTGGTGTGCATGATAATGCGCCACTCCGATGCACCAAGCCACATAAGCAAGTTATTATATATGTCATATCTCGATCAGCTCCAGGGTATTGATGGGATTCTGGGATTTGACTGGTTTCGGATACACCGCTTGAGCGAAACTAGGGATCGATTGCTTCTAGAGATCCCTCCTCATTCTAGTGCACGTAGCATGGGTCTATCAGAGGCACCAAGCAATAATATAAGAGGGGCGGGTTCCTATATACATATTATGATCGGTGAATATTCGTAGTTATCATTATCGATCGGAAGAGAGAATCTATCTATTAGCATCTCTTGGTCAAGTGGGGGAATCAAGCCAAAGCCTCGAATTCATGGGGGAATTATATTATAGTGGGCGGGGAAGAAGCAGATTGAATGGATCTGACCGCGTACTTCTTTCATTCCCTATCCCCAACATTTGATATAGATCTTGAATCTCCTACCGAATTGACCTGAGCCAGTGGTTTCCGATTATGCACCGGATTGATTCCCTGGCTAGATATATAGCCCACCTGGGGGGGGAGGGAATAGTGTGATAATTCCAATTATGAACCTCTCCTAAACCATACTGCTATTATCTGGTTCCATCATCTCCCAATATCTTTATAAATGTGATTATGAACTAGGGTTGGAGGGAATAATAAGTGGGTGGGTGGCCCTCTATTCTATTGTTGGCGGGCCTCCCAATGCAACTGATTTAGATAGGGCCTCCTGGGAACCACGACAAATAGATGAGGTCCTAAGGGAATCACGACAAATAATGGGATAAAGTGGGAATTAATGCTGTAGGGCCAACAATCATCCAAGCAACCCCCTACTATTTTAAGGGCCTCCCACCCAACTTAGGCTATCCTAGAATTCCCCCCCAACAATGACATATACTGATATGGGGGGGCACCCACCCTATAGGGTGGGGGGCCAATTATCCCCCGCCCCCAAGAACCATATAAGTTGCCACCAATGATAGGAAAGTGGGAACTCTAGTAGTAGCTACTGGGTGGGGGCCCCCAGCCCTCAAACTTTAAGGGGAGGCTATTATTGTTAGTTATCTAGTTCCATCCATATAGAATAGAATCAAGTGAACCGACAAGTACCCCTCCAGTATTATGGGCTGATCATCATGCTCAAGACACTAATTCACATCTTCGTGTGGCTACCCACCTACCTTTGGAATGAACAAGCATTTTCTATATCCATCCACCAAGCCTAACTTGCTAATGATTGGGTTCTATCAATTGCCCTACTGCATATAGTGGCATAGTTATTAGTGGAGCCCATTCATCTCTAATGATCGGTGTGTGGCCCTTTCTATCATTACAGCTTTCCCCTCCTATTGTAAGCAGCCTATAATGCGTTCCTCCTGCAGGCCTTAGATCTCATGCCGAATGTGGAGTGGGCCCTCCCCTTGGTCATATGTAGAGTAGTAGCTTTAGTTCGTTTCATAGTTATACCTGCGTTAGCCCACTCTTAAAACCACTGCTGTTGTCCACTGCTAAGGGTGGGGTGTGACTCATTCTGGGTCCAACCAATGAGCCTATAGTCGGGCTCCGTCATTCCATATGGCCATTCTCATTCCTATATATCCGGTCCAATCTCGGTGTCGCTTCAATGTAAGTGCTCCAACTCCAATGTAAGCCCTATCCATAGTAGTAGGGCCCTCGGGCAGACCTGCTAAATGAATCAAGTTTGAAACATTGATCACAATGCCCTGGCACTACTCAAGAATGGTTAAGAGTTGTTTGCCATCCCACCTTTATACAACTGAGCCCATTCGATGTTGGCTCGATTCAATCCTCTCATTGAATAGGTAAATTCTCTGTTCGCCACTAACTATTGTGTTGTGGCACCTCGGGCGAGACGGCTATTGGGCAAGTCGATGATATCTCTATCTCCATCCCTAGCAATCTCCCCAAAGATTAAAGACCATGAATGTGCCACTGGCCCCTTTAGAATAGTAGGGGAATTCTTTAGCTGGGGTTCTAGCCATAATGATTCTTCCAGGGGTTGGCTAGAACCCCAGCAAGAGGCGGTTTGTTGGACATAGGGATTAGCATGCTTTCAGAATGAATCATAGTAGGAGAAGCCATGGCCAATCCTTGCTAAAGTTTTCTTGTGGGTCAAGATCAAAGGCTCATATTGGGATTCTCATCTAACCCCCCATCTCAATAATCAATAGGTGGTGGTGCCTCTCCCTCGGCCTATCTGCTCACTGCCCCATAAAAGCCTATCTATAGTAGGGGGGGCCACTGCTGCCCTTTCGCGACTGACTATAGCCCATACCACTAAAGAAACACTTCCAGCACCCTCGACCAGTGAATTAGAGCCTTCTCGCACTGAGATAGGGAGATAGGGCCTCGGTATTGTCCTGTTAGGTCGATCGCTGCTACTATCCATGGATTGGATAGTTCTGGTCGATCACTTTAATAAAGTCATACAAGTTAGTGCAGTGCATAAAAAAGAATTCATTGAGCGGGAGTTTCACTCTTCCAACATATGTGTTACTCTGATCGGTGCACCCCTGCAATGATAGGAAAAGGGTGATCCATTGCCCAATGGATAGTGTCGGGGCCTATGTTGTCATGCGGTGAATGAAGAGCTGGTTGGGTTTAGCGATGAAGAGCAGCCCGCTCGATCATCCCTATCCATATCTATATGGAGAGGACTATCTTCTATAGCTCTTTGGGGCACCAAATACCTTCGACCTAGTGCTACTCTCCCTCTCCTATCTTTTGGGAATGCTACTCCTTGACCGGCTATAGCAAAGGAAGAGCCCTATTCCTATCATTCTAGGAGAACAAACAAGAATGAGCGACCCGGGGAGTCTTTCCATCTACTAAGAGTGACTGACTGACTATGTAATTGGTGAACGAAGCATACGTGTGAAGCATGATCAGGCACTATAGTTCTCGAGTGATAATGCCAACACCCCTGCAGAGAATCGGAGGTGTCACACCAGGAATGAATGGAAAGGCAGGCTTTCCTTCTCTAAGAAAATGACTTTACATCGTAGTGTTGCTCTTCTATATTCTAGTGAATTGAATCTCTCTTCTTAGTATGGATCGAGGGCATTTGTACATAGACCTCTATCTATGATCCATGGATCCCCAATCGGGCGCATTTTAGTAGCCAACTTTCAAGACTTAACGAACTAAGATCCCCATAGAATAGTAGGGCCCATGAAGAGGTTCTTTCGAACAAGTACCAATACTATAGATCCCACCCACCCAGTAACCTACGTCTATGATCTCTGAGCTTCTATGCTGCATTATACTTTTGTCCTCCGCTAGTTCCGCCCTTCAAATAGTAGGGCCTATTCCCAACCCAACTATATCTTCCCTGTAGGGGGGGAGGGCCTACCTAATTTGAGCCGTAGCGGGTGGGTGCTCCAATCTAAGTAGATTTTGTTATTGGTGATAACCCATAAGAATGTATAAGTTTGATCATACTCGTGGATAGCAGCGGGGAATTATGAACTGAGAATTGACAAGTGGAGGGCCCTCTACCCAATATTACGAGATTCGGCCTGGGCTTTGCGGTGAGATCTTATTTCCGGGGATTTAAGCTTGTTGCTTGTCCAACCCCACCCAATTCGGCTAGGGGAGTTGTTGGACATTGAAGATTCTATATGTAATAGACCCCCAGTGAAGTGAACCAAACCGCCAAGACTCTTCACAGCCTTAACCACCCCCACCCAACCCCCCCACAGGCGTATAGAATTAATTAAAAAAAAACAAAATGAATGATGGTAGATTAATCAGCTTTCTTTTAAGCTATCCCTCACAAATAGTAGGGGGAGGAGATTCTATTTGCTTATGGGCGCATATTCTAGCAAGCTAATGAATTCACTAATGCCAAAAAGAGGGGCGGGCATGTTATCTATAGAATCGAGAAAGGCCCTGCCCAATTCTATGGGGCTAGCCCTACCCCCTTATAAATAGTAGGGGCTTTATTGGGCTAGCCCCCCTCCAATTAGAGTTGCTAGAAGAAGGAATAGTAGCTCCATGCTCGATTCTAGCCCGCTCGATTCGCTATCTATAATTGCTTATTATAGCTCGATTCTAGAACAACTATTTTAGCAGTCTTCTTTAGCAGGGGTATATTTATTGACTACTCACCTTACACCCCCTACAATAACAACTATAATGGGATGGTGGGGGGGTTCCAATCAAGCCCTCAAATTTGTTGGACTGGGGGCCCCTACTGTTTGAAAGTCCTAGCAAGCTGCTCGCCCTAAAATTCTATGGACTCGCCCTACAATTTATAGGGGTTGGTCGAATGGCTAACGTCGGCATGAGTGGTAGGTTCCTCGAATGTTGATTCTAGCTTATTCTAGCAAGTTGATTAATTACAGGAGGGGCCCCCCTCGAGAACCATAGAACTATAGCTTAGGGGGGCTCTGAAAGAGTTTCTAGACTGCTCGCATGGCGGGGCCCCACCCTACAATTCTATGGTTCTATGGCCCTACTATTCAACTTAATGGGGGGTGGGGGAGTTCCTTGCAACTTTAGTTGTGTTGTCGGCCCCTAAAATTCTATGGGGCCATTGATTGGGTTGGTTGGGAGTTGGCACGTTCGAATCAATTCGTATCACGTATAGAATCTTGCTCTGCCCCCCTTACCTCTATAATGGGGAAATGACTGTCGGGCATGTTACGTATGGAGTCGAGCCCTATTATTCTATTATGAAACTAGAATTAGAGTCCCACCCCCAACCCAATTCTAGTTTCTCGGTCCTTTAGAATAGTACGGGCCCCCGCCCAATTCTATGGGCTCCCACCCATGTTACGTATAGAAGGCTAATGAGCAATAGTAGGAGTAGGGGCCCCCTTCAATGATTATTGTAGGAAATAAGAGAATATAATAGTAGGGCTGCCTTTATAATAGTAGGGCACTTAGTCGAGCAGTTGGAAACATGACAAATTGACGTTTCATATATCCACCCACCCTTGTGAAAACTAGGATTTGGCTTTCACTAGAGCCCTTAGAATAGTAGGGGTGATCCCCCTACCTATATAACTGGTTCCATTTTTTACTTTCATATGTGCAAAAGTGAGCAAATCCAAATAACTAGTATGAGTGGGTTCTTTCAGAACATGACTTCAAGTGGCATTTTGTATAGCTTATGAAACTGGGATTGAAGCCATTTCGATAGGTGGAGAGGGACGATCACTCTATATACCACCACAACTAGAGGGAATAAAGAAAGAAAGCTATCGAACCTCAGACCTCTCCCGTACCGAAATAACTTGAAGACCTATCTCTCTTCCAAAAGACTGCTTAGTCAGAAAGGAAGGATGAAAGAAAGGGAGACAATTGCAGCTTTGCAAGGTTCATCGAAGGCATTTTGCATGCATCAAGACTGCTCCTAAAGGAAAGAAAGTCATTCAGGTGTGATCCCTATAGTTCCCTCCCACCCGCGAGACCTGAAGGTGGCTTTAATGATCAACTTGACCTTACAAATATCCCAGTGTTAAAGCTCTATGGTAAGGCCCCAAAGGGGTCTTGATGCATTGATTGCTCATTCCCACCCACCATAATAGTAGGGTGTTATGATTGATAATATGCCATATAACAACATGCCATCTCCTGGCAAGGGGGACTCGCTATGAACGACACTCACTCAAAAGGCCCTCTCCTCCCAAGAATGAAATCACAATCAACCCTCTTGCATTGAACCCGCCCGAAGCTCCCGCTTGAAATCATCCTCCTGTAGTGAGGTCTATGGTTTTTCATGTTCACTCCTGCCAATGAAAAGGAAGCTAACATGAACAAAAGGAAGGAAGGCAGAAAGGAAGAACCAAGAGGGAATTGGAAGATTATGTCTAATACGTATTAACAAACCAACCAACTATGATTCATTACCGATCGAAGATGGCTTGAGTTCAGCTACCTTCATTCCTTCCCACCCGGCTCTGTGGTGAACTAACCTTATCGTTGATCAACATGTGGGTGTGCCTCCGCTTCTGATATCACTCGGGGAGAACCGATGCCCCCCGGGGGGGAGGGCTTAATAGTTGTTGTTGTTGGGTGGGCCCCTACTATTCTAAGAGCACGTTCGTCACTTGACTGCTTGCTAAAAGCTACTTATTCCCTACTTCCAATAGGAATCATAGTTAGTTGACATCGCCAGAACTAGAGGGAAGAATGGAAGATTGAAAGAAAGACTTCAGTCCTATCCGAACTCACTAGCTGCTCCCTCCCTCTGTTCCCAATGGGAGCTTCCTTCGAACCCTAGAGATGCCAAAATGGAACCATTCTCCCCACATCCATAAACTCAACCTCTCCCTATCATTCTTAAGTTGACAACTGAACCCAATAAGTGCTTATCTTATAGAATTGCTAGCTAGGGATGGAGACCGCTAGCAGTAGATAGCTTATTAGAAAAACACTAGAGCTAACTCTGTGGGGTGGTTCCAGGATGCCAACGGCCCCTTAGAATAGTAGGGACCCACCCTGACTATGCCCCCCACCCATCCCCACACATGAATAGTAGGGCTGTAGATAGATAGTTCCCACCCAACCCGAGATCTATAGTTACCCGGGTAGGCATGTGTAGCATAGAATTTGACTAATGAACCCTTTCTAATAGGCCGGGGTAGGGCCATCCTGATGAACCCCCCTACTATTTGGCAAGGGGGCATGTTACATATGGAATTTGTCCCTACCATTGGCTGGGTGGGCCCCTACTATTTGGCTAGGAGTTTCTTACCTACCTACCTCTAGTTGTTTCCTAAATTCCCACCCTGCAGGCACAAAAAGCAGGCAAAATTCTTCTTTATCGTGGTTAGTTCAGAATGAATTATCTAAAAAAAGGGTCTATAGGATCTGGGCCGGTAGAAATAAAATTATAAAGAGTTGTAAGGGCTCCCCGACACGTCAATCATTGTTTGGCTCATATGACTAGTTCAGTGACCCAACTCAATTCTCCTCCAGGCCATCTCTCCATTTCTCATTTTGATTGCTCATATGACTGCCCCCCCCCCCACCCCCCCAATAAGAATTGTAGATTATTCTGACCCAACTCAATTCCCTTCCTAACCCTACCTAACGTTGATCATTCATCTGGCTCATATGACTGTGAAAGTGACCCCCCCAGCTGAATTGTAGGGCCCAACTGAATTGTAGGGCTTGATTGCAGTACCAGCCACCCTACAATTCTATGGATGCGCTTGCTAGAATATGCTAGAGTACACATCCATAAGCTAGAGTAACAATTCTAGTTGGGGGGAGGGAACTTTAGAAAGGTGAACAATTAATATACCGACTACCATAGAATTTTAGGGGCAACTAGAGTTCCCACCCAACCCCCCTTAGAATAGTAGGGCTAGCAGGCTAATTAATAAGATCTATAGTTCTCCTGAGAGCCAACTATTGAGTAGAGGAGGGTGGGAGGACCCCTACAATTCTATGGCCCTACTATTCAGCTATAATGGGGGGGGTGGGGGGGTGGGTGGGAGGAGGCTATGGGGCTGCTCGCCCTAAAATTATATGGACCCTACTATTTTATGGTAGTGGTGGGGGGGCCCCTACTATTCGGCTGGAGATATAAAAGAGGTTGGGGTTGGGAAAGCTAGAAGCTGGAAGCTTCCTGAACTCAGATTTCAAAGAACCATGGGGGGCACTGCTAGATGCTCCTTCAAGGAGAAGGAAGGTTGTTGGGAGGGAACCAACCTTCTTTCAGTGGCTCGCTATCGTCTGGAAGCTTACAAGCTGGAAGCCAACCCATAGTTTATATAGGCATTCCCCTCGGCCACCCATAGATCCTCCTCCAAACAATCAAGCAATGCAGGGACCCTTACAAATGGTAGGCCCACCTTCTGATTGCTGGCTCGCTACCAGACAAACACAGAAATGTTGTAGGAAGGATAGGCCTCCTTGGCGCTCTTTACTGGATACCGATTAACCCCTAGATATATAGATATATAGATATTAGGAAAGGTGGTGTCCTCCTCTTTGGGGCTATGACTGAAGACTGCTATCAAACTACATTGGATTCTTCATTTATCACGTATGTAGACTCAACTCACTCGAGGGTCCCCCTACCTATATAACTGGTTTGAGTGGAGACTCGAGCTATACTCTCCCACCCCCCCCTGAAAAGATTCATTAGATTTAGTGGGGTCAAATAAAGAATAAGCTGCAATTTGAAACTGGAGCATGTTGCTTGTTGCTTCCCATGGCGAGGTGGAGTAATTGTTAACAACTATGTTCATCGATGGTGAACCATGGGCTACTCATGCCACTAACTGTAGAGTAAAGGAATCCACCCGCCTTCTCCGCACAAGTCTGATGAGGGTTCTCGAACCATGGTAGCCGGATGATCCTCCTATGGAGACATATGCCGCACCAACATGGGACTCCATCGACATAGTGGAACCAAATTAAACAGAAAGCAAACATCCTCTGCCCCTACTATTTTATAGGCGCATGCCCTACAATTCTAAGGGGTCCACCAATATAGAAGAATAAACAAAGCTTGACTGGGGGAAGGGATTTCGGCCGGGCGCCCCTACTATTAACTAGAATGGGGTGGGGGGGGCCAACTAGTATGTGGTATGGGGAGGAGTAAGGGTAGCCCCGTAGGGGGGTAGGAGTAGGGGTATTGGTAGGAGTAGGAGCAGTGTTCGAGCGTTTGGCTTCAAGTGGCTAGGCAGTCTTTCTCTGGCCTCTCTCTACTCCCCACCCACCCCTTCCTACTCCTCTTCCCACCAGCAATTCTTGAGACCCATCCCCCTTAATGAATTAACCTGCTAGCATAAGTGGGCATGTTACGTACAGATGATCAGAAGGAATGGACCCTTATATCCGCCCTATAGATAGATCTATGGGGCCAGTCTTCTTCGTCAGTTATATACTTCACATATCAGAGGATAGATACTCTACAAGATTTGGGGGGTTTGTGGAGAAGGGCCGCTTCAACTTTATTGAACCCCCGGACATCGGTATTGCGAAGGGAACAATCCATTTCTTCATCGATCTCTCTCCCATGATGACTAGGAACAAACAAATAAGAAATTCCACTTCAAATTTTGGACCTCAACATCCTGCTGGTCATGGTGTTCCATGATCAGTATCAGAAATGGATGGAGAAGTGGTGGAACGTGCAGAACCACATATTGGATTACTCCATAGAGGCACAAAGAAATTGATAGAGTATAAAGTGTATCTTCAAGCTCTACCCCATTCTGATCATTTAGAGGGCAATCGTAGAGTCATTGAATGAAGTTCATTTATTCCGGTTGCAGAGACAGCGAGCCAGAGATGACTAAGTGACACATAGAAGATGGTGACAACAATAGCATGTCGTATAGAGATGGCTCAATCTACAACTCCTCGAGTGGCAGTGGAACGACGTGAATGCGGGATGCGGAATGATTGGCCGGTTTTTTTTCCAACTATAGAAGGTTGCGCCTCCCCTATGTGTCGGAGATCCAAAGCAAGTGCACCATAGAGGGGAGACGGTAGATGGGAGGGATTCACACGATGTCAGGTCATTTTTAGAGAGGTCGCTCGACCTACCTATACCCATACCTATACCTATCAAAGGCCCTACTATTCTCAAGGGGGGCAGGGCTCCCGAAGAATAAGTCGAGAGGCATGCGCTCGGGGAACTTTTCTATTGGCATTGGTGGGCATAACCGCACACTCACACGGTCTTTGCCAAGAGATAGGAGCATTCAGTGGAACCGGTGAACTACACTTCTAGATGTGTGAGACAAAGGGCTCGTGGTACCTGCTGCCTACCCTTCCGCTTTGTTTCCCATGTGAACGGAGAGTGGGCAGAAGGGAAGGAGGTCCTCATACAGATGAATACAATGAAATGGGTTAGTGCTGGAATCAATCACAGAGTGACGAAAGAAGGGATGGAATTCAAGCTTCTCCGATGAACACTACAGAACCGCCGTTGCTCACTGGTTATATATATAGATATCTAGATCTATATATATATATATATGTAGAAATGCCCCACCTAAACCTAAAGGTCCTCGGCCCCCCCTTTATCGAGGTGGGGCTACCACATAGGGCAATAGGGATATAGAAGAGGGGTGGTGGGGGGGCTAAGGTTGAGTCGAGTTCTTCTCCCTCCAATCAAGACCCAACCACCCTACTATGGATAGGGGTCCTCTCCCCAAGCAGACTGGGCACCCTATGGTTTTCAAGCCTTCTCAGTATTGATAGGGAGGAAAGGGGCTAGAGAGAGAAGAAATGCCCCCCCCACCCCTCCTACTATGGATAGTTTGGATAGTTTCCCTCTCCCCCACCCCCACCCCCCCCTCCTTCTTCCCCCACCATTCCCCCCCACCCTACAAGGGGTTCCCTACTATCAACTATAGTAGTTCCCAGTGTTTGTTGGGACCCCACTGAAAGGTGGAGGGGCCCCCTCCTTTCTATAGTTTGGTGGATAGGTGGATAGGGCGTCACCCTCGACCCAACCGCAAGTGCATAAATGACCGACCTTCGTCAGCCCTCATCCTCCAGAGATGAGCGGTTCACCCCCGGAACTATAGTTTCTAGCCGTAAGGCTCATAGCTATCAAGTGTTTACTAGAGGGCTAGTGTATTCTAGCGTCAATCTAGCCCCCCCTACTATTCTAAAGGGTTATTTATAGAAGGGCCCCCTACCCCCGGGCGGGGGCTGGGGGTTTATTAATGAACAGCTCACCCTAGGGGTGGGTGGGAGGCTATGGAACGCATTAATGCCCATTATTCTATAGGCTCGCCCGCACCCCCCACCCCCTATTATAGTTATTGTAGGGTTATTCTAGCAGGTTAATTAAGACTGGGATTGCTCGACTTGCCCCTACAATTCGGCTGGGGGTTTATTAATGAACTGATATAGTTATGAACTGAGGCCCCTAGTTAATGGCATCAGTCAATTCTTAACTAGAGCCCCCTCGATAATTATAGGGAGCCCTTTAGAATAGTAGGGGGCTCGAATGGGGGCCCCTACTATTCTATGCTGGAGGATATAGTTGCAGAATTAGAGTATAGCTTTCTATAGTTTGTCAAGTAGAAAGGAGGGGACTCACCCCACTATGGCCGCCTCCGCCTCTGCCTATACCTCCTCATGTAGAGGTGGGTGGTCTAACTACAATCCCTGACCCCCCAAAGAATTATTACTCCCCCCCCTACCCCCCCAACCGCTATAGTTCTATGGCCCCTACTATTCAGCAATGGGGGGGGTGGGGGGGGGGTGATTCTATAACTATTTAGCTTCTCGCCCTACAATTTTATGGTACTGCAGTCAACCCTACAATTCAGCTCGGGGGAGGGCCCCTTACTCTAGCAGGTTCATTAATTGACCAATTCGGCTGGGGCATGTGTGGGGTTGGGTGGAGGGCATAGTATGGCAGAGGTAGATTAACTAGGGAATTCTAGTTGTAGATTAGTTGTTCCGGGGTGGGGGGTCGAGTGCCTTTTGTTTTGGGATCTCCTTCTTGTTGTTTTGAAGAGGACTCTAGATAGTCATCACTCCCCTGGAAGAGAAGTGGCCCCCAATCTCATGTAATGGAATAGATGGGGGATCCGTCAAATGGGAGAGCCATGTTATGGGTGACCTTATTACACAGTTCAGAGAGCACTTGTGCATGTGATGTGAAGCTCGATGTAAGGAATGGTTTGAAGGTTGGGGACTTTACTGACGTGAGGGACCCCAATGCAGGGTGCTCTCAATCGATAGATCGAGGTGTGGGCGTAGCGAACCCCTCGGCCTCCTGGCATCGGTCAAGTGCATTTATGCTCCAAAAGACCGGTAGGGGGAGGAAGTCAAGGGGTGAGCCCCCTCCTTTCTACCCTTTCTATAGCTATAATTCCCCATGAACACTACCATTATGAAGCAGGGTGATAAATTAGGCACCTTCTATTCTATATCCACCCCCCCAATCCCATAGAATTTGAGGGGCCTGAAAAACCCGTAGGGCCCAGTCAAGCCCCCCTGCATTAATCAGTCAATTAATTCGGCCCTACTATTTTCTATGGATAAACCTGCAAGAAAGCAGTGAATAGTAGGGGGCTAGAATACGCCAGAATAACTTGGAGGTAGATTATTGTAGGGGCCCTCCCTCCCAGCCGAATTGGATGGGCGAGCCCCCTAGAATCGAGCTACCTCCCCCTACTATGTCAAAAAGGCCATAGAAAAGAGTAGGGTTAATGGCATCAGTCAATTAATCAGCCCGCTAGAATAAGCTAAAAGAAAAGTAATTACTACTATTTGAAGGGCTAGCAAGCGAATTAATTACTGATTAATGCAGGGGGGCTTTACTAGGGCCCCCTACCCCCCCACACCCCCATCATAGTTGTTATTGGGTGGGCCCCTACGATAATATACCTCCCAGGGGGTAGCTGGGGCTAGCAGGCATACATTAATTGACTGGGGCGCATTCCCTCGACATTCTATGGTACCCAGCCCCCGCCCCCTATAGAATTGGGCAGGGTCTTCTAGCAGGCATACATTAATTGATTGGGGGTAGGGCTTGATTGAAGCCCACTAGCCCTAGTAAAGCCCCCCTTATTAATCAGTAATTAATTTGCCCATAGAATGTCGAGGGCTTGATTGAAACCCCCATAGAATTGGGTGGGGGTACTAGTATTAATCAGCCCATAGAATTGTAGGGCACCCATAGCCTCCTCCCATGCACCTGGTGGGGCCCTTTAGAACCCTTTAAATAGTAGGGGGGCTAGCCCTTTGACATAGTAGGGGGGAGGTAGCTCGATTGGGCCGGGGCTAGCCCTTCAACATAGTAGGGGGGAGGTAGCTCGATTGGGCGGGGGCTATAATAACATTAATTAACCTACTAGAGTAAGCCCCCATAGAATTGTAGGGCTTAACTGCAGTACCAGCCACCCGCCCAATTCTATGGGGGAGGGAATGCATTCATTAATGCACCCCATAGCCTCCTCCCACCCACCCTTAGGGAATCCGGCCCCAGCCCCCGCCCAATTCTATGGGGGTAGGGCGAGTAGTCCATAAAATGTCAAGGGCAAGCAACCCCTAACCGTTAATAAATCAGCTTGCTAGCCATAGAATTGGGTAGGGCCCTCCAATGCTCAAATAGTTCTAGAATCGACGCTCCCCCCTACTATTTGAAGGGCTCTATGGCAATGGTTCTAGAATCGATGCTAAAAGAGTTCTAGAATCGAGCTAAGTTGGTGGGATACTATAGTTGCCCCATAGTTACTCAGAAGACCGCGATGAAAAGATCGATTTTTGCTTTGCACCTTTTAACCCTTCCCTCGTAGGCTGGAGCTCTCCCTTAGCCCTATCCACCTATCCTAGCTATAGAAAGCTATAATTCCTATCGAGTGTTGGCTGGAGGGCTAGCAGGTTATTCTAGTGGGCTCCCTACAATTCTATGGCCCTCAAATTATATGGAGTGTGGGGCCCCACCCAATTTTGATGGAATCAGCTTGCTAGCCCTTTAGAATAGTAGGGGCCCATAGAATTTTAGGTGAGCAACCCCATAGGATTGATAGGGGCCCTCCAGGGTGTCAACACTTGATAGTTGGGGGCATAGTTCTCGATTCTAGCAGGTCTGATTAATGGCAACTCTCGAGTGCCCCTCGCTAATAGTAGGGCTAGCCCCTCGCAAATATTGAGAACCCTCTTTATTAATCAGCTTGCTAGAATAGGGGGGTTCGAGTCTTGACTAGAGCCTCCATAGAATTGGGCGGGGGCCCTTCGACATAGGAGGGGGGAGGTAGCTCGATTGTAGGGCTAGCAACTATCGAGTGTTACTCCCCCTACAATTCTATGGGCGATTCTAGCAACTATCGAGTGCAAGCGCATTAATGAATGCCCCACAATAATTCTATGGCCCTAAAATTCTATGGTACTGCAGTCAACCCTATAATTCTAGTAGGTTCCAATCAAACCCTAAAATTATATGGACTGGGGGATTCTAGCAGGTTAATTAAGTTGACTCTAGCAAGCTGCTCACCCTAGGGGTGGGTGGGAGGAGGAGGCTATGGGGGGAGGGCCCCTGCCCAATTCGACTGGGGCTAATTAATTAATAGTGAGAGGGAATAGTTATTGTGGGAGAGGGTCCGATAAAACTGCCTATCTATAGTAGGGGGGGGGTTAGGGAGCTCGACTGATAGGTTGAGAAGTGAGCACCCCCCCACCTCGCCTTTCTATAGCTATAGTAGGCTGAGCGCCCATTGTTTCTATCTATAGGCTCGATTTTGGATTTGGTGAGTACCATCAGGTACTCTCCCTTATAAGGAGGGAGAGGAGGGGGATACGGGAATAATGGATAGTCGACTGGAGACTCACTGGTCTTCTGGTGCATGAATGCTATCTCCCGATTGACCTAAAGCCTAAATGACCTTCGAACGTGGCAATTCTATCATCGACCCTATTCACGTTCCTATGATGGCCCAGGAACATGCTTATTCTTCAGCCATAGAGAAACTTTTGAATTGCGAGGTACCATTACGGGCTCAATATATACGAGTGTCATTTCGCGAAATCACTCAAATTTTGAATCATTTACTTGCTCTAACCACTCATGCTATGGATGTGGGAGCATTAACCATGCTCCTGTGGGATTTTGAGGAGCGGGAGAAATTGTTAGAATTCTATGAGAGAGTCTCGAGAGCCAAGATGCATGCCAGTTACATACGACCAGGTGGAGTGGCACAAGATCTGCCTCTTGGCTTATGCCAAGATATTTACGACTTTACACAACAATTTTCTTCTCGTATTGACTAATTAGAAGAGATGTTAACCGGCAACCATATCCAGAAACAATGATTAGTGGATATTGGTACTGTCACTGCATAGTAGGCCAAGGATTGGGGATTTAGTGGTGTAATGCCAAGAGGTTTGGGAGTATGTTGGGATTTGAGAAAAGAAGCACCTTATGATGCCCATGACCAATCAGATTTTGATGTACCAGTGGGTACAAGGGGAGATTGCTATGATCACTACTGTATTCGCATCGAAGAGATGCGACAGAGTCTAAGAATCATTGTGCAATGTCTTAATCGAATGCCCGATGGCATGGTGAAAGCCGATGATCGTAAGCTATGTCCCCCATCACGATGCCAAATGAAACTCTCCATGGAATCCTCAATCCACCATTTTGAACTCTATACAGAGGGTTTTTTTGTACCAGCTTCTTTGACCTATACCGTGGTTGAAGCCCCTAAAGGAGAATTTGGTGTGTTTCTGGTCAGTAATGGGAGCAATCATCCCTATCATCGTAGAATAAGAGCACCTGGCTTTTCCCATTCACAAGGACCTGATTCTATGTCCAAAAATCACATGTCAGTAGATGTGGTCACCATCATCGATACTCAAGATATTGTGTTTGGAGAGGTAGATAGATAGGTAGAGGACAGTTAGATGCTCACCCTAGCTTCATTGTGAGCCAGAAACAACTGACTGATCCCCGGTGGGTTGAGGTCATGCACTCGTGATTACACCACCATCATGCACCATGTGACATATATAGGGTATGGTGTCACCATCACTGTAGCATCACCAATATGGTATAGTAGGTGTCAGGGCCCCTATTCGCTCTCCGGGGAGTAGGGTAGGCGACCCCCCTTATTCTAGCAGGTTATTCTGGCCACTATTTTGTTTACTCTAGCCCCCTACTATTTGACAGGGCCCCCTACAATTCTATGGGGCATCATTAATCTACTATTCCCCTACAATTCTATGGTGGGAGGGCCCCCGGCTGGGGGTTTATCCATAGAATAGTAGGGTAGGCCCGTAGCCCACCCTACCTAAACTTACCTAAAGAAGGAGTCCTTTATGAAGAAATCAGTAGGCTTTGCAATTGCATGTTTTCTCTTTCTGGATGGATAGTCTTGTCGTCTATCACAATTCTCATTTCGAAATGATAGTTTGTGCTGTACTGTATAGGTAACTACTCTAGCTGCCTCTGGACTCTATAGTATCTGGCATGAGATAGCTATTTTTTTTTCTTTTACCTGTGGTCCTTAAGCTGCCTTAGCTCGGCTCATACAATGCTGCTTGGTGTTTAGGCACCGAGATGTAAAAGGAGAATAGAACCTTTACTGCCCCATGTGCTCTTTGCGCTATCTATTTTAATTCTATATGCTTCGGTAGAACCTTCAACTCAGGTCGAAAGACACAACCTTGATCTTGATTGGGTCCAGTCGTCTCTTACTCCTTCCTATAGAGGTTTAGGGGAGATCATCTTCAATGATAGCATGCCATTGCTCCTCACTGTTACTCTGTTACTTCGTTCATTAATATATAGGCACATATCTATATCATATCACATATGTAATAGATGGATACATAGGGATGGTCCATGTCCATATAGAGATGGGGTTCATTAGGTTGGGCGCTGTGCCCATATCTATACTGCCCCATTGTATTCCTAGCAGGATTAAGCCAATAAGTTCACGGCATACAGGATAAAGAAGGAGGAACCTTAGGGCTAAGTATGCCTTCTTGGTTGAAACGGTTAAAGAGATAGATACTAGAGATGATGCATGCCTTATTTGGTTGGTCCATCAACTGAAACTCCTCTTTGCATATGATATGCTGGCACAGGAGATCAATCGGTTGTGGATCAATTTCAATCGGTGCAACAATTCAAAAAGGGGGGGGCTCTACTGCCACTGAATCCTATCCGCGCACCTGAATCCACTAGACTTGATGGACTTGGCTCTACTACTACTCTGCCTATGTATCAGACCATTCCTTTGCCCCAACAACCTCTATTCCGCCATTAGAAAAATAGGGGCGGGGCAGATTGAGATAGGGCCGATGTTTGGAAAGGAAGAATCAGAGCCACTATTGATCTAATCAAAATCTAGGTTGAGAGTTTCTAATACTCAAAATGGTTATGTGATATGCTTTCGTCTATCTTTTTGTACTAAAAAGCAACGCATTGGCCACCATGTCTATATCTCTATAGTCAATTCGCACGCCCCCGCTTTATTTGGTTCAGGTAGAACCCAAGGTCTAAAGGTTCTACCTTTTGGGTGCCTTTCCCAAGACCTTCACCCAAGGTATAACCTTCTCTATGCTAAAAGGTAGTCTGATAGAGGCCTACTTTTCAATTCTATATTATTTTGAGAACAAAGCCACCATAGTCTCCATCTTCAGGGTTCATGTCATAATGATACCTAGTCTAGGGACAGATGAACATCCATCATAGTGCCATACATTACATAAGACTAATAATGTCGAATCGAAGCCTACCTTGCCACCTCCAATAAAAGAATGGGTTGTATTCCAAGAGTGAGTGGGACAATTACCAAAATCCACATGATAAGTCTTCCAATCACCAAGCCAAGCTGATAAAAATAATAAATCAATCTATCATTCTTTACACTACGCTAATCAAGGAAAGAAGCTGGAAGAAGCCAATCTTGCTCAATATGTAATCTCATCCCCGCGGGAAAGGTAGAAACTTCACAACCTTCACTGTGCCCCATAGAACAGGGTTTAGATAACCGGATTCTTATCAGTTCTGTGAAGAGAGGTTGGCTCTCTTTGGATGAGACTTGTCAGCTCACACCTCTCCTATTGGGTTATTACTACTAGTCCTTTGGTGGCTTCGCTTTAGTTAAAGCTTAACTTAGAGAGTCAGTCATGGCTTTCTTGAGCACAGGTGGAAGTCAGTACTTCCATGATAGTATTCTTAAATTACCTTGTCCCCCGGAGGGAACAAGCACCTTACCCTTGGGAATTGAAACCGCTTTATATATCCCAAAGCAAACAGATTTTATTTGAGTAGGTAGGAAGCTTATTTCCCTCCTTAAACATGATAAATAGGATGTGCCAGATAGAGATGGCTCGGAACAGGGTAGTAGCTAGCATGATAGACTATTATGCTATATAATATGTACACGATACTAAGTAATAGCTATCAATAGTGCATCATATAGAATAGCAAGTGCATATTTCCTTCTCTCAATCAATAAACTACACCCTTAATCGGAATAAACCTCTATCTCTCGATGTTGAGATCCCATACCATATATGTACATGTTCTCTATGGTTGGATAGTCAATGCGCGTACCTCAGCAAGCTGTCAATGAGGTTATTTCTTCCTTCTGAATCTTTCTTTGATGTGGCTTTCTTTGGTGTGGGAATTATACACCAACTACAGACATATTATGACACTTACACTACTGTTCATCGTGAATACCAATCCTTAATAGCTCCTACTAAATACTATACTGACTGCCAATCTGAACACTACCATCTATAATATTAGGGTAGGGCAATCTTACTACCAATCTCAACCAAGCACTTCTAGCCCCCATAGAGAGATAGGCCACCAACTACCTACTCACCCAACTAGGCACTCCCAGCCCTATAAATAGGGTGGCTCCATTCCTACCTATGCCTTGGTGGAAACCCAATTGGGTCTCTACAATACTAAATAGAGCTTAGGTTTACCTTTCTTGCTTATCGATCGAGATGATGGATGGGAATCGGATCCGTGCTAGAAGTATTGGGAAATGCTCGAATTCGGCCATTCATAGAATCATATCCTAGAAAGGGTAGGACTCCTAAATAGTTTGGGCTTAACCCGTCATCGTTTAACTTCACCACTTGTTCCATCGATGCCGATAGGAAGTCACTCCAAAAGAAAGCACTGGTCTGGGGAAAGGAATGGGCTTCTTGGGTTTAATCAATCAATGGGTGGGTGCCTTCTCGACCTGTTCAATTGAGCACTATACCTTATTATTCCTGCCCGTCTGAGCTACTACTTGAGGCTACACAAACTATACTCTTCCTGACTATGCTGGTCTTACCTACCTAGTTGGGGTCACCCTTCTAGCTTTTTGAGAGGCCTTCTACTGCTCCATAAACTTCTGGTTAAACTACTGCTAGCCTTGGATCTCTATGTCCCTGGTGACACTTGCTGCTGGCGGTACTAGCTCTGCTACTGGTGGTCCTACTTAAGAAGCTGTAATGTTATACCTAACCTACCTTACCATATCGGCTTCGATTGAACCTCACTTTCCATCCTTGCTCTAAGCTGCTACTTGTAGTGATACTACTGCTTCTTGAACTACTAACCCTCCCCTTATAATAGTAGGGTGGCTGGTGGATCTACTACTAGTGGTGCTTAAACTGTGGCTTCTAGATCGACAGTCTCAATTTCCTTTCCTGTTGCTCAGTCAACTGCTTTTTAAATGGCTTAATCTATAGAATCTACTTTCAAATTGCTGCTTACTCATCTCTACCTCTTCTGCTACTGGATCTACTGATGTATACTATTGGTATTGGAGCTGCTGGTCTTACTACTACTGGATCTGCTAATATAGAGGTAGGGGCCATAGGATATGAAAAAATAGATCTTCTTCTGCCAGCCCTTGCCTCTGCTTTCACAATGATAGGTGATAGGCGACTGCTTCAACAACTGCTTGTGGTGAATGAAAATAAACCATTGCTTCCACCTATGCTTGTGTTTTCTACTTGGATGCTTCCAGAAGATTTCTGGGAAGTTCTCGATATGCCTAATTCTATACGTAACATTTCACTCTAATGAGTGAAAGGAGGCCCCCCACCCATTCCTTCCTTCCCCCTCGCCATGCCACCATTGCGAGGGCCTCGGCATGCCGAAAACTGCTATTACACGATCCAACTACACATGATATTTATTTATTTACTTATATGCCCACTATCCCATTATAATAGTAGGCAAGAATTAATTAGTGTAGTTGCTCTGAAAGACGCAAAGTTCCCACCGTAAAGGGTCCTACCTGCACCCCCCCTAAAAACAATCCTTGGCCCCTACTTCAGGGGGGTGGAGTTTTACCAAAGACGCGGTTGAGCTTCTTTCTTGTGGCAAGGGCGTACTGCTTGAGCAATTCCTTCTCTTTTTCAATTATCGTGTACCATTCCAGATATGCCGGGGTCAATCAAATTGTAGGAGGTCCCTTGTAGCCCTGTTATTAAGTCCGCAACACATTTCTTCTACTCCTCGTCTGCAATTTGACTCAAAAGGTCGAAAGACCTTTCGACTTCTTCATTGCGGAGGCCCAGCCTTTCATTGAAGGTAAAAAAACAACCGCTCCTTCAAAACTATTTCCAATTCCCCGGTGAAGTTGGAAGCCCCCTCTCCACCAGACCCAAGGGCCCTTTGCCCTTCGATGGAGGAGGAATAAGACCCTTCGTGTTGTTTCAATTCCCACCGGTCCACCAACGAGGGGTGTGGGGAGCCGCCGCCATGCCAAAGTAGCGGGCAACGGACCCCCCGGGGAATTGTCCTTTACTCTATTGCTGATGGGAAGATCCCACTCATCATCGACGAGGGGGCCTCTTTAGGGAGATCCACTGTGGTGTACTATATGAGCGCTCCGCTAGAGCAGGTCTAATAAAAAACCCAGCATCATGTTGTTGGGGGGTGGACGAAGCTAGAGATGCTATGATTCGATGGGGATTGAGCCGCTGGATAGCTCCGCATTGGTTAGAACCCAAGAAACATAATCTTCCAAAGAGACAGCTTCTATGGCAATAGGCATAAAGGCATGATTGGTCTTGTGGATCTCACTGCACTGACCGTAATAAACTCCTTCTTGTAGCAGCAAAATGGAAGTCTAATTCAAACGACCGAGTATAGCATCGCATTTGATTCCGAGAGAAGGGACCGCTTGACTATGAAGTGCATCAACAGATGTTATAATCAGACGTGGATGAGTCTTGGCTGGTACAACCACTCGATTGTCCACTTCCAATAAACGCGATTGACCCAGTTCTAGATCCTCTTCTGGAATCATATAATTGTCAAAAGTTGGTGACTGTTCATCGGAATTGTTATAGTTCGAATACTCATAAGGTTGGGTCGACACCCCCCCACTATTGCCATAGAAAGGTGGGTACTCCTCCCCCCAAACTATACTTGCAAGTTTCCCCGCAAATAGCTCTCCATGCTTATCATTCATTGGCGCTCCACTATTATTGATTCAGGTTAGCTAGTTTCCCAACATTTGGGTCGGTCGATGCCCTTGGAATCGGTAGGGTGATTAGTAGGCGTAGGCATATTGAACTACAACCTATTATGAATGAACTCATGCTTTCTAGCCACTATACCTCTCCTCTGGCCCATAGACTTAGTTGGGGCCATATAAAACTATAGAAAGAAGGGGGGGGTGGCTTCCACCCGGGGGTGCTCCCTCCATCCGGGGGTGGGGGAGTAGCTCCACCTGCCCTACTATTAGAAAAGGGGCCATAGAATTGATAGGGCCACTGTCCATCCTTCACTTGCATCTTCCCTACTATTCTAAGGGCTCCCACCATCCTTCCAAACAATCCAACTATAGGATAGTCGGGTAACCGGATAGAAACGAAGCCCCATAGAATAATAGGGGCCTCCGTGTGTGGGGTTGGAACTAGAGTTCCCATGTGACGTATATACTCTTGATTAGCGTGGTAGGGAAGGAAGGGCAATGAATATTGGGGGCATGTTAGTTATAGAATCTGAAGAGTAAGTAGGCCAACAGGGCCCCTACTATTCTATGGGGGTTGGTGGATGGATGAAAAGAAGGTTCAGACAATTGTTAAGGCCCTCTTGATCCTATATGGTAGAGACTAGAGTGCTAGCCCTCTCTCCGGGCTCGATTCTATATGTAACATGAAAAGATTATCTTTCTCAGGCCATTCTCTCTATTAGCAAGATGCCTCTCAGGCCACTGCACTCTCCAGCACATCTTGCACATGATAAGTCCCTTAAGTTCGGGGGAATAAGGGATAAAACAGCTAAGCTTGCTGAGTTAAAGAATCAATATGCTAGCCATGATCAGAAGATAGCTAGTAAGGATGCCATAATTGTTGAACTCCGAAATAATCTAGTTTAAGTAAATACTGCCATTGAATCTGCACATAGAAAACCTGATTATGGGCCTGGATTGATCACCCAGAAGAAGCTATAAATCAAGGAGCAAGAGCTTGATAACTTGGAAAACACTGTTGCCAATGCATTTCGGCCTGAGGAAAATAAATGTATTCACTCGTTCGTTTTGTCATTCCTTCCTGTGCTTGGATTGGAGAGACAGTGTCATTCGTTGGGTACGTTCACTTCTCACTTTTCTACTAGTGATGATCAAAAGAATAAAATGTTTCCCCCGCTGTACGAATGATTTTGTTTTGTTTTCTATTTTCTATAATATTGAAGATCGTAGTGGCTCAGATAAGGCAATAAATCGATGAGACAAAGGCTTGTTAAATGTAACCGTAATGACTCTACTCTTTCTTCTAGTTCTTCCCCCAATGCCGAATAGATAACCAAAAGGGTTCAAATTCAAGTTGTCTAATTGGCCACTTATTAATTTGAAAACAGTAGCTCACTACATTTCTTTTCAAAGCTCCTACCCTTTAATAGAATAGCTCGGGGCTCCGGAGATGTTCTGACTCACATGACCCTTCTTATTCTATTAAGGATTAGCATGCTTTCAGAAGGAAATACAAAAGTAACTTAGATACGGGGTTCAATTCGATTAGAGAGAGGCTGTCGAGCATCATGGCATGGATAGAGAATCACGCGAACTAGAAAATGATTATCTAATCCATCTTTTGCCCACCCTGCATGCAGCACATCCAAAAGCGTAGTTCATAAATGCTCTCATTGCACGCTCCCCTTCCCATCCATCATTAAAGGAACGTTATTTCGTCTATTTCCACCCGGTGTCCCTGGGTCATTCTACTCACCTTTCGATTAGCAGGAGCATCGTCTTGTTTGAGAATGGACCAATAAAGCACACCTTGTGATTATCCATAGCAGCAGCCAGCTGGAACCCCGTTGTTGAGTAGCGGATATCATTCCCATGCTGATGTCTCCCACCACCTATGGTGCGGGATAAGAATTTGAGTTGTTCGACATTTCGATATTGATCGTTCCCTAGCAGTTTTCCATTCGCACTCTTCCTACGCCACTCTTGCATTTCCACTTCCATCCGCCCAGCTGGGCTAAAGTAGCTAATGACAAATAGGAATAGAGCTGCTTGTTCTATAATAAGAAATATGTAACCTATTTAGATGGAACTATTCCCTAGTGCTACCTCCATTTGTGACTGAGCATGGGTATTGAAGTTGGTCCCCACCCGAGTGATCATATGCGCCTGGTCTTCTGGAGTGGATGGGATGGATTACACAACCCCTTGAGATACACACCACACCTGAGCCACCTTATCGTTGGTTGATCGATCACCGATTAGATACACATGGGAATCCGCTCGGTCCCCGATCATGTTCTTTATCATAAATGGTCGCTCCATGCAGAGCAGATAGGTGTCACTGAGTTCTGACTCAAAGGCAAACCAATTCAACCTTTGCTTTGATACTATAAGTATTTCTAGGCTTAACCACTAGAGTAAAGTAGCTAAGCATACATAGAAGCTGCTAATGATGAAAGCAAAAGCCAACCAAAGATCTCAATCTAAAGGAGGTGATAAGCTATCGCATCATAATAAGAATCCTGGTATCCATTTTGTTATGCCAGCCACCATAGCTAAAGGTACAACGGATTTATTGGTGTCACTATATGCAGCGTGGTTTCTCGCTTTGATCCATAGATACCCACCTATTCAAAAAACCCGAGATTGCCTGCCTGACCTATAGTAGTTGTGCCCACCAGGTACTCCACTTCGGGATACTTGCTCCCTGGTCAGTTCATCTCCATCTCTGCTCTCCTCGCTAGCTCTTTAGAATAGTAAGGGGCAGCGCCCTTCTCCAATTAGAGTTGCTATAATATGCTACAATAAGGTTCCATGCAGTTCATGTGGATAGAGTTCCGACAAACCCCCCCATCTCGTCCAGCCGTTCCCACCCACAATTGAATAATCTGAGGGGGGGTGGTAATTCAATTCTAGATGTCACATGCCCGACACCTACTCTTCTACCAGGGCAGGTGGGGCCCCACCCAAGGGTAGGGGACCCCACCCCATTCTATTCTTTCCCCTACGATTCTAAAGGCTCAATTCTATACGTAACATGCTTCCCAAAATGCACACCCCTGATGGCACAATAGTAGGGGGTAGGGTAGGGGCCCTATGATAATATACCTCCTGGAAGGAAGCCCTCCCTCCCACCAACTCTATTTGGCTGGGGGGGCCCTCTCCACTATAGTGCTATAGTGTCCCTCCCAAACCCCCTACGGGCTTAAGCACACCTGCCCAATTATTGAGAGTTGTTGCCCAATGGCATGTACATCTGCTATGATTGCAGAGGTTGTGCCCTACTATTCATAGGCTAGGGGCACTCGATTCTCTATGTAACATGCCTACAATAGAATGATGGTCCAAGCCACCATAGGGAGCTATAGAGGATAGGGAAAAATAGTAGAGTGCACCAAATTATATATGTAACATGCCAGAATGCACACCCCCAACAATAATATACTGATAGGGGGGCCAGCCTATGAAGATTATTGGTTGGGCTTTAGTTTCCACCTGAATGAACTATATAAAAAAGGGCAGATTATGGGATAACCTTTATAATAGTAGGGCCCTAGCTCTAGTTGGCCCCTACAATAGTTCTATGGCAGGCAGGGGGTATATTATCATAGGGCCCACCCAACCCAACTAGAGTTCCCGACCAATAATATGTTTTGGGGAATCTGTTTAGGGGGGAGCCATAGTAGGGGTAGGGGTAGGGCCATGGTAGCCATAGAATTGTAGGGCCCACCCTCCCTATAGTTCATAGTTATGAGCTGATTCATTAACTCTAATTGCTCCCCTAATAAGTTGCCCCCTTAGCACTAGTAGGGCATATTTGTAGGGGGAGTAAGGGGAAATCTAACCCAGCTATAAACTGTTCTGCAGTTGTTGGGGGTGTCCATTAGGAGATAGATCAAAACTCTTCATCTACAGCCTATCATTATATTGAAAACCCATGTTACGTAGATAATCTGCTGGGTAGGCAAACAACCATTATAGGCTAGGCTAGCCCCCACTCATTGAATGAAGTGAGATTACGGGATACACTCACCTTCCCTATTATCAATAGTAGGGCATTCAGATTATGGGATACACTCATTAAACAAAGTGAGATGAGGGCCTAACCATATAGTTGTTTCTCTGGCGGTTCATGCCCTACAATTCTTAGCCAGGGGAAGATGACGAGCCTAAATATATAGTTTCTCTGGACTCATCTGAACGCCATTTAGATTACGGACCTCACTGAATGCCTTTTCTTGTGATCCCTTTATCACTCATTGAACGAATCAGCCCCAACGGCACCCACTTTTCTTTAAGCTAGACGAATAAACCTAGATGAATGGAGAGTACCCTAGCTAAGAGAGTGTGGGTGTAGAAACCAATCATTGATCGGGGTATCAACAGGCACGGTTCCGAATGAGGGCCCAGTAGTTGTTCCAGAGATAATTCCATGGGGCCGAGATGACCCTTGGGACAAGGAACTTAAAAGGCCATATATTGAAAGCTGAATGTGGTAATGCAGAAAAAGGCAAGCATATCTGGTTCGGGACATATCGATTCATTTCATCAAGTCATGTCCTTCTTCGATTCCCCTTCAATAAGGAAATAGGGGGGAAAGGAGAAAGGCATGGTTCTAGGAACTTAAGAGAGAGAGGGTCAGCGAGCGATGACAACCAGAATGGGGTTGGGGGTCCTTTGTTCCACCTCCATCCCTTATCAAATGGAATAAGAAGATTGGGCGTAAAGGGCCTCTCTTTACTCAGTTCAAAAATAGGCCCTTTCTCTGATTGCCAACCACTTGTGATGGATGACTATCCTATCATATAAGTCTGACTCAGGAGTAACTAGGAGAAGTATTCCCGCTCAGACTAATGTTATTAACTGGATGAAGCCTCTTTGAAAATAGTGAACAATGCATCGCCTAGCGTGTCACTGCACATCAAACATGGGCATAAAGCACAAGGTGAGCTTGGTCATAGGTCCGTAGATGGGTGAGCTAGCTCCTAATTATAGAAATTCCAACTTCATGCTTTCACCTTGAATATTCGATTCCAACTTAATGCATGTGGTTTCGCAGTTGCAGAGGGAGAGAGATGATGAGATGAGCCCCTGGCACTGGGGAAATTATTGGGCAAGAGACACGATGACTTCCAGAAAATGATGGTGAAGATTTCATACATCATGGGTCAAGAAACATGAACTTAAATCCCAGGGCCACTGGCAACAGAACTTGCATAATGACCATTTGTTTTATCCTGCTTTTCATCCCCCCCATGCCAAAACTCGAATTGACAATTGATCGGAATTTATCGATCTTTTAGGGTAGGCAAGGCAAGGAAAGTCTATAGGTGTTGACGTAGTTGTGGGAGGCATTTGAGCCATAACGCTCTAACTAAGCCATACATTATTTCTTTTCATCATTTAGAACCAGAAGGATATTTGTTTTGTTACTTTAGGAAGGATATTGGTATTTGAAGGATACAGCTCACATTCAAAGGCGACAGTGCCCTACTATTCCCCCCTTTATAATGTACGAGCCTTAGTTTGAGGTGGAGTCCCTATCCACAATAATATGAAAGGGGGGCTGCTCTCTTATCCATCTCAACCCAGCAAAATAGAGAATCCTACTCGCTCCCTCACTGGACACATGGAACGAATCGATCTACACCTCACCTAACTGAGCAATCTAACTTCAAAAAACAAATCGGACCAATCAGCTCATAATAAGCCCACCCTTCTGCCTGCTGTTATCATTGATTAAAAATGGGCTTTTCTTTTCCCATGATTGGCTATGTTTTGTTGAATGTTTGAATGGGGTGTAGTTCCAAATGTTTCAGCTTTGTTCTAGACCTTAAGGGTTTAAGGGTTTTTGATTTTAGATCCTCTCATGTTTGTTTTAAACCCTCTGGTTTCTAATCTTTCATTACTTTATTCACTTAAGTAATGGGTCGTGGGGTCGTAGGAAGTGTCCCCCCCTGGTAGTTTGCCTAGGCAGTTATATTAATTAATCAAAAAATTTATGCCTTGTATGTTTTTCTTCTAAAGTTGTTGGGCCCAATAACTAGTGTGCATCTCGCGGATGGATCTATGGCTCACGTTATTTCGCTAGGCAAAGTTGCGCATAGTTTAAAACCAGCGAAGTTGCGAAAACCACATGGCATGCCACATAGATGGTCCAGCTGGTTGTTGACAATGAGTAAAATGATGGCACGCGGCACAAGTCACAACAGTCAGTGGGTCAGGATTAAAGGCTAAAAGGCAGGCCCCAGAGGTGAGTCAGGTCGCAGGAGGAGATGACCTGGCAGGTATAGCTGTTAATAATTTACTGAAGCCCCATGGTTTCCTTTTGGTGTATAATAGAGTGACAAGTCAGCTCTGAAAGTGACTGGGCACCAGGTGTTCACGATGAGTCAGCGGGCCCACCCCTCTTGAGAGCCTTTTCAGAGGATTAAAAACTGATCAACTTAAGAGATGATCCGACGGCCCACGCTATTTCACAAGGGTAAGATGCTCATCCTTTATACCCCGCAAAATAGCGAGAGTGAACGTGAGCCATCCACGTGTCATGATGATGACCTGGAGGATATAGCTGTTAAGAAGAAAGTGGGGCCCCGTGGTTTCCTTTTGGCATATAACAGAGTGACAAGTTAGCTCCGAAAGTGACTAGGCGCCAGGTGTTCACGATGAGTCAGCGGGCCCACCCCTCCTGAGAGATTTTTCAGAGGATTAAAAGCCGATCAACTTAAGAGATGATCCGACAGCCCGCGCTATTTCGCAAGGGTAAGATGCTCATCCTTTATACCCTGCGAAATAGTGAGAGTGAACGCGAGCCATCCACATGTCATGATGATGACCTGGAGGATATAGCTATTAAGAAGAAAGTGGGGCCCCATGGTTTCCTTTTGGCGTATAACAGAGTGACAAGTCAGCTCTGAAAGTGACTGGGCACCAGGTGTTCACGATGAGTCAGCGGGCCCACCCCTCCTGAGAGCCTTTTCAAAGGATTAAAAGCTGATCAACTTAAGAGATGATCCGACGGCCTGCGCTATTTCGCAAGGGTAAGATGCTCGTCCTTTATACCCTGTGAAATAGTGAGAGTGAACGCGAGCTATCCATGTGTCATGACGATGACCTGGAGGATATAGCTATTAAGAAGAAAGTGGGGCCCCGTGGTTTCCTTTTGGTGTATAACAAAGTGACAAGTCAGCTCTGAAAGTGATTGGGCGCCAGGTGTTCATAATGAGTCAACGGGCCCACCCCTCCTGAGAGCCTTTTCAGAGGATTAAAAGCCGATCAACTTAAGAGATGATCTAATGGCCCACGCTATTTTGCAAGGGTAAGATGCTCATCCTTTATACCCCGCGAAATAGCGGGAGTGAACGCGAGCCGTCCACATGTCATGATGACATGTGGTCTAAGAAGAAAGTGTGGGCCCGCCAAGGTGGAACCGGCGATATGAAAGAAAGACATGTGGCCAGTATCAAGTGGAATGCGAAGGGAATTTTAAGGCCAATGGTTGGATGCCACGTGGTATCATGTAGCTAATAGAAAAGTGGGACCTAGAGAAAATCCAAAGCCGTCAATTAATCTAACGCTCGATCAAGTTTCTTTTGATCGAATGGTTGGCATTATTTCGCAGGACCAAGCTGCCCGATAGTTATGCTTCATGAAGTTGCGAAAGAGAAAAATGAAACACTTGCAGGAGTGTTGTGACCTGTTGGAGCAAAAAATACAAATTCTTGTATGAATTCAATTTTGAAGGGACGGCCGAAGCATGTGGAATCAATGTTATAGTTAAGGCCCTGAGTACAAATATTTGATTTCCTATGAAACGGGTGAAGATATCTTTTAAAGGATTTTGCAGAAGAGCAGACGCAGAGTTATTTTCCTCAGATACAGAGCAAGTCGGTCCAGTTGTAGAGAAAATTCCTTCAAGCAAAGAATAGGTTCTCTCATATTTTTGTGTAGCAATTCTTGTGTAGTGTTCTAAATAAGATAATTGATTCGTAGCAAAATTGTTTAAGAGCAGCATTCATTTCTTGCATCTTCAAAATGGCTCCTAAAAGAGAATTTTCTGGCAAAGTTAACTATTTAGAAAGGAGTGTTTGTGATGATTTTTTAGAACAGTTGATGTTGTCAACTAATCAGGCATCAAAGGCAAAAGAGCTAGTGCCCAAGGCTCCCCATCTAAAGATAGGAGAAGGATTATATGACAAGGGTAATTGGTTGAGAGACCCACAGGTTGGACTGTCTAGGTTGGGGTTGTTTAGAGTTGGATTCAGAATGAGAAATTCTCCTGGCCCGCAAAACAGTATCTAGGAATTAGATGTTGGGAAATTAGTAGTCCCAGGGGTATTCATGGACACAGATTTGCTGACCCAAATTGCGTTCAACTATGATCCAGTCACAAGAAGCATTCGAGATGTAAATGGGAAAACCCTTGTTGAAATTAATGCTGAAGAGTTTAGGATAGCATTTGGGCTTAATGAGTTCACAAACTTCCTAGAACCTATAAATTTCACATCATTAGCCCAAATTTACGGTGCACAGAGGAGTCATCTCAGGAATGGGCCTCTCAAGGAATTTTTTGTGAAAATAGGAGGGTTAACAGTTGTAGGACCCAACACACAAGAGCCCTTTTCATTAATAATGTTCACCCTGAGGGCTAAAGGGATGTATTGGGCACTTTGCCAAGTTTTGGGAGAAGATGCTGAAGCAAATATGGCAAATCATTACTTGTTAATGATTGCCCAGATTCTGAATCCTTCTCTTGCAATCACATTTGATTATGCCTCTTTTATTGCTGATGCTATCCATGGAGGGTTGATAGGAATCAAGAATGGAAAGGTGGATAGGCCTTTCGAATGGTACTCACTCCTAATGCATCTTTTTCTCTTCAAAGGTGGTGATTACTTTTCTAGTGGACTAGACCTGGTTAAGGAGAAGGAAGGAGAAAAAATGCCAGTACAATTATGGAGTACTGTGTTGTCATGGGATAGAGAGGATGCCGGTTTTTTGAAGTTTGATAAATATTTTGCATCCAAAATAAGGACTCTCCTCTGCTTTGATAACCCAAGAATCCCCAAGGTTCTTCTGGAATTCATAAGACCAAAAGAATTCACAGAGAATATAAAAATTGTTCATAACTGGGGTGACATTTATTTATAACCAATCTCCACAGTTTTCAGAGTTTTTGGTTTCAGAGGCACCCCATTTTTGTTACCTTACCAGGTCCCTCTCAAAGTAGGAATCGCAGAGATCCTTAGACAGATTGGTGGCTTACAAGAGGCAGAGTTGACAGGCAGGGGTAAAGGAACTATTTTCCTTGCAGCTACCATAGCCCACCAATTTGTAATAATAAAGGGAGGCTGGAATTGCTTTGAGGATTTCCTCAAACCTTATCATTTGTCCACTGCAGTGTCCAGGTGTGCTGATCCAAAGGACTTCTTCAATGGTATGTTTAGGAAGAAGGTAGCATGCAAAGGTAGGCCTCATCAATTCCAGTTTCTTGAAGACCCCATCAGAAATGAGTTTGATCTAGATGAGTAGGAGCTAAGAAAAGAAAAGTGGGTGGCTTATAAGAAAGCCCTGGATTTTGTGCATCAGTTTGATGCTAGCTATGACCCATTGTCTAGCTTTTTCCCACTGGAAGAGAAAATAAAGTTTTTGATTGTTTGTTTTGAAGATGTGATGCAGACACTAAAGGATAAGAGGGAAGCTATAATCAAGAGCAACCCTGAAAAGGCAAGAATAATCCTAAGTAGGTCAGCTTCCTGCAAAGCAATCCCTCCTAGTGATTACACATTGCATAAGAAATCCAGTTATAGTGTGTTGGTGCCTACAAAAGGGGAGCCCTCTACCTCCAAAGGAAAGAGGAAGATACAAGATGTCATTGACATCCAAGAGAGCCCAAAGAAGCAAAGGGTGGGAAAAGAAGTGCAATCAGATACACCTTTGTATTCCCCATCCCAATCCCCTATCCATATAGGAAATGAGCAAGCAGTAGCTGAGCAACTCCTATAGTTGGGTAGTCTAGGGGAAATTACATACACTTATGATGAAGTGGAGGAAGGGATGCCAGAAGAACCCATTGCTACTGAAATGGATATCACCTCCATTGAAATTAAAGGCTAGGAGTGGGATCCTAAGATAAAGCAGGCAAGTAGTGCCTTTCTAGCTGATAACAATTTTGTCACATCAGAAGCATTCATGCAGTTTATATGGAAGCAGCACATAGATAAATATAATGCTAGATGTGAAACAAGAAAGGCTGAGCAACCCAATAAAGATCCAGCCCTGGTGGAAGAGGAAATAAAGCAAGAGATGATGGAAGAATTCAAAACCATCACCCCTGAGCAAGGAAGAGATATGGTAGCACAAGCTGGAGTGCTTATCTTACCTGAATGGGATATTGCAGATGCCCTGGTATTAGATGCAGTAAGGAAAGAGACTAAACCTATGGAGGGGGTCACTTTCAATAAGGATAATGTTGCACTCGTCATGTGGTCTCTCAAGAGAAATGAGAGTAAGAAAAGAAAGGACACCCTAGGGTCAAGTTACCTTGGTGGAATGATGGTGAAGAGAGTGCAGAGTACAGGGGTAGTAGAGGTTGCTAGCACTGTGTTAGAGACTGCAAAATTTAGTGTTGCAGTAGCAGAGAAGGAAGCCAAAGAGAAGGAGGCCCTCCAAATTAAGTTGGAAATAGTTTTGAAGGCTTATAACAATGCCAAGGAGGAGGTAAGAGGTAAGGATAGCATCATTGCCAAATTGCAGAGCCAGTTGACTGGACAATACCAACAAGGTGAGTCTTCAACACTGATGATTTCCTCTTCTCCTGCAAGACCTCCACCTACTAGCCCTATCATTGAATTTCCACCATCTCCAGCACCCTCCAGCTCTCAAATGATTGAAATCACTCCCCAAGAATTAGAAAACTTGAAACAGGCTCAGGCCTTATATGCAAAGAAATATGAGGAGAAAGTAAGGGCTACAATTTCCAGTTTTGTAGATACAATAAATGCCTCATTTCTCTACAACAATGTAGGTAAAATTATGGAAATATGGAATGAGCTCAGGAGAGACAAGGCCATTTTGACGCCTATTTTTGACAGATGGAGGCCTAGGGAGCAAGATTTGGAGTTCATGTGTGTATCCTGCGATGAAGCAAGAGCCAATCCCATCATCAAATCCACTTCTGATGTCACTAAAGTCTTAGTACAATTGGCAGTAGAGGTGGATAATGTGGATAGGAAGGTTAATTTGTGCAAGAAGGAGTACACTGATCAAGTTTTTGAGTTGCTCCCAGGAGTTTTTGCTAACCCGGATCAGTTAAAAGACAAACAAATATGGCTTAAGGAGATAGAAGCTAAGTTATTAGCAAGAGTTAAAGGAATTATTGATCTTGATGATGCTTCTTTCTTCATTGTGACAATACAAGAGATAGAGAAAATTAAATCACATTATGGTTTTCTCAAGTCAACAAAATGAGAAATTCTTGGAAAAGGTTGACTAAAACTAAAGATAATGTGATTAATTTCTCATGGCCAACAGAAGAGGTATATAGTGAGTGGGCAACTAAATATGCCACCCATGATCCGAAACAGTTGGAGAGCACCCCTGAAAAGATAGAAGAGGTTGCAACCGAACAACCTCTTGAAGAAACTGCAGAGGCTGAAAAGAGCTTGTAACTGTTTTTTGCGAAAAGTTTGTAACCTCTTTATTTTGAAAGAAATGATTGTAACAAACTTTCCTCGAGAAGTCCGAAGCTTTGTGCATCCATGTTGTTATAAATGGATACTAGGACTAGAGGAAAAGAGATCGCAAACAAATTGTAAGAAAGTGCTGCAGAAATTTATCTGAGCTTTTCTAAGTCTAATGGAGAATCAAAATTTCTTGTAATGTTTCTTGGACTAAATATCAATATACAGACCATCGGTTTTGAGTAAAGCTTTGTGTTGTCTTCAAGTTTGTTCACAAATTTGTTTATTGTTTTCATTCTGAATAATCCAGGGTTGTTCTGTTTGAATGGAATTGTAAAGCAATTTTAGTATAAGTGTTCGTTAGCTTTTCTCTTTAGGAGGGAAATTAAAGAGGTGGGATCACTCATACCAGTAAACTCTTTGGAAGGAATTTTGAATTTTGAGGACCATAGCTTAGTTTGGAATGTTTGAATTCTTGTATGTGTCATGCATATACAAGGATTAATAGAAAATAAGCCAATGGGAAGCATAAAGATGTCTTGTTTGAGGAGTTTTATTTGAGTTTAGATGACTCTGTGACCTTGGATAAGGCACTGGTATTAATTGAAGTTGTTTATTGCATGCTTTGTTGATCAAAATACTGAATTTAAGTACAATTTCCATCCTTTGTTTTCAGTTGATTTCAAGGTGAATAAATCCACTGGTTTTCTAGACTGGTTTGCTGTGGGTTTATGTTTGAAAGTGTGAATTTAATTCACAAAGGTATACCCGCCTGGGCTCTGAGTAAGCCTGAAGTGTAGAAGGTCTAATCAAACCTTGTCATATGTTGTCTTGAGAATTTCCTTATCTTTGATGTCTCTTCTGCACCAAGCTTAAATCATATTATTCTAAGGATGTTAAAGGGAATCAGATTTTGAAGACAACACCTGCTAACAAATCAGACAAACTGCTCTTACTCTACCTAACTGATTAACATATAGATATCAACCAAAGAAAGGGCTCTATTGAAAGCTTATATCGCAATTCTATAAGATGCCTTCTATCGATCAAGGAATCATAGCCAAGAAGGTCCGTACCACTCGTAACCCAAGAGTACCACACCTAGCACCAAGCATGAAAGGAAGCACAAGACCTCTTCGTACAGTTCTGGCTGGTCAGGATAAACCTACCCATGCTTAGTCCCAAGCCTTAGCAAGACTACAGTGATCCAGCACTTCCTTTCTCTCTCATTCGTATTCCTACAGGATAGATTAGTCTAGCGCCCTCCCGTGATCGAGGATCTCTAGAGCTTGGCTTCTAGGTGACACAGTTTGATGGCTTGGATGGGATGGGCAGGTTAGATGGCGAATACTGAAAGAAACTGCTGCCAATCTAACGCATTCTACCTTTAGTGCCGTGGGCACTTCCACTCCTATTTCTATGCTCCATCCCTAATGGAAAATATACGGGCGGGTAATGGGGCTGCTCGTCCTAGGGGTGGGAGGCTATGGGACTGATTAATGGTTGGCAGAGGGCCCCTACAATTCTATGGTAGTCTTCCGGTAGATGCTGCTCTATTGGGGGCATGTTACGTATGCCTTTAGCCCTTCTCAATTATAGGATAGGTCAGCCCCTTATAATAGTAGGGCTCTATGGAGATAGGGTTCTGCTTCCGGTAGCCCATAGAGTTCCTGATGAAGGGTGAACATTCGCATTCGCGAGCTTGGATTTGAGTTTATGAGGTTGATGGATGGATTGATTGTAGTTAGTGCTGCTTCAATAGAAACACATTATTATGCTGAAGTGGGTTGCGCAATTGACTTGGTTCTGCTCCTCAATCTGCTTCTAGAATTGGATCCACCCCCTACCCCCCTTAGAAGAGTAGGGGGAACGGATGCTTCTGGTAATTCAACAGGTGCTTCAATGGGTGGGCCCTACTATCTATAGGCAGCTATGGAATCTCCAACAGGATCTGGATCTCTATCTCAATATCAATCCAAAACTGGTGCCACCCCTTCAAAATAGTTATTATTTACCACCTTAGCCACATATTCTGAAGCTGATGAGACAACTCAGTTAGCTGCGAGTGCCTTTGCGATATATAAGCTATGGGCACTAGGTCAATGAGGTATCTCTAAGGTCAGGTTCTGCATCTCGATTTGGAGGCAATGGGCTATGGCACTCGAACTAGCACTGGAGGAAAGACAGGACCATTATCTCCCTCTAGGTATGATGCAAAGGCATAGTCAAAAGCAACTCGATCTCTAACTAGGTATGGAACGCTATTGGTGTTCCATAACCATTACTGTCAATAATATCCCAACCAGGATGATGCCCTTGTGCAGATCAATCTTCCAACATTGCCCGATGGGCATACATAATCATTGCGTAGTTTATATGGTTGAAATAAAGAAAGACCTCGTGCTGCTATTTTGTTGGTTCTCTTCTTCTCGGATTGTTGATGAAACAACTAGAATAAGGTAAGGTGGGTCTAAACTACCATAGAAGAATCTGAAAGGGGGGCCTGCCTGCCTAATTAATGTTGAGGGTTAGGTCATCGAGCGAGCAGGCAATTCTAGCTTCGCCCGTATAGGCCCATAGAACCAGGAAGATCCGTCTCTCTCTTTCTCCTAAGATCACCATAGGGGCGGGAAGACATAGTTGGTAGTGTCGATGCTCATTATGCTGCCCATAGAATTGTAGGGCCAACGGCACATTATTCTCTATGTAATATGAATAGTGTCGGGCCCTTATCCTTCGTAAGCTACATTCAAACAGATTACGAGATAACCAACAACATGGCACGTCGAAAGCTACCGAACCCATTGCCATAGTAGGGGCCGGAATCCTCTCTACTGGGCAAATTAGTGCCCAACTAGAATCCTTGGGCGGGATATCCTCCCTATAGAATGGTAGGGCATTTATTCAAATGAGCCCTACCCTAGCCATTTATGGCCTATGGCCTCCTAGCCGAATGGTAGGCTGTCCTACCCCCAACTATTTGAAAAGTTTAGGCCATTTAGATTACGACCCTTCAAATGATAGTTGGTTGGGGACGGGATAGTTGGTTGGGGGTGGGCATGTGTAGTATATAATCTTTCTCTCCTACCTACGAATAGATGGGTGAAGGCGAATGGAATGATTGTGATTGATACGAATGGAATCTCCACCTTAGCTTAGTTGGATAGGTGATGCAGCTGCTATAGGTAGATGGCATCACATATCTACGTCACATCCCTCCCCCCCAAATTGGATAGATAGGTAGGAAGAGGAGGGTGGTGGGTAGTGACATAGGTAGGGTTCTAAAAGGGGAGGGAGGGCTGCCTGAACTATAAATAATTGAATGCAGCCAAATAGTAGGGTTCATCTGCCAAAATTACTACTAGAATTGTAGGCATGTTACGTATAGATGGCTAATGAACAATAATCAGATCTCTGCATGCATGCATGCAGACTCTTGATAGCAGCTCCACCGCCATGCCTAACTGACCCATCCTCCTTTATGTCTGAACCACCTCTATTCTTCATGCAGAGTGGGGAGTGTCAATTCTTTCTAGTTGATGGTAGTATCCGATTCCTATAATAATCAGTCCATCCGCCCATAGAATTGGGCAAGGCCCTATGCAGCCGCCCCCCGGGAGGTATATTATTATAGGGGCCCTACCCTTATAATAGTAGGGGGCCCTCTCCACTATAGTATGGCAAGTGGCCCTCCCTCTGTACGCACCATAAAACCTTACCACCCCGATGAACTCCTCCAGCCATTCCCACCCTGCTGCCCCAACCAATTATAGATAGTTTAGGCAACCCCTACACTAGAGTTTTCCACCCAACCTGCATCTATAGCTGCCCTACCCCGAACTATGGCAAAGGGGTCAGTGCCAGCCATTGCGCAGAGCAATTCTTCCTTGAAGCTAACAACGGCCCCTAACTTGTTCCATAGTAGGGCATGGGCTCCCACCCATGTGACATATAGAATGGTGTGAGAGGGTTTCTCGAAGTTCCCCTACCCCCTGTAGGCCTATTGTACCAGCAGCGGTGGGGATATGTAGTATAGAATTGTAGACGTCTAAAACTAGTCAATGCTTGCAGAATCATACTTTAACATTTGCGCATTGCCTTATTTTAAGGTTTTTGCATCGCATTAACATTTCTTCTATGTCACGCACTTGGTTTTTATCATTTGCGAGCATCGAGTCCTTCTTCTACATTCTTCATTTATCTCGCTCTCGAATTTGGTCTTGTCAACAACAATCTTCAGTCATGATTTTGGTCAATCTTATCCTATCGCATCAATGTGTGTGCTCATTTGTTATCATTTTGGACATCATCAATCCTAATTAGGGTTTTGTCCTCTTATCAATCTTGTCATTTTGCGATCGATTTGTCATCGATCATTTTTATTTTCAATCTTGTCGACTTGCGATCGATTTGTCATCGATCGTTGTTATTTTCAATCTTGTCATCTTGCGATCAATTTGTCATCAATCGTCATCTTTATCAATCATGTCAATTTGGATCAATTTGTCATTGTTCCTCATCAATTGGCGCATTTATCAATCAAATTATTTATCAATTCAAAATCATGATTGAATCAGCATCAAGTCAATCTTACATCAAGACCTAATTGTCATCCTTGTATTTCTAATTCATCTTCTAGGGTTTCATGATTTATTCATCTAATCTTGTTTGTCATTTCTCCCTTTAGGTTAAATAATTTATTTATTTATCCTAAGTCTTCTTGTCACAATTAAATGTTTATTTAATTGGCTAATTAATTCCTCCCTCTTTGTAAATTAATTAATGAATGAGAAATTATTAATTAATTTACCTAATTTTCATCAATTTCCTAAATTCCAAGTCATCATTTCTAACCTAATTTTCTAATTGCTTCTAATGTCTATTTCTATTTCAAAAACTTGTCATAAATTCTTGCATAGCAATTTGTCATAAATTGTCATAAATTGTCATAAATCCTTGCATAGCAATTTGTCATACACTTGTCATAATTTTGCTATTCCTGATTTGAATTTCCATTTGAATCACTTTCATGCCAATTTGATCTTTTCTCCAATTTGTCTATAAATTGGATGAATTTCTTCAATAAAAGTCCCTGGTCGAATCAATCATGCTTCTAGTACCCTTATGTTGTCATGCTATCTTGTCAATCTTGCTTTCATCTCATGCGTATGCACTTGTAGGTGAGATCCACAAAACAAAGAAATTTGAAGGAGAAATAAGGACAATGGAGGCACATGAAGGAGACATCTACATTTGGTTTGCTTAGATTTCATTTAGAATGTCTTGTCTTCATGTTTTCATTGAATGTTTTTAGGATTGTTATCACTGCATTTTAGTTTTCGTGATTGAGCTAGTCCAATTTGCTATTGCTTGTGATGATTTCCACATTTCCTATCTACATAAATTGGTGAACCCGACATGAACTTAACCCCTTAACTATGTTTTTGAGTGCTTTTGAGCTGATTTGCAAGTGGAAAACTCAAGAAACAGGGCGACCCAGAGCTTTCTGGACACTTCTACGCCTGTGTGAGTAATCCTGCGCCTATGTAAGCAATCCTGCGCCTGTGTAAGTAATCATGCACCTGTGTGAGTAATCCTACACCTGTGTAAGAAATTCTGCACCTGTGTGAGTAATCCTGCACTTGTGTAAGCAATCATGCGCTTGTGTGAGTAATCCTACGCCCGTGTCAGTAATCCTGTGCCTGTGTAAGAAAGACATCCCGTGCCTATGTAAGGCATTTTGCGCCTATGTTCAGACATTCTGTACCTGTGTAAGGCTAGAAACAGGGGTAAAACCAGTGTTTTTGCTTGCAAATTACTTTGTGTTTTTCATTATGTTTATTGCATTCTGGTTTCTTTGGTAATAATCCTCTATGTAGCACCTTGGCATTATGCATGACAAAGACAAAAAATGAAACTACTAACACATTTTATGCAGGTTCGCTAGTCAAAGACCAAACAAATCAAACTTCTAACTTGGTGATTTTGCAGGTTGCCTTGTATTTCAACCAAACTTTTGTGTTTGTGATTCATAACTAGGCACCTAGTATTATTGCTAAGTAGGATGGAATGAACGTGTGTTTGCTTTGATTGTCGAGTTTAACATTGGAGTAGGAGAGTATGCTCTCATCCTTCTTAGGGTGATCAGAAATCTAGATCTTCGATACCATTCTCATGTTTTGGATTATGTGTTACCTTTAGAGGGCATGCCTTCCCGACCATTTGCTTTCTTTTGCAAGCAAGTGACAATCGTGAGAAGGGAATGACCCAAAGTGAGCACAGCCAGAGTACCCTGGCATTCTAACTCACTATAAATAAATACCTGATGAGAGAAAGCTTTGAAGGAAGGGTTACGTGGGAATTGTAGTTACTTGGGAAGTGATGACCCTTGGACTCTTTCTCATATCAGCATCTAAGTAGGGACTCATGGTCTAAATCATGCTTGCGCAACTACATTTGTTTGGTATCTTGGTGGACTTAATGTCTCAATCACGCTTGTGTGACACCAAGGAGTAATGCTTAATAGAAATCCTTACTAAACACCTTGTATTTAGCAGCCAAAATTCCTTCTAGTTGCTTGAGAAGGACAAGTTCAGATACTTGAAAGAGATACTAAGTTCGCCATGGGGAGATTTCCATGGGGAGTGATGCTTGGCTGCCCTGAGAAGTGAGTGTCATGGAGGGGAGCCCATGGGGTCAAGAATCTATGTATTCTCCTTGAATCTCATAATGAGTCTACCTCTCAAGTACCTATTGTCTTTACCTACCATAAGAAATGTGTGAATGAGCATGATTGTCTTGAGTCTAAGTTAAAATATCTTGTCTTCTTTTCTTGTCAAAAGTTGAGTTGTGTCTCATTTCAAAAGCAAGATAAATTGATTCAAAACAAGGTTAAACACAAGAGTATTTCATTCAACAAAGTTCAAAACACCTTCAAACATGGTTGTCAAACATTTTTCAAAATATTGTCTCAACATTCATGTCACTTAGATTTGGGTCCTCCATTGTCCATACTTAGGGCTTAGAGCATCATTCTCGCATTCCACTTGATCCATTTCATTTAGGTGTCCATTTGCATGTCCTTATTATGTTCTCATTTAGGTGTCCCCTTGCATGCCATTATTAGGTCCTCACTTAGGTGTCATATTGCATGTCCAACATTAGGTTCATCCTAGGTTTGCATTTTGCAAAGTCATTGTCAACTACCAAGGTTAGGTTTCACCTAGGTCATACTCCTTTGCATATCAATAAGGGTCATCCATTTGCATGTGTCCTCTTGCATCAGAGTAATACCATTTCGTAATTCAACCTTCGGTTTTATCTTAGGTTGACATTGTCATATATTTGCATTTGCATCCTTGTCCTCATAACATTAAGTCACATTTGCATACCCTAGGTCTCTTCATTAAGCTTAGGTCATTATCATATCATATTAGGGTCATTTGTATAGTAATTGTCCCTTTTCATATAGTGTCAAAACTTTGGTTTGTCATACTTGAGTAAACAAAATCTTTGAATAAACCCTAAGTCATTGTTAGGAAGTCTAGACCTTATCAAACTTTTGTCTTTTTGTCATCAATGTCATTTGGTCAAACCTAGCTTAGTATCCAAGCATATATGGGAGACATTGTCATTTTGTCCTTTTGTCACTTGGTCCTTTTGTCCTTTGAGGTCTAGACATCATTTCAATTTCCTAAGGGTCTCATTTTTAGAATTGCATTCATGAGTTTGTCAAAATCTTGAAAAGAGAACAAAAACATAGGTTGCATTCTTGCCATAGATTGCATTTTCATCTATTTAGGTTGCATTTAGTTGCATATCATACATCATCCTTTTAAAATCAAAAATCCCAAAAACATTGCATAGTGACATGTCTATTGAAACAGGGTTCCAAGCACCAATGATGCAACAAAGTTTGACATATCAACTGACAATGCAATCACAATTCTATCCAACCCAACAACAAAGCAACATTGATCAAACTTTTTATGATGAAACAAGTCTTCAAATACAAAAACTAGAGGAGAAACTAGCTCAAGAAAATGAGATATTGGAACAAAGAGTGAAAAACATTGAGAAGAATAGATCACAAATGTCCAAAATGTTTCAAAAATTTCTAGGTCAAAATCCAAAGATTGAGCCAATTCATGTAAGATCTCTTCTTGAACGATCAGACATACTAGCTCTCCTCTCACAAATAGAGATGATGAAACAATTTCAAGAAAAGAGACAACACCAATTTCAACATTATGTGCCTCCACAACAAGAACAAGAAGGTGTTTACTATCAATCAGATTTTCAACCATCACAACCAATGGTCCAACATATACAACCAACACAACCAATGGTCCAATTTCAACAATATGTCCAACCAACTATACAATGTCAACAAATAGTTCAACCAATGGTGGAATATCAATGTCAACAACCACAACCAAACATTCAAAAACAAAGGTTGCAGCACACACCAACCCAAGTTTCAAACATGTCAGAACAATTGAACCAAGTCCAATATCAAAACATGACAATAGATCAGAACCAAATCCTTGCCAAACAAGTTCAAATTCCAAATACAACTATGTCAAAACCTCGAAAGAAAGGTGGCTTTATTGCAATGATCTTAAGGAAATTACCAAGTGAGTTCTTTGAGGAAGATCAAAATAATACACTTATGTCTAGCAATGCCTCATCCCCTCGCAAGAAAATTGACTCTCCAGTGGCATCTATCCCTACACCTCTAGAAGTTTCACAAGAACCTTCCATATTGTCCTCATCAAACAATACACCCAAGGATGAAATTACCCAAGGGCTATCCATAATTGATTGCCATGATAATCCAATTCATGATGCACATCCTTGTCATGTTTCAGAAATACAAGACCCAATGCCACCATGCACTTTATTGCCATTACCTGTTTTAGAGGACCCCATTCGAAGTCCCTCTTCCTCATGTTCAAGCATTGATTCCTTGCCAGAATCCATCACAAATGTTCAAAGTGCATTTCCTTCATGCCAAACCATTGATCCCTTGTCAGAATCCCCCATTCATATCCAAAGTATAACCCCATGTCAAGAGGATAATTTAGAGCATAAAGAAACGTGTGTTAAAACAGATCAAGATCAAGATCTTGAAACCTTATCATCCCATCCAATTGTTGACCAGGACCCCATCTTCCCAGACACTCATGACAATTCCCCTATTCTTGTCCATCCTATCCAAAGTCCTATTGACACTCCATTTCCCAAGCAAGCTCAAGATATCCCAGTCCATCCAATCCCAAACGATCCCCTTCCATTTCATGAACAAAATGTCCTTTCAAATCCCATTGACATTCCACTTCCTAAGAAAGATCAAGATATCCCTTCCATCCTTTCCAATGATCCCATTAAAAGTCAAGAGAAAAGCACCTTTAAAGAGGATTCCAATGATCTTCCTCATTGTCAAGATCAAATTATTCCTTTAAATCCTCCACAAGATCCACTTGTTCCTCCATCTCCATGTCCTAATCCAGCATATCCACTCCAAGATCACATTTCTTTTGATGATCCCATTATTTCTCCCATTCCATCTCTTGAAGAGCCTATCATTGAACCATGTCCACAACATAATCCTAGTCCCCCTCATGATCCTAATCCCCCTCATGATTCTAATGTGTCAGTGCAAGATGTTCATGAACCCTCGATATGCATAATGGGTTCTTCCACTTTGGTGCAATCTGATCCACTTCAAGATCTCATTATTTCTCTCATATCATATCCACCTCATAATGGACTTGCGTCTTCTTCCCAAAGAAAAGAGTATCCTACAAGTCAAGATATTCGTAAAGGCAAAGGAGTAGATCTTCATAAGCAAGAATCACTTCATGTTAAAGAAGATCTTAAGGGTCATGTCTACACAACTCACTCTCAAGACGTTGGTATCCCTCCATCAAAATCAAAACATACACCTTCCCCATCATACCTTCCATCCATCTTAGGTCCTTATATTCCTTCATTCTCTATGCAAGGTCAAAAAAGGCATACATCCTTGAGTAAATTTCATCCATCCAAAAGAAGTCCATTTCATTCATATCCATCCATGCATTCCTTTCCCCCTCCAAGCAATTTGGATGCCAAGTGTAAACGTCATAAGTCTAGCAATCCACATGTATTCAAGGATCAACATGTCCAATATAATCGACATGTCAAAACAAAGAACAATATGATCTATAAATAAAAGGAAAAATCCAAAAGGTCACAAAGGCCCATTGCTCAAAAACAAAAGTTAAAATCTATATGGGTTCCTAAATCCCTTGTGCAAGCAATGCACTCCAAGGAACCACAAAAGCATGAAAAATCAAAAACCATGTGGATCCCTAAGCGGCTCCTTGAATCACAAAAGCCTAAAGAAACATCCAACTTGGCATCCAAAGTTGCTATTCCTCCATCCAACCCTCTCAAATTTGTTCCTCCATCACCTTCTTCATCCATTTTGGGCCCTTATGTCCCAAAATCCCAAGCTATTCCTCCATCCAAATCTCACAATCCAAAATACATTTTTTCTCCATCAGTCCATCACCCCTCAAGGTGTGTGTCAATGTCATTCTTTCCAACATTTCCATCCACTCAAGCACAATTCTTCCAATACCCTATCCATTATCCAATTCATATTTTCCATCCTTCGATCCCTTTGGTCCAATCCTTTGCATAAATCCTTGCCTTAGTTTCATCTCATTTTCCATGTCCTCATCCTACCAACATCTTTGAGCATACTTTTAAAGGTCATGGTCCATTTTTTTCAAGGTTACTATCCAAACAATAAGATGTTTGAGTCCTTCTTTCATCCCCTATCATGTGTCCATTTTCAACTAAAATGTCAAAATACAAAACAAAATTGAAAAAAAAAAATTGAAAAAAAAAAGAAAGCAAAAGAAAAAAAGTAAAGCAGAAATAATTTGTCCACTGGTGAAAACCTGGCAAACAGGCGCCTTGGGCAAGTACCATGATGAAAACCTGGCAAATAGGCATCATGCATAATTTATGAACTTCTTGCATACCATACTTGGGGGCAGGTTTCCTCCTTCATATCCTATTGCCCTTCACTATCCTATCGAACCCCTATCATTACCCTTCATATCCTATTGTCCCTCATGTCCATTTCCTCTTTCCACCTTTGATCTCAACAAGGCTGAGGATATTCATGAGCATCGTGCATCTTGTTTGCAGCTTTTAGTCCATCATAGCTTTTGGTCTTTATCCATTTGCTTAATATAACCTTTCATCCATATTCCCTATTTTATTGCAACTTTCTGCCACTATCCCTTAGCCAACCCTGACCTTCAGTCCATGTCCCTTACCCATTCTTGGTCTTGCTTATCCTATCCATATCTTATCACTATCCATACACTCTTTTTCATTCCTTGATATTGATCTGACATAAGGACGCAAAATTTAAACATGGTTTCAAAAACCTCTTGACATGTCCCTCATGCCATGTCATTGCTTTATATTGTCATATCTAGTCTCTTGTCCCATCACGCCATAGCCCTTGAAAATTGCATCCGCATTGTCTCCATGATAAAAGGCCTTTGTCTTCCCTCTATCCACCATCATTTCAGAAAGCCTATTTATTCACCTGTCATATTCCTTTCCTTGCTAGACACTGGAGGAAAAATCCTGAAAAATCAAATAACATCTTGAAATAATCAAAAATCAAATCAAATCAATTAATGTCCTGAAAAAATCCAAAAAAATCGAATAATGTTCTGAAAAAAAACCAAAAAAATCAAATAATGTCTTGAAAAAATGAACAATTTTTTTTTCAAAACATTCAAATTCCAAAAACAATTCCTTTGGCATTTTGCATTTTGTCAATAAATATCCCCTTTGTGCATAGATAGATCGCTGAGCATACATCCAACGACACACAATCACACATTGTGCTTTAATGAAATCATGCATAAACAGATGAACTTTTTCAATCAAACCAGACATTCAAACTGATCAAAATTGTCATGTCAATCACTCAACATCAATATCATTTGTCCTTGTCACTATTATAATGGGTCTTATACAGGGTGTGGTATACTCCAAACCAGACTGTGTCCTGTCTTAGATGGGGTACCGCATTCCCTGGAACCAGACAGCATGATCATTCTTGTTTTCCACTTTTGACAATGATGATCAGAATGTTTGTTTGACTTGTTTGAATTTGCGAGTCTTTACTGATGGTTTGAACACATAGCAAATTGTCATAGATTGTCATAAATTCTTGCATAGCAATTTGTCATACACATGTCATAATTTTGCTATTCCTGATTTGAATTTCCATTCAAATCACTTTCATGCTAATCTGATCTTTTCTCCAATTTGTCTATAAATTGGATGAATTTCTTCAATAAAAGTCCCTGGTCGAATCAATCATGCTTCTAGTACCCTTATGCTATCATGCTATCTTGTCAATCTTGCTTTCATCTCATGCGTATGCACTTGTAGGTGAGATCCACAAAACAAAGCAATTTGAAGGAGAAAGAAGGACAATGGAGCCACATGAAGGAGACATCTGCATTTGGTTTGCTTAGATTTCATTTAGAATGTCTTGTCTTCATGTTTTCATTGAATGTTTTTAGGATTGTTATCACTGCATTTTAGTTTTCGTGATTGAACTAGTCCAATTTGCTATTGCTTGTGATGATTTCCACATTTTCTATCTACAAGAATATTTCACCCCCTACCCCTAGATTACATATGTAACATGGGTGGGCATCCAAAATTGAATGAATTCATTTTGTGAATACAGGAAAGGAAGAGCCCACCATTCTATAGGATGAGCCCATGCCGAATAGTAAGGCTGGGAGAGCAGGCAAGATCCAAAGTTTCTATCCAGTTACCTGCTTTCTAAATGAATAATTCTTACTATCTTCTAGTAAAGAAAAGCATGTTACATATAGAATCTTGCAATAATCTAAAGTGACAGTGAAAAATTAGTTTAGTTCATGGGAAAGTTCTCAGAACTGATGAAATGCAGGGAGCAAGTGAGCCGGAATGGCCCTAGCCCTATCTATAGTTCTGAATCATGCTTTGTGGTTTGAAAACAGGGTGACAGTACTACATGGTTCGTAAAGTAGATCCAATCCCGCTATGACTGGATCCCGCTATGACCTGATCCCCATTCTGAGCCTACTATCGATCATGTTTTCTGCTACGCCCTCGCATCATGGAGATTCTTCATTGCAGAAGTTAGGAGCTAAGAAACACTATAGGATCTATGATCTACAAACCACTGCGGATGCAGAATATCATGTTTTAGATAGAGCTACATCTGTGAATTTTTGTCTACATCCTAGATAACCAAGAATTCCCAGTGCAGAAGGTGGTAAACCACTCAGCCCTTTCTTTAATAGTAGGGGCACATGAATGTTGTTCCACAAAACCTTGGTGCCCCACTATAGAGGTAGGGCTCTCCACCTTAAGAGTGATTATTCGACGAGGACTTATCAAACACGGTATTATCCATCCACCCCCCCTACTATAGAAAGGTAGAAAGGCCTGCCCGGCTAACCCTTTCTATAGTAGGGGGTGGCTTCAATGGCTATAGAGGAATATGAATCCATAGTGTCCATCTGATCAGCAAACATTGGGTGAGAAATAGTGTTCGATCCAGTTCAATGATTACACCTCCCCTCCTTCTCGGTGTATTTGAGAGAATAAGCCCACAATGAATAGGGGCCCAGGTCAATGATCATCACTCGGCCACCTGTAGAATAGTAGGGCCCCCCCACCCATAACCTGAACTATCGCTCAGGAGAGGCGCGAAGTAGGGGCCTCCCACCCCTTGCCGAATAGTAGGGCCCAGTCGAATTGTAGGGCCCGACTACCATAGAATAGGGTGGGGCCCTACCCATCCCACCTACATTGGGATTAATGCATTTGAGATGCTTCAAAACAAGAGCTTGAGTTCGGGCTATCAAGGCTACTAATTCCTTTCTTGCTCCTGTTGCCCCCATGCATGCCCAACTATATGGGGGGGTGGTGGGGGGTAGCTTGCTTCAGATGCAGCACTTGGCTCATCACTCGAAGGAAGACAGACAGCAACGTATGTCATATCCCCTACCCACTTTAGTGGCGGGCACTTCGGGAGACTTGATGAATTCTACCTGTAAGTCTAGTACCCCCCATGCCTCTACGTTCAGCTGTTCATTCCCATTCATAACAACTAGTTGGGTGGGAGCTACCAACAGTGGCATGAGTCAATTGGTTAAGACATAGGCCTGCGTGTGGGTGATCTCCCCCCAATTCTTCCTTTTGATCCTTTGACTCCAGTGGTTAGACCTGTTATGCTCTGATTGCTTTGATTGGATCTTGGGCTTTAGAGAGTTGGGATTTTATCGACGAGAAGAAAGAAAGATAAGGATGGAGGCCCAACCCAACTATATCCGAATTTGATGTTGGGGAAGAATTGATCGCTCCGGGTTCAATACCTCTCAATCATAGTTGAGGATCGGTCACTGGACCTGCTGTTGTTTGTTCGTCGATTGATGGATGGTATTTTGTGAATAGATAGAGACCTTAGAATAGTAAGGGCCCATAAACCCCAAAATCTTTTATAAATGGCTAACCGCACCCAACTATGGTTCCCTCCCACCCTAAGGTTCTCCCACCCACTTTTGAATAAGTTCAATGACCACCAATGAAGAACCAACCCATTTAGATAGAAAGCGAGGTTGCCATGGGAACTACCTCTATAGTTGTTGTAGAAGATGCCCATTCTATATGTCACATGGGTGGTTCTACGAAACCAGGGATGGAACAACAAGGGAGGGCACCTTCAATCCCGAACACCAATATCAGGCAATGCTGCTCTTCAAATTCTATGACAGGTAAGTAAGGTTGGAAGAGGAGCCCTCTCTTCTATAGTTGGGGTGGGTGGGGTATTACGTTCATAGATCACGTGTGGTTACCCAACCAACGAACACACTCGTCCAATCAAAGGAGTGGGGAATAGGGGGAATGCATCACAATGTGCTTAAGGTTTACACCAACATGAACAAGAGGGGAAAGAAGTGCACTTAGAACAATAGGGAGGGCACCAACAATCACAAGAGGGGGAATCCCAATGAACAATATTCAAACTAAGTAAGCATCATTCAGCATTCAACTCAACTCAATAGGGACCCCTTCCCAATGTGCGGCATCTGAAAATGAAAGCAAGGAGCCCACCCTAGCTATATCTTCCCACCCACCCCATCATAATCTTGAAAAGCGAGGTAGCGCCATGTAGGCAGGCTCTAGATGTCACATGCCTACTTCAACAACGCGAGGATCAATTCTCCCACCCACTTCAGAAGAAGTTCAATGTGTGCTCTTGAATAAATGAACAGAACAAAAGGGAAAACAATCGATGTGGCCTAAGGAATCATGTGTAGTAGATGACGAAATAGTGCCATGAACACACCATCACAATAGGGAGGGGCACTTCAATGAACAATCTTAGCAAGGGCAGCAACAAGAGAAATGAAAGTGAGGGCAGTTACCGCAATGAAGGAAGGGTTCAATCCTATTATAGTTAGATTGGTTCCCAGTTGTTCAATCAATCCCGAACAGTAGATGGGTGGGGTTTGAAAGCGCACCATTCCAAAGGGCAGTGCTGAAACATAGGATGAAGGAGTAATGAACCATCTGAAAACACTGTCCATCAATGGAGGGAGAATGAAGGACAGTGATTATTCCCCAATGAACAATCTTTTAACCAAGAAAGTGAGGTTGCCATAAGGTGGGAGGGTCCCAACTAAGCCAGGTTGGTTGCAACAAATGCACTCGAGAAAGAACCCACCTCATAATAATGAACTGAAAATGCGAGGAATGACCGGACCTATCTTTGGTTTCACACCCACGATTCTATACGTAACATGGGGCAACATCGGTTGCTTCCATTATTGGTTCTAAGAGGGAGGGGAAAGAAGGAAACTTCTAACAATAGGGCAAGGTAAAATCATGAGGTTGTGAAGAATAGTAATTAGGGTTATCTTAATGAAGGAGGTTGTGCATTATTCCCCACAGGTAGGCAGGTTGTTGAACACCCAACTGACGGTTACTGAATAGGGAGGGGGCGGTGAGGTTTTCAAAGATAGGTAAGATTAGAACAACATACTTAGTAAGCAATGCACTTGCTGAATGACACTAAGGATAGTTCAAAGAAAGGTAAGGGCAGTGCACCCAATGCGAGAAACAAGAGAAACTAAGTGAGGGCAACAATAGGGGTTAAATGAAAGCCCAATGAAGAACGGTTGTTCCCCCAACAATAGTAACCGCTTCCAAGAAATATGCTTGATGTCACCACTTGTTATGCATGGATTCCCTTCAGGCCCGATCGAAGAAAAGCTATTCATAATGGTAACCACCAGTAGAAGGGGGAGAAGAGGGGCCCACCCAACCCTTCCTCCAATGCCAAGGATTTGAGTGAGCCCTACTATTCTAAAGGGGGACTCGTGCATACAAGCAGTCGAGAAGATGTGATTGATCCTTCGTGTTTCCAATTGCCTCTCCTCTCCTTGGCCTTTATGCTCAAATGGGTCGATATGTGTACTAGCACTATTGGGTAGGTGGCATGATCGCATGCATGTACCTCAGTGAGGGAAAGTCTCGATCTTTTTTCTCTTTTTTCATTATCATCCTAGCTTTGTTGTAGCATTATCATCCAACTATCTATTTTTGAGGGCCATAGGATTATGATTTAGGGAGTGGGATTCGATCCAGCCACAGGTTTCCCTACGGCTACCTTGTTACAACTTTACCCCAGTCGAAGACCCCATCGTGGTATGCGCCAATAGGACCAAACCCAACTATCCAACTATCTTAGTAGGGGTAGAGCCACCCCTACCACTACTATAGTGGTGGGGGGGATTGGGATTGGTGATTCTTGGTCTGATTCTTTGAGCGAAACCAATTCCCAAGGTGTGACGGGTGGTGTGTACAGGGCCCAGGTACATATTCACCGTGGCATGCTGATCCGCGATTACTAGCGATTCCAACTTCATGTTCTCAAGTTATAGAGAATAATCCAAACTGAGGCAACCTTTCTGGATTTGCTTTGCCTTATGGCCTTCCCATTGTCATTGCCATTGTAGCAAGTGTGTGGCCCAACCCATAAGGGCCATGTGGACTTGATGTCATCCCCACCTTCCTCCAGCATATCACTAGCAGTCTCTTGTGAGTGCAGCACTGAGTGGTACGGTTGGTTGGAGTGTCATCAATCGCTAACCTGCTCCTCTCCCCCACCCAAGCCTGCTAGCCCCCCTCCAATTCTAGTTGGTGGATAGGGCATCGGGAGAGTGAAGACCTCTGCCCCCTCCCCCCCAACACTATAGTTTTAGGGTGGCATGGTGCCCTACGACAAGCTAGTGGTGACATTTCTCTAAACTCAAATTGGGTGGTTCAAACTACTATATAAAGAGGGGCTCACTGCTCTCCCAACTACTATAGCCCCTACCCTGCTACCATAGAATAGTAGGCCCCCCCCCACCTTGCATGTGGATATAGTTGGGTGTGAGGAGGAGGCAAAGGCCTATCCTCTAAATGCCCTATTCTAGTAGCGGGGTGGGGGGCCTACTCTCCCTACTCTATAATGGTGGGGGGGGCAACCTCCCCGGGGACCCCTTCTATGAACTATAAATAGGGGGGGGAAGCACCCCCCCATTATAGAGTAGGGCTTCAGAGAGGGGGCGATGCAAGCCACGTCCCTTAGAATAGTAGGGGCCTCCCACAATTCGAGATACCTCTCGGTGGGGGCCGGGAGAGGGCCCCCCTTATCCTTCCCATCTCGACCACCCCAGCAACACAAGATGAGGGTTTCGCTCGTTATGGGACTTAACCAAACATCTCATGACATGAGCTGACGATAGCCACGCAGCACCTGTATGAACCATATGCTTCACACCATCCCGTTAAGGACAAGCACACTTGTTCATATGTTAAGGGCTGGTAAGGTTATGCGTGTTGTATTGAATTAAACCACATGCTCCACCGCTTGTGCAGGCCCCGGTCAATTCCTTTGAGTTTCATTCTTGTGACTGTACTCCCTAGGCGGAGTGTTTCACGCATTAGCTGGGCCCCTAATCCAGCCCCAGCTATAGTAGTTGGGGACCCAGGATGACCACTCATCATTTATGGCATGGACTACTAGTGTATCTAATCCTATTTGCTCCCCATGCTTTCGCACCCCAGCATCAGTGTAGACCCAGAGAGTTGCCTTCGCTTTTGGTATTCCTTTGTAGATCTTCGGATTTGATCCCTACACATGAAATTCCACTCTCCCCTATCTCACTCAAGTGAATTGATTTTGAAAGCACCCCACCAATTATTGGCGACTTTCACTTCCAACCTAATTCACCACCTACATGCTCTTTACGCCTAGTCATTCTGAATAACACTTGCCCCCCCGTCTTACCGCGGCTGGTGGCACAGAGTTAGCCAGGGCTTCTTCCTCAAGTCCTATCATGATCACGCACTCGATGAAAGAGCTTTACAAGTGGAATTGCCCTTCTTCACCCACACAATATTGCTAGATCGGGCTTTCGCCCATTGTCCAAGATTCCCCATTGCTGCCCCCCATGGGAGTCTAGGCCGTGTCTCAGTCCCAGTGTGGCTGATCATCCGAAAAGACAAGCTAAGCATCATCGGCTTGGTCAGCCTTTACCTAACCAACTACCTAATACTACGTGGGCTCATCGGACAGCGCCAGGGGTTGGAATAAGCTCGATGGAATAAGCTTGATTGAAACCCCAGGGCAGCTTTCATTACATTTCATTCAACACCCCCCCACTGGCACAACACTCGACCCGCCCTTCAGCTTAGCTGGCTATAGGGGATAGGGGCTGGCCCCCCTACCCACCCACCCCTATCAAGGCAACCTCTAGCAGGCTACCATTAATTAGGGTGGTTCTATCGGCGGGGGGGCTAGTTGGTTTGGTTACGATGCCCCCATTATGGCCTAGTGGGGCCCTACCAACTAGCCCTAGCTTAGTGTGGGGGATGGGAATGGTGAATGGAATTTAGGATTTGGCCCGAACTATTCGGCAGATTCACACGCATTACGCACCCGTTCGCCACTTTGTTCTCAACTGCCCATAAAGAGTAGGGGCTCCCCCGAAACTATAGTTCCCTTGGGGGGTGCAGATAGTAGGAGAGGGTAGAAGAAAGCCTAGAGCCCCCTCTTCCACCCACCCCAATTAATGGTAGCCTGCTAGAGTAACGGCCAACTATGGATATGAGGAGGGATCCCTGGGTGCCAGGGTTGGGCTATCTCTAGAGCTGCCCAATCTATCTAGCCCACTTGGGGAGCACGGGAGCAACGTTCGACTTGCATGTGTTGAGCATATAGCTAGCATTTGTTTTGAGCTAGGATCAAACTCATTTTTTGAGTATGATTCTTTCTGATACAGTAGGCATTGAACTGACTGAACCCCAACATGGTGAATAGTAGGGGCGACGCCCGAGAATGTCTCCTCCTCCCACCCACCCCCTAGTAAAGCGACCCCTTTCGACATAGTAGGGGGGGCCATCCACCCCCCCGGGAGGTATATTATCATAGGGGCCTCCCACAATCATCCCTTTTGTCCTCCCCCCCACCCCGAGGGGCTCGCCACCCCCCCAATATAGTTGTTGTAGCGTTTCTCAATTCTATATGTAACATGCCCAGCTACTAGTATGGTTCTAATCTACCTCCCACTATATCTCCCACCCACCTGACCGAGTCTATGGGCTCTATTGGTAGGGGGCCCCAGCAACTAATCTTCCTCTGCCATTAATCAGCCTGCTTAGAATAGGGGGGCACTAGGGTTGGGTGGGAATAAGGTCCCTCACCCAACCTTCAGTCAAGATTCTATACATAACATGCCCACAATATTTGAGATACCTCCCAGCCTAGCCGTCCCCTGCCTAGCCATCCGCACCCTCCCAATGGCTATCTTCCCACCCATCCCAATCTATGCCTCCCACAATATGCTATCGGAAACTTTTCATCTAGACAGAACTAGATGACATCATGGATCTCTATGTAACAAAACCTATCTATATGTGATAGGAGGGTGGGGTTGCTCCTAGTAAGGGTGGGGAGAACCCATGTAGTATGGGCTATGGGGGCTGACCACCAATGTAGTAGGGTGGGGAGAACCAACCCATGTAGTATGGGCTATTAGGGGCTTACTGCTAATCAGGGTGGGGTGGGAAGGCCCCTACCTACCTACCTCTCTATCTACCCAGATACCTACCTACCTACTACCTACCAACCTCACTGGCATAGTCCTCCCACCCACCCCTGCATGCATAGGAAACATGTTACATATAGAAATAAGCTGAGAAGACATATCATACAAGATGGGCCAGACCATACACAAACAAAGAACGAAGATTTATCGCATCACTTGTTGGGAGAGTAAGTGACACTTGGAAATGGCCTAAAATATGGTATCTTGCTCAGATAGGGCTATCGTAATATAGGACACTTGGGCGGCTTAAGTTGCACCTGGGGGTGATAACGAGTGTCGTGGCTCTATCTCACCAAGTCACCCAGGCGGGTACGGGGGCTCAAATGGCGAATAGGACAACATAAGCATGTCTGTCTTTAAATAAGTGTTGGGACACTTGGTCGGTACCGGCTAACCAAGTAATCTTGAAATGTAGATTGATAATGTGACAGCCATGGTTCATCGATAATCTCATTCTTTCACTACCAACACCCAACATTACCACACCAGAATATACCCCTTTTTGACATAGATAAGTCCCGATGGGTTGGGTGGGGATTCTAGTTGAGGTGGTCAAAGAATTGAGAGGTGTCGTTGGACCAGGTTGGAGTAAGGTGGAGCGGGTAAATTCCAACTGGTTCAACCACTTCCTACTTCGATAGCATGGGGGAGGTCGGTAAAACACTTCCAACTTGAGGATAGGAGGGAGGAGGTGGTTCAACCACAACCACTTATTAGGCTGGCTGGTCGAATGAAGAACTCCTCCCAGCACAATAAAGTAACAACTCTCTCACAAAGGAATTTGCCACAACCCGGAACTATTCCTATATCCACCCACCCCCGCGAGGGGGTTAGCCCTCAATCTTGCTAGCTGCAAAGGTCTGAAAGCTCATCTATAACTCCCTCCCACCCACCTCCATTTGGGAGCTACCAAACCCTAGGCAGTGGCTAATGCAGATGGGCCTGGGTAACCCACAGCAAGATTGAGAATGAGAACCGTGGATAACTTCAGGGTGGGAGAATAGGCTATAACTGCTAAGGTGGACAATTTACGGGGGGTGGGAATGGTAAAACCAACTATTTACGAATGCCTAATGGACATCTACCCAGGGAGAAGTGGCCCAACCTACCTCTACCAGCTACTAACACTAATATGAGTAGCAGGCATTCCCCTGAGTTTAGGAGTAACAAACTCAATCGAAGCACATGGAACAATGTGAGATAGTAGAACGCCAAACAATAGATTTGATAGGGCTAGATTAAATTGTGGGTGGGTGGATATAGATGGCATGGATCAACTTATTTATGGCATAACAGGCACCGGTACTCGGATGATGGTGATGAATGAACCATCGCCCCATCGTCTAATAATGCAATGTAATGGGTTGATATGGCCGGAGATAGACTTCCCCTAACTATAGTCCCTATGAATGCACACTGCCATTATTCTGATGTGCCGGGTGATCAATATAACCACCCTGCATAGAGGGAGGGCCCCTACCATTTGCCAGGTAGTTGGCTCTAAGGAGGAAGACCCTGGCACGTCCTCCCACCCACCCTGCACGGTGCTTCAGCCCCTACTATGGCAATAGGCCCCTACTATTCACCCCCCCTACCATTTGAAAGGGAATAGTAGGGGGCTAGAGTAACAATTCTAATTGGGGAGCTTCCTAGGAACTAGAGTTATCCACCCTGCTTCCCGGAATCGATAGTTCGGTAGAATGGGTGGTCGAATAGTAGGGGTAGATGGGTGGCCCCCTCGGGAGGTTTCTATTACTATTGGTATGTTATGTATAGAATCGCTCCTACAGGATGATGGCCTTCCTTTCAGTGCATCCATATGTAACATCCCAATAATCCTCCTTCTCCAAGGCCCCTACGGAAAGTGAGGAGTCTCTGCTAGAGTCTCTGCTTGCATCTACACAGTTCGAGTCCAAGAAAATCCCATACCTAATAATGAGGACCCTCCGAAGCCTACCTTCATTGGTCGTATGGCAAGAGAAGTTCTATAGATAGGATGCTACACCTCTGCATGGGTGATGATGGGCACATGGGAAGAGAAGTTGGGTTGGAGTGTCTGTTGCTGCTCACGTCTATCCCATCCACCAGACATTTTGGGAGATACGAAGATAGATTTCTTATCTTATTGCCAGGGGTAATGATGTTACCAAAATGGAGGTTCCTTAAATTATCATCCTGTAGGAGGCCCTCATTGGATTAGCATCTTTCTTTCCTCTGGCTATAGTTCTTACCGAAAATTCATTCGGATAGTAAAGCTTTCCTATCCTAATACCTGTTGGATTGGCCTAGTGCCTAACCGATGAGGGTGTGAAGAAAGGGTGGCCCAGGGGTTCTATTCCCTAGCTCAGATGATAATGTTAACTCAAATTCCAGCAGCTATAGTTTCCCACCCTTGTTGATTCCCCACCCCCAGCTAACAGAAAGAAATAAAGCAACTGGAGACTTCTGGAAACAAAGGATCTAGGCACAGGACTCGACGATTGATTCTCATCTCTACCAGATCAAGTATTTCTAATTGATATCTCAGCAATTATTGACAGATGAGAGTGTTGGAAGGTAGGAGTGAATGAAGGACTACCGGGGGTGGAGAGCCATTTCAAGGAGAATTCACGAGGTTGGGAGGCAATAGCATGACAGTCTACCTACCCTCCTGCTAACATTCTTTGGCCTTCCCAAGGAGTAATGGTGAGCTGGACCAAGGGGACCATCCTATTTTTCTTTCTTGTTCTTCGGCCATTGTATTCTCAATTCATCTCACATTCGAAGTGTTGGAGTTCAACCCTGCAACACAGAAAGGAGTTCGGAAAGGAGTTGTCTACAGCCCCACTAAAACAAAGAATAGTCCAGGGACTAACAGAAGGAAGGTCCATCGCTCACCCAGAGAGAAGTGAACAAAGAGATAGAGGAGGATCGGCACTCTAGATAGGAAGTTAGGGTAAGGTAGTTAGGAGAGCATACATAATAGCTATAACCCGCCTACATAGGATGGAATGAACCTGTCCTCACCCCTAGTTGATTACAGGAGAGAATGAAGGAAGCCTCCGTGGGTTTATTACAAGATAGAATGGTTGGATTGTTCAGCCTGGCCTACTATATCTAAGGGGGCTCCTACTTTATGAAGGAAGGAAGGCCCTACTATTCTATATGCAAGAAAGCCATGGAGGAAGGGAGGCACAAACCTTCCAAACCTAGGCATCAATTTTGACCTTCCTTCTATCCCTACCCTCATGCCATGAAAGCATGCTCAGATGGAACTCGGTAGTCTATTAGTTTAGCCCAACATCCTTCATAGTTTGGCCCAACACCATAATCTACCTCCCGGGGGGGCCACCCACCCACCCCTGGAAGGACTTCACTACATAGAATTGAGAAAGCAGTTCAACAACTAAAATAAGCTATAATTCCCCCCCACCCGCAACCAACTGGAAGTAGATTTATTGTTTGGGAAGGAAGGTCGATCCAAATTAGTTGATTAGGTAGGCTAACTAAGGGCAGCAAGGAGCTTTCTCTCTGCTAACTAATGCTTGGAAGGAATTCCATTACCTAGCAATTGATTACTTCCGGGAGTTGTCTCTAGATAGCCCTTCTCTCTGGATAGACTGTAGGAGAGTTTACCTAACCCTAACCCCCAGATGGCCTAATTAACGAGTTGAGGATTTTCTCCTTTCTCAAAAGCAACATAGAGTTTAGTCGGTGCTTGGAAGGTTCTTTCTTGCTCTGGTGCTTGGAAGGTGCCCTCCCAGAAGCATCTTGATTCTATACTACACATGCCCACCCCCCCCACCCCCCATTATAGTTGAATAGTTCTATTCTACCCCTACTATTCGCTAATTAATATCTTCCCAGGGGTGGGTGTTAATTAATCAACCTGCTAACTTCTTGGGATGGCCCCTACCATTCTATAGGCTAGTCGGTAGATGGCTGCCCTACTATTTGCACTATAGTTCCCACCCACCCATGTTACGTATAGAAGATAAACAGCCGAACCATAGAACTATTCATCGTCGAAAGCCCTACCATTCTAGCTGGCCCCTATTTTCTATTATTCTGGAGAACTCTAGATTCCCTCCCACTTGCCATTCCGGGGGTGGTCCATAGAATTATGGCTAGTTAGGGCCCCTACCCCAATAACTATAACTATAGTTGCCTTTCAACCAAGATTTTATGCGTAACATGCCCGGTTGCTAATATAGTTCATAAGCTACCTCGGCCTCTAGTTGCCTGCTAGAGTAACTCACCCTACTATTCTAAGGGGTATGCGATGGAAAGATAGAGCAATAACCAGCTAGATCAAGTTGGGTGGGTGGGAGCTGGGCCCTACTATTCTAAGGGGATGAAGAGGTCCCTATCTACATAAATGCATTTAGGAATTAATGAATGTCGAGGTCCCCCTATCCATATATATATATTTTGTTTTACTTTACTTTCTGGTCTCACTTACTGGATCTAGATGGTGATTGATGTCCCAAAGCCCTATTTGATTAAGGGAAGGGCTCCGAATCAAACCTACCTATGGATTAACTATTCCCTATTACTCTCGCCTAGTTCTAAGAAGCCCAGATAGATATATAGGGCCCACGTCTTGTGCTCGCCCATCCCTGCTGCTTCTATGCATTAATCGGTCTTAGCTATTTAGAATGTCATTCAAAGGCCCCTGGGATGAATCCATCATGATCGCAATGATGCCACTCAACTGATATCACCACCACAAGCTTACAAGGAACGATCGATATGAGTCACATCCTTCTATTCCCTCCCAACCGCCTCTCCTATCTATCTGAGGAACAAGGGTTGGAGCAGCGATGCTATCTTATCTCTGGGCCATTCAATTAAGTCACCATCTGAGGGAGGGAGATTAGAGATTTGGGGTTGACCCGGGTACTTGGGCTCTGCTCCGATTATCTGAATACCATGCCCGACCAATACAACTTTGATGGATAGCTCCCCTTCCATGGCTCAACACTATTGCTAATTAGTTGCATTACCAAATCAACCGCCTCCATGCTCCAGGCCTCTCCTGGATCCTCTCATGGATGGATCGATCCATAGGTTTACTACCTACCTTTTGAGTGGAATGAATCAGAATCGGTCATTCCAAGATAGGAAGAATTACACTTATCCTTCCCCCTGGTGAAGTACTTTCCCACTTTCCTAACTTTCCATTCCCCTCTAAATACTAGAGAAGATAATCCCACTTTCCTCCCAACTTTCTTTCTACTCCCATAGAATTGTAGGGCTCCTCCCATAAACAATATTCTTTCACTCCCCATTTCTATATCCTCCCACACTAGAATTATAAACCAACCCTTCATCTCCCCGATGTGCGAATATCCCTCCAATCCAACTACACTCTCCACCACCACAACTAATCTTCCTCCCACTGATTAATCTATCCCACTTTCCTATAGCCTACCAACCTACAGTCCTGAGTGAAACACGCTCTGCTTTCATCCACATTGGTGGGGAAACCAACTTCAAGACACAACACTTGAGGGTCCCACACATTGAAACGTACCACCAGTTTGCCTATGTCCACATGCTCATCAATCTCCCCTTGCAGGTTCTGGTACCCCCTGCCTTAGGGAAGGGGTCAATATAGAGAAAGAGTAGGCCTTTAAAGCCTTCTTAAATCTATATCCTATCCTCCTATCTTAAGGTAGTGGTTCCTTCTACCGTATACCCCCTTTAGGTATGACTGACTCACTCGAGTTGTTATAAGTGATAACCGATAACCACTCCCCGTTACTATCCTGAGCGGGAAGAATCCTACTTAGAAAGGCCACCATAGAACTATCCTCTGGGTGTTTCCATTGGAGTTGCATTCATTCTATGGCTAGAGATTAGGTGGGGATCAAACCCACACTCCCAGGGATAGGATTCAAGATATCCGCCGCCAGGAGGCCATTCTTGCTAATCTACCTACATCATATTCTTGTCCATCCATTAATAATTATTCATCCCCATCCTTTCATCCATCCATTAATAATTATCCCCCCAAACCTTAGCTTTTCTACCCCCCTGCATCAAACCGAAGAGGAGTGACCCCTTGGGGGGCACTACTCGAAGGGTTGATGCCTATGAGAAGTAATTGAATCAATCCTTGCTCCTTTGATTAACTCATCCCCGATGGATGGAGTGAGAGGGGACTTACCAAACATTGGAGGGAAGGACCCCCATCTCCGGACGCTCAGGGTGAGAGGACCATGCAATTCTGGTTGTTCTGGCTAGTTTGTCCAAAAAGAATATATTGGTAGGCTGGCTAAGAAAGATAGTAAGCCGATCAATAAAGAAAGATAGTAAGCATCCTCACTTATGTTACACCTATCCAAGGCCCAATACACCCCTAAGGGTGTATTGAGATAGGTCAAGGTAATCTCTTGATAGGATTGTCCCTACCTTTACTTGCCCAACTACAAGAATAGTTTTCAATTGCTAGCTAGAATAGTAGGCTAAATTACTTGAGAGAATAGTTTGCCCTACTATTCTAAGGCTAGCAAGCTGATTAATAAGTGGGGGGCAACAGGGAGGGTGGGAGGATATACGGATAAGTCCTCCCACTCGAGGTGGGTGGGTGGCAATCCCAACATGTCCTCCCACCCCGAGAAAGCCAATCCCGGCATGTCCTCCCACCCCGAGAAAGCCCCCATAGAATAGTAGGGTGAGATACCTTCCTTATCCTAGTGTATTCTAGCGTCAAAGTAGTAGGCAACTATGCCCCCCACCACCCCCCTGCCCCCCCTTTCTATAGTTGTAGTAATCTACCTCCTTGAGTCTTCTAGCACCTCTCAAAATGCTTAATCTAGCGTCAAAGTAGTGGGCTGATTCCTTACTCTAACAGGTTAATTAATTACCAATTCTATGGGGGCTGTATTAATTGACCAAACTATAGTTACTGATTAGATGGCAGGGTTAATTAATTAGTCAATTAATAAGTGAATTAATTAGTAGATTAATATGCCTGCTAGCCCTTTAGAATAGTAGTAATTAATTAGCTTTCTAGAATACGCTAGAATAAGAGTTCTATGGGACTAATTAATGGCAGTGGGACATTTCAACTAGAGTTCTAATTTATCACCCTACTTCCATAATGGCAATGTGCATTCATGCATTTGTGCATTCATAGGGCCCATACTATTCTAAGGTAGTTATCTTGATCCGTTGTTTTGCCAAGACCACCTTTATCTTCCTTCCACCCTTCATTATAGTTGGGTGGGTGGGCTAAGTTAGAGTCGATTAAAGCAGATTCTATACGTAACATGGGATTCGGCTTAGGGGGCCCCTACTAGAACCCCTAATTATAGTCGGGCCCAAGCTTTGTCCATTGGTTAAGAACAAAACCCGATTATGAAGTTGCCCCGACTGGCCCCTACTAGAACTATTGTCGGGAGGTTGAGACAGGTTTCGAGCGACAACAACTCCAACCGTCACATGATCTCCAGAGCTGCTTTTACGGGGGCACTTCATTTTGGGTCGGATGGATGCTCTTGTTTCCTTTCACTAGTTGTATTCGACTGGAGAGGAATGAGACAGTGAGATCTACCTTGAACCGATATTATGTATATAGATGGATTCACGCAGAGATGGGAGATAGGCCAAGGGCGATTCATTCCATTTGCGGATCATGGAAGGACTGAAGCATCTAAGCAGGAAATCCTTCCCCCATATTCCGAGAAGGGAAGTGGATGACAACTCCAAACGTCACATGGTGAGACCGATCGGGAATAATGCCTAGATAGAGTAGAAAATGGGCTAGAATGGCGGGTTCATGCTTCTTTCTTTGGAGCATGCGTTCGAATCCAATCATGATGGTTGTTTTAGCCTATATGATGGATGCGTATCCATCCATTATTTCTATGATATGTGATGGATGCGTATCTTTGGTCAAGGATGGATTCGCGCTCCTTCCATCTAGCTCTTTCATCTAGCTTGTTTCATCTAGCCTATTCCCGGGGCTCTTGCTTCTCTTCCATCACCCTAGCTACAGTGCTAGCAATCATTTATCTCCCTCTGACATGTTATAGGGAAGCAATTTAATCTCCCTTCTCAGCCGCTAGTGCGATTATGGATGGAGAGGTTTGTCTTAAAGACCCCACTCTCCCATTCACCCCATACAAGAGAGCATATCCTCCCTCTTTTTCGTCCCTCTCCCTTCTCAAGGCATCGCTAAACCATACGTGAGAAGAGTGTTATGCTTGATTGAAAAGGTACGCTCTCTATCCTCATTTAAACAATCGACCCACTATACTATCTTCCTCGACCGGGAGAGGAATTTTGAGGAGGGAGATAGAGATAGTTGATCTCCTTCAGATGGATTGGGGATAAAGTGCAGTGAGCGATAGCAAACTAAGCCTTTGGGTGGGGCACTGACCTTTAATCCTTTTCCATCATTATCGGGGGGGCGAGGCAACCCACTAGCCTTTTCTCCATGAACAGCTTAGGGGCAACAGGTTCACCATCCGTCCTTGTCTCTCCATCGACGGCTGATGGGGAGAAAGCACCACAAGCCTTTCTCTCCCTGAATAGCTGATGGTTGAGCTAACCGAACCCCTTCGTTTTAGAGCATAATCCGATCGATTTCAATGGTGATCTATTTGTGATCACTTTCAGAATCACATGTATTATCACTACGAGATCAGATTGGTAAGCACTTTTGGAACCACTACGAGATCAAATTAGGAATCACATTCATGATCACATGTTCACTTTGAGATCACAGGGGAAACTTTGCTTGCATTGGAGTCCCTATCCAAGCCAGTCCGACATAGTAGGCATTGAACCCGCTGAACATGAAAGGCCCACTGCTTCCTCTGAGAATCCCTATTGTGCGATTAGTCTAGTAAGTTTAGGCTTGATCAACTATAGTTCACGGTTCTGGGAACAGCGGGGAAAGGGGAGGGAATGATGACACGGGGAGAGACCATCAGTGATCTACGAAGGTTGGTGATAGAACAAAGAGCTTTTTTTCACTTTTCTAAGCCCTCTCCCTATCTTAAGCGGTTCTGTGATACTTAATAATGAATAATGAAGGCCCTCTATAGTTCGGTTGAGGCAGTCATAATTATTTACATAATCTCTATGCATTGGTAGGGGGCCCCCCCAAAAGACCATGCAGGAACTGCCCGACCATGGCTGGGAATAGTGCCTACGAAGAGAAGAGTATGGGAGAAGCTATTGGATCAAGGAATGAACGCATGGAAGCAGGGGGCACGCACCTCCTTTTCGACACTGCCCTTTGTCATGATCAATTCTAAGCCAATAGAATGCACTTATCCTTTCTCAAATAGCTGTAGCTACGGGTGTTTCAAAATAAGAACCTCTCAGTGCAGCATACTCTTTTTGTTGCTTTCTCCCTTCCCATGATTCTTAATAGAGAAAAGAGGATTGCTGTGGTTCTGCTTCGATCAATGCCCGTACCTGCGGTTCCTTCTTGTAATAATAATAATAGGGTGGGAGCAGCGGAATGATTCGATCGGATGTTGCCATAGAATATATAGGGGTGCTTCTAGCGGCTTTGAATCAAATGGCCATAGAATATATAGGGCCCACCCGAAACTAGATAATATTCTGGAGTAACGAGAGTTCAGTTGTTAATCCTAGAGATCCAATTTTTCGGGGTTACTATAGAATCAACTATCCTAGAAATATTAATCCGTATATAAGATTCATTGAATCAAGATTCAATTTATTCCCCCTTTCAAACAAGCCTCAGCCACCCATAGAATTGTAGGGGATTCCACTAAAGTAGATTCTACAGTAGATTCTATTGATCAAGAGCGAGATGTTGTTCCAAGTCGATTACTAGTCCCGGGTACGAATGAGTCAAACATCTAGCTCCGGATCCGCACCTGGGCAAGGTAATGGTTCCACCCTTACTACTGCGCCTCTACTTCTGTTGGGTCAACTAATAAACGGATCTACAAATATAGAGGTAGGGGCTCCTGGCGCAGATACCTACGCTCTTACCTGTACAACTGGTGCAACTATGAGTGGCAGGTCAACCCCTCCTTGTGCAGTGGGCTGCCACGAGAGGTCCCCGGTCATAAGTACTCATAAGTGGTTGTATGATGCTTCAAACCATCTCTCTAATAAAGGCACTTTCTCGGGCATAGCATGAAAGCACCGTCTACTATTAATGCTTCTCCTCACATCAACTACGACCAGTTATAATGGTTGAAGCTCTAAACAAAGGCCGACACAACTATCGAGCCCCACCCAACCTAATCTATAGCCAGAACTATAGTTTACCACCCTGCTTCCTGAATCATAGGGTCCCCTGGTGAAGACCAGGTTTTTTTGAATCCATTGATCCACCAGCTTTTCTTTTAAGCCAAAGCACCAGTTTCAGTGGAAACACTCACTCTGGGGGCCCAACACAAATCAATGTGCAAGTTAATCTCATCCAGCAGCTCCAGACCCGCAGTTATATATGATGTCTATCTAGTACACGTCTAGATAGGGGCATAGCAGGGAGGAGATGGGACTCAATCTCTATCCACCAGGCATCTAGCGTAGATTTGGATAGAGACACACCCGCACATAGTGGTTCCATATCCCGACACCAACTGAAGTAGCATTTGAGTCAGCAGCCAGGACATCTAGAGCCAGTCGGCCCCTATAGATAGTAGGGACGACATTCTCCCGATCTGATCCAACATTAAGCACCCCTAGCTCACATCCAAGCTAACAGCAGTTTTAGTTGCTGTTTACTTGAATGACCTAGTAGTGAAGGCATAGGCCAATTCAGTTGTGTTAGAATCATGGCTAGTGGTTGCATGACGCTATATCATAGGTGAAGGTACTCGAGAGAGGATAAAACCTTTTGTTCTACGGGTTGGGTGGGCCCCTCTCCCGCTTTTGCTGGTGGTGACCATGATGAATAGCTATTATTTGGCCGGGCCTGAAGGGAATCCATGCATAACAAGTGGTGACATTAAGCATATTTCTTGGAAGTGGTTACTATGACCCCTACTTAGAAAGGTAGTCAAACTTTAGTTCTTTCGAAAGATAGTTGACCGACCTATAGTTTCTTTAGGTAGATTCTCTACATAACATGGGTGGGTGGGAACTCTAGGGACCGAATAGTAGGGCGGCAGATTAAACAACCCTAGCTAAGTCTCCTCCCACCCACCCCTAGGGGTAGAATAGCCCATAGAATTGTAGGGGGGGGTGGGCATGTGTAGTATAGAATTCCATATTTAGGAATTAGCTCCCCAAGATTGAATATCGACCGAGGGCACACCCGAACCAACCGACTCAGGGAAAAGAAGCAGAGGACTAGGAATTAGCCTTCTGACCCATGACCCAATGCAGAAAGCTGAATTGAGTATGAGTAGTAGAGAGAGTGCTTTGGTCAAAGAAAATCTCTGACCCAAACTCATTCTTTGGCTCTACTACACTAGATGGAGCTTTTCAAGGGCTTCCCCCATATTTATACAAAAAGAAGGATTCAATCCACTTCTAAAAAAAGAAGGCGCACCAACCACCTCAGTCGATTTCTTCCTGGCTATCTTACCATTTATTTCTTTATCCAATGTCCTATTCCTGTGTGAGTATTTAGGACAGGACTCCTAAAAAGTGTTTGCATGGGGCATCTTCCATTTACCCAAAAGATATTATCCAATTATTGTGCCCATTCACCCCAAAGTGTAACTCTTGAATTCTAAAAGCTCGGGTCTTACCTGACACTGAATGTATGGAAGAGAGGAGAGTTAGAGGGAGTGAACAAATATCGACCCTGCCTGTGCCTTTCCAGCTCATAGAGGATCTGGTTAGCTCTATCAATGATATAAACTTACTTTGGTGGGTAACTCCAGTTCATTCCTCCCGTAGCGGCTTTTTGTTTTATATGCTCAAATCATTTTGTGTCAAGTTCTTGCTAACCCACACTCGTTCTTGGTCTATCACTTGGATATAGGTCATGAATTGAATTCCCACGTTACTCTAGATCTTGGATTGACAACCATCAGGTTGTCAAGTTAGGTGGGAGATATGGGGTATACCCCAAATGATAGTTACAAAGATGAGACTGAATCCATCCTTCAGGACAGGTAATTCCGATTTGGTCGAGTGATCGAATAGAATCCTACCCCGCCTGTGTTATGTGAATTCATGCATCATATATATTATATAATATAGTCTAGAGGGGGGGTCGATAGATTAGTCACTAGATCATACGATCTCTATACGCTAGAGATAGATAGAGATGACAGAGATAGAGAGCCATATATAGACACTCTATTGGTTGGTACGCCTCATCACTAGAGAAGTTGGTTCAGTTCAATACAAATGGGCTCATATAGCAAGCTACTTGGTTTGGTTGGTACACTTCTCTCGATAGATGTCCTCCCTTCACCTACCTAAACTACAACTGTGCTCAGGTGCCTCTCGATCAAAGGGAGAGGAAGAGTTTAGGTACAACCACTATTTTAATGCAGTTCAGGTGCGAAGCTCTTGACCAAAGGGAGAGGAACAGTCAGTTGTTAAGGAACAATCTTATTCTCACGAGATATATGGGCACACCTCATGCACTTGATTAGTTGGTACACTTCCTTCTGGCACTCTTGTTGGGACACTTCCTTACCTTTTCTATGAAAGGGAGAACCTCCAGGATGCATGAGATAGATCTTAATTCATGATATATATATCTTCCTATACGTTATATGGTGCACCCAAATATAGATAGATGGGTGCCATATATAACTATAAATGAAATGGCCTCATACTAGGTACCCAGCAACCCATTTCAAAAGAGAGAGAGATGGACTGAAACCTTACTGACTACCAATCCTTCAATAAGTTATATATAGATCCCACCCAATGTCTTCTGACTAGATTGAAAAGTGAACGTACCAATCCTTCAATGAGGACTGAACATCAACCACTCATATCATGATGTAATAGATGGAATCCATAGATAGGGCTCTATTGGGTGAGGCAAGGGTTACTCTAGCTGGGTGAGGCAACCTCAACTATAGAGATAGGGCCATATAGACTATACTCGAGGGGTGAGTGAGGCCAGGGTGAGGGGCATAGCTTAGTTGTCCATCTATGGGTCCATCAACATCTACGCCATTGATGGTTTATGTTCAACATGAAGATCAATACATTCTCGAAGTCATATCACGTATGTAATAGATGGAGCATTTTGGTATTTAATTGGTGGTGTGGTAACGAAGTGATATCATGTTTCTTAGTTGTTGCTAGATTGCAAAAAAATGTAAATCAGATTTGGATCAGTTTCCTGCGGTGAAATGTGCTATAGGATCTGATTTTGAGGGGAAAAAATATAGATTCCTTTCTCTTGACCACGCTTTTCAGGTAACAAACAAATGCCTCAATTTTCAATAGGTATTTCAGTATTTGAGGGTACAAAAGGCTTATCACCAAATAAGTAACTTAGGTGGGCTACCCACTTTGGAGAGAGATCTATCTCGATGGGAAGAAGAAGTAATGAAAATGAAATATGAGAGGGCCCTGTGATTGCGACTTCAACATTTTCACCTGTTGGTCATGAATGGGATTATTTTGAGCGAAAGCGAGGGGGCAGAAGAAGGAAAGAGTTCTGTATTTAACAGTCCCTGCTTGCCCTTGCCCGTAGCTACGGTATGGCCTTTGATAGATCCACGCACATCTTTATTACAGTCTATACCTGCCTGAGAGAGGGGATAACCACCTGACTGGATAGAGATGCCTGAGTGTCAATGATAGGGTAGGCATGGAGAGATTTTCGCATTAGGCTCGAATCATCGATCGTACCATTCCTTCCTTTTGAAGTGGTGAATTGGCGAGTGAGAAGGTGGCATATTCAACAAAAAAATGCCACGAACCACCAAGCTAAGCACTTATAGAGCTAAACCAGGCTACACCTACTACACCTAGCACCTAAAACATACCTACCCTGATGTTTAGATACCAATCGTCGATCTACCTACACGCTGCTTAGCCACCTAGCCGTCTGTACCCCGATGCTGAACTAACCCCAATGCTAGATACCAATTAATCTCGAACCAACTTCACGCCATTCCCAACTTATCCATGCATGTTCCGTATCCTGAAAACACCGCTACCTTGATGTCGAGATGCTAAAATACCAATCGATAGCCTAGCCGATCTGCTGCAAATCTCAAAACTGATGCCAGACTGTTGATGCAATTATATCAATCTATTGCCCATTGCCTACGATCCATCGTCGATTGACCAATCACCACATGCTAATCCCGATGCTGACATCATCCATCAACTTCGATGCCATGTCTCTCTGCACCAACCACCATGCTTCATATATGCATTTTCATGACATCAATTCATGCCATGTCGTGCTAGCATGCATGGATCAATTGGATATTCAACTGGGAAATGAACCGCTACTTCTACTGCTTGTGCTTATTCAACTCTATAAATAGGATCTTTTACTTTTGCTCGGATGCTTTTGAAACTAGCTTAGATGCTGCTGGTGATGAATCAATAACAACTGGTGGCGTTCCCTCTCCCGTAGGTGGCGGTCCCAGCTCTGCCTATACCACCTTTGTTGATTGCTATGATGCTGGTGATCCCGAGTGGTAAACTGTAATTAATGTTTGCTTCAAAAACCCTACCAAAGATGCTGGCTATCAATATGACTCTGATACTGGCTCTCAATCTCAATCTTCTAGGCATGCCCTTGTTTTGCACCTTGGAGCTTTGTTTGGTGCCCTGGAGCATGGGCCCTTTCTTTATCCGATTTACTCAAGCGACAGGTGCTTCTAGTTCTTGATATCAATCTAGTAGTTGAGTATCTGCAACCAAAGGATATGGATATAGACTTGTAACTTACCACTTGATCTCAATTTGCCGGTGGATCTTACTAGCCTAGAGCCAACTCGAGTACTCGATAAATTGGAGAGTGCAAATGGAGAAAGGTTATCAATTAGACACCTTAATATTGGTCAATTCAATAGTGAAAAGGTGGCATGTCAGAAGTCAGGATGGGAAATTTGACTCTGTGAACCTGGCCTTCCTTATACTAGAGTAGGCTGGGATGGTTCGATGGCTGGCAGTGCTCGGTCTAGTGGCCATACTAGAGCCTGTTGATTCATAACCAAGTACCACCAATGGCAGGGTCAGAAGCATAAGTAGATTCTGTCGACTCTTTTCATGAAGCAGTCAATTTAGCTAATGACTCACAGATGCATAGGCAAAGACATCTAGAGGAGAAGCAGAGACAGCAGCAGTGACTATTGACCCCATTCTAGTTTATCCATCCATTGACCCATAACCCATTGGCCAAGTCTTAGTAGTAGCGCCAAGAGCAAAGGTTGACCTAGTTCCATCAAAGGCAAAGGGCATAGAAGCACAGGTGGTAGAGGTAGAGGAGATAGAATAGCAAATAGAATTTATAGGACTATACGCAGAGCCATACCTAGAGCGAGACCCAGTCCTAGCCACATAACTAGTAGAAAAGATAGAAGCAGTTCTTGATCGAGACCCAGAAGTAGTAGCAAAGCTAGAAGCAGGAGTAGTAAGAAAGGCATAGGTTGCACCCCTTATAGTTGTTCCAGATACGGATCCTATGGTGGAGGCCCCATTTGAGTTTAGTATTATTGCCTTGGGACAAGTAAATTCATCGGTACCTACCTTAGGTAGCAGCACTAAAAAGCCTGCTCTATCCTGCCCTACCACATGGGCGCCTGGGTGAAAGCAGCTCGCTGGATGGATATCTCGGCTATGGTAGTATTAGCTTTCTAGCTATGGATCTAGATCTCTAAAACCAAATTGTTACTTTTCCTCCATACCTACTCCATACCTACCTTGTTATCGCTCCTATCTATAAACCCAATCAATAGGCCCCATAGACACAAAATATGAAATCATCAATGAATCGACCCTAGGAGTAGCATTTTGAAAGCAACACAAGGAAGAGGAAATGAAAACATATCATACCCCAAACAAGGCACATAACCCAAACAAGGTAGCGGTAAAATGCATGACCTAGCTAACAGAATAGCATCCCATAGCCATTATTCCCACCATGATGATTACTACCATAGGCTATACCATAGGACATACTACTACCTTGGTACTCACAAGAATGGCCACTTACCTTGGTATTGGTGGTATTAGCCACCTAGGTATTGCACAATTAGTCAGAAAAGGAGGCTACTAGGAAGAACCTAAAATGAATTTACCAATCGATGAACAACTAGCTACCCCCCTATATCCTACAAAGCACGTAAAAAGAAACTCAAACCATGGAGCATTCAGTAAGCAGCGGAGTGGTGGGAGTTTCAGTTTACTCTATTGATCCAGTTGATAGAGAGCGAGACCCATTAGACGTGCTACTGGTTTATCTAGTTTACAAAGCCAAACCAATCGCAATTGACCTCATTCATTGACCCAGAACCATTTAAGAAGTACCAATAGGGTCAAGGCAATCATCCAAGCGACTTCCAACTCGTGATCTATATACATCGTCATTTATTAGATCCTTCACTGGTTATCCATCTTTCACTATGGATTGATCCCTCCTTTGGGCCAGCTCCCCCTGAAAACCCACCCGTGCTATCTTCTCACCATTTGGTAGTGACGTCACAGACCTTCCAAAATAATCCACAATGCAGTAACAACAGATTTAGCAGGTTAAGCAAGTGATCCCGTTAGTTTAGTAGTGGCAGCGGTTTTGCCCCAAAAGTAGATAGAAATACGTAGGGGGTAAGGGTCGGTTGTAACATGCATGTATCATATATTAGTATCCCTATAGTGCCTTCTGAAAGGAAGTGCCAATTACATCAAGTGTGAAATAACACCGGGCATCCCCATGGCCCAAGCAGGTAATGATCTCTTTCCATAGGTAAGCATGTTAGCAATCATTTCCGCACGCTACGATCAGATTCTTAGCTGATTTGAGTACTACATTTGTCTATGGTTTTGTGCTTTTCATCCGTCAATCAACACTTGGTCTTATTCATATCTCAAAATTTGTGTTAACATCCTTGACTGCCTTTACCATCCAAACCTTTCTATTGGCTGGCCCTTCCCCATAGGAGGGTCACATACGTACCTGCTATATTATTAGTGGAGGAGCTGGCCGGCCCTAACTAGATTTACGTGGGTGGGTACGCCAGCCAACTAATTGAATAGTGGAACATTGAAGCAACACTGGCGAGCATCTGAGCTATACACTCCATTGGCAACTTACTTATGACTATGTAGCCCGCTTTAAACTTGTCCGCGGTGACTAATTATAACACATTTAGACTAACTTATATAGTGTATAAAGGGAGGAGCCAGCGCCGTCTTCCAAGTGGGGCTTAGTTGGAAACATAGTTGTCGAGGGTAGATGAGTCAAGAAGAAGGGCAGGACTTGCTTAACCTGAAGGTCTGGTCGCCCTACTATCTATTAGCAAAGATGTAGGAGAGCAGTTCCAGCCCTACTATCTATAGGTGAGATCAAGATTGTAAAGAAGTAGTAGTTCCAGCTGCTTATGATCATGATGTTGTTGATCGTCATCATGATGTTGACCATGATTCTGATCCTCCTACTAGTGCAATAGATATTCCGAACAGGTATTCCTTATATAGTAAGTGCATTCATTCACTTGGTTCCATATTCACCAGCACCCCTACAATTCTGTGGGGCAGTTTCTTCTAACTTTGATTCTACTATCGATGTCAGTGGTTGATTCTATTGATTACCAAGTGGATTCAGTAACAATTATAGTTCCTATTGAAAATAAAAGAAGCAGTTGCCTATAAAATAGTAGGGGTGGGTGAACTAGTAGCAAAGCTAGCATAAGTAGCAGTAGGGCTAGCTACAGCAGTAGGAGCCCTCTATCTATATGGGGATCCAGTAGTTGATTATGCAGTCGATTCAGTAGATGAAGTAGCTGATATATAGGATTAGGTCCAACAGAATCAGAACCAACAGGCAAGCACAAAATTAGTAAGCGAAGGAAGCGATTGGTTGGTTGGTTATATAGATAGTGAGGCATACAAATCCATTCTCCAGGAGAACTACATGAATCACACTGACCAAGTCCCACTCAAGCAGCAAGTCGAGTTATTCTAGGCTCGTCGCTATCAGAGGATGAGACGAATGCTTAGGATGAATAATAGAATCTTAGGGACGAATAACTTGAACAAGATTGAGATCCACCAGGTGTAGTTTAAGATTGAGATTAAGATAAGGTGGAACATGGTGGCACCAAAACTCACAAGCCACTACTTTCCTGAAGTCCAGCCACCTAGCCAGTAGCCAGCCTAGCCAAGTTCTGAAGCCAGCTCGAAGCCAGCTTCTTGTTTTCGCCATCTAAGTGACCCACCAACTGTTGCCAGGAGCCAACAACATTGCTTCTACCAATCCCAACATCATAGGGCCAGCACCTTGCCTAGCATCTCTTCCAGAGCTAGTAGCAGAGTTGGTTAACCCCGTAGCGAAGGGAGCAAGGGTAGAGACAGAGTAATCAGAGCCAGATCTAGATACTATTGAAGCACTTGTTGATCCACCAGCATCGACATCAGAAGCAGTAGAGCTAGTTGGTTCATATCCTCTAGCAGCCCTTTAGATAGTAGGGGCCCTTAGAATAGTAGGGGCAATTCTAGTTCCGGATTGAGACCTAGAAGTAGGAGTAGAGTAAGCATATCTAGAAGCAGAAGTTGTAGTGGTTGATCTTGTTGAGTCAGTCGATGCAATCTTGTTGAGTCAGTCGATGCAGTAGTTGACCCAGTATACTAAGTAGTAGTCCCAGTTGGAGTTGTTGGCTCATCAGTTCCAGGTCTAGCACATGTAGTTGAATTTGAACCAACACCAACAGCATAATCGACTACTTAAACTGACTAACCATCATGAACCACCTGAATCTAACTATGCTACTAGTGTTGCCGTTATATACGTATATACGTCATGCTCCTACTTCTATCTTTGCTTCTGTTGGTTCTACTGATGCTGCTGTTGGATCTACTACTATTGGTGATGCTTCGAAATAAACAACTAAAACAACTGGCTCTGCTGGTACTAGCTTTGCTACATGTGATGTTGTTGCTATTGGATATGCCCACTTATGCTGCTGGTTCTGGCTCTTAGTAGTTCCTAGTGCGAAGAATGCATCATATATTAATAGATATGCACCATAGAATTTTAGGGGCTCCTTGATCTCCTATGTAAATCTTCATGTTCAAACCCTAATTTACTTATTGAGTGGGGGGGGCAGCAGGTGATCTTGCTTGTGCATCCTTTCCCGATGCGGTTTCATGTTAAAATGATGGCGGCCCCTTGGTCGAGCCTTAAAGCGCATCCTTGATCTCCCGATGGTCAATCAAGCAGCTCTAAACCTTGCCCCTCCATTTTGGTTGGGACTCCTACCCCTGAATGGAGTTAAAGTCCCTATGCTCCTCACCCTCTGAATTGACCAAAATGAATCAATAATGAACGGGCACAATTCACCGGCATAATATCGCTTTTACCCATTCCCTTTCTGAATCTAACAAAGCAACCATTTTCCGCATGTAGGACCTTGATAGGCTCATGAAGTAGCTAATGAAGTATATGGTTCTATCCTAATTATTACATTGGAACTGCAATTATGTATCCCATGTCTGTCTTTCTTTCTGGACAATCATTAGGCATAGTTGTCCGGTGCTCAATTGATTATCGCTCAAGGTGCTCACTATAGTGGAACATCACTACTATGAGGGGTCGATCGCCCCCGTGTCTGCTATATAGAGAAAGGTACACATGATGGTTCGATCTCCTACTTCTCCACTGGCTGTAAATTTATCACTTGAAGTGGGTAAGTTAGCCTGTGCTTTAACCATTAATGGGAAGACTTGCTCGGTCAAATGATTTTGCTCGGTAAGCTGTCTAAGCTCCCCCATCTCTAGGAACATGTGCTATTGTTGGAACACCACTTATGATAGATCCAGATCTCATGCTAGTTGAACCATCACTTGAAGCACCACCTCACCACTAATGGTAGCATAGTTGAAGCGATGAAAACATAAGCACCTCGCCCAATGGTATTTATACCAGTTCCAAATCTAGTGAATCCATCTGTTAAAGTGCGAAGGCTTATTCCAGATTGATATTGAGACTAAGGACTCAGATGGAGTTTATTCAGAGCCTCGCTAAGCATCCCAACCATTAGTAGTGGAGGCTTAGGCACCACCCATGGCATTCAAGTAAACATACTCACCAATTTTTGACCAGAGTAACGGAGAATGCGAGTATCAAGCCTTAGACAACATGTTGTGAAGGTAGGAGTAGAGACATCATAGGGAGATATATGGACCAAGGTGAGAGAAACAAAGATAGAGGCCACGGACTAATAAGGAAAGGCAAAGTTAGAGGCATATACAATTTAAGATCCTCTAGAGTTCATCGGAGACAGCTAAGGTAGCGGGAGAAACACCAATTGATTGAGTCTCACTAGCATCATCGTCTCACCCAGCGTACCTTATAGCCTGAGCTTCCATTTGCTCAGTTTCTAATCCTTTAGTTGCATCTGTTGATCTAGCAAAGACAAAAGCAGGGGCAGAAAGGAGAAAGCCATCTGAGTCAGCAACCAGGGTGGGCCCTCAAATTATATGGCACCAGTTGACCTATTCTTATTGACAAATATGGATGTAGAGCCCATTCAAGTTATAGATCAAGACCTAGTAGCACTCCTTTTTATTCAAGGACCATAGTCTCCAACTTCCCTTGATCAGTCCCCAGTGTCACCTTCGCCCGGATCCATATGTGGATTATTCGGTTCAAGCAGCTCCAATAGTAGCCGTTGAAGCACCAATACCAGCAATAGCAGTTGCAATTATTCTATTAGTATTTTGTGCAAAGGTACAAATGTTGGGCCAGGTCACTCTCCCATATTGGTACTAGGCATACTCAAACCCATATACATAGGAGAGGCAATAATTCTGATTCTTTACCAGGTCACTTACCCCATTATTTACCCATAACCAATCAATTGAGCCAGCTGCAAATAAGACAAAGGCTTAGACACAGCTAGTATCCAAACTGGTATACCGGGGCAAGCTGGAAGGGATTCTAGGTGAGATAGTGGTGGATAGCCTATAAAGTGGTAGCAAAGCTACCTATAAAGTGGCAGGTGCAAAGCCAAGAAAGTGCAACCTCTGCTTCTCCTGTGGCTACTAGATATGGGTCCGGATCTCGATATATTATGAATAGAATAGGTAGGGATGTGAAAAAACCTGGGTAGGCGGCTTGGAGAGAACCAATAGAATCAATAGCATCACAACCAAAATGACAACCAGAGTCTACTGGTGCTACTCTAGCTAGTGATGCTGATGGATCAACTGATGCTAGAGGATCTGAATCACCAAAAGGTGGTGGATAAGTTGATGCTGCTACTGGTGCTACTTCTCTAGTAGCTACCCTTGCTTCGATTCCAAATCCACCACCATAACCTAGCACCACTTATGATTTCCAAATCCACGGCATACCTGCCATTTCAATAGCCATCACCTCGCCCAGGGCCTATTCCCATTCCAGATCAAGTGAATTGAACCCTAATAGCAACAAAGCAAGCACCCAGTGCCCATAGGGGACTTGGTAAAAGCACTAATTTATGTTCCACCAGGTGCAGAGAGAAGGATAGGATGTAGTTACGGTCCCAGGTGGAGCTAATTTTGTAATTTCAATAGCATAAGTTGTTGCATTTTCATCAGTCCTTGTTGACCTATAATGCAGCTCAAGATTGAGTTCCAAGTCTAGTCAAATAAGCGGGTTCACCAGGACAGACGTAGGAGAGACAAAGGTAAGGGTGGAGGTACCATCAGATCCAGAGCCTTTGAATAATCCAGATACAGAGATAGCATTAGCAAAAGAAGCACTAAAGCACCAGCATAAGAAGCAAAGGCAATAGAAACAAAGGTAAGAGCAAGAGCAAGGGTAATAGGGATGAAGGTAGAGTAATATTTTGTTGATCCAATCACCTATAGATAAGTAGGGGCCCGTTTCAGTTTATTCACCACCTAACCCTTCCTTCTGCTTTGGTTGTTGCCCCAGCATCCATGCCAATAGTGCTAGTGCCAGCATCCTTTCGCAATTATGGTTCCATATCCACTTTAGGTTGACTGAAATGATAAACCAGTTCAAATTGATGACCTGAACCCTCGCATGCTTAACCTTGGGCATCTCCCTAACCCGTTGGGCCCTGACCACCTGCTCAACCATAGGTGGTGGCTTAATAAGCTCTTGACCAGACGACTGGACATGAATTGTGCTGCATTATGTCTCCCTCCAATTAATTCATAATCGTTCGATGACTACTGTACCAAGGGGCTGGATGAGAAAGTCTGAATGGCTGACTGACAGTACATATGCTCCACCAATTGGGTTGTGATCTAAACAGTCAGGACCACTGCCTATCTCCTCCTCTTTCTCTTTACGATTGATATGGGCTCTTGGCTGGATCGGGGTGTGCACAGTGATGCTGACTTAATATAGGTCTAACAACAGTGCAGGAAGCATAGGTACGGGTAGTTTCAGATGTGGTTAAACCAATGATATTATAGCCAGCATTCTTTCTATCTATTTTGAATTGAGATTGATACCCAGGAGCAATTGGCACAGATATAAGAGAAGATCCCATTGTTTTGAATACAATTCCAGGTTGAGATACAGAAGCTATTTACCCTTGAATAGATCGAGAGTCAGTTCTTGTTTATCCATATCCATATCCTGCAGCAAAGGCAAAGCTATAGCCTATAGTGATTGTGGAATCGCCTCTATTATAAAGGCATCCTTTTCACATTGAATATCCTGCCCCTTCTCGGACCACCACCTAGTTCTCTAGCTGTTCCTACTTTTCGTGCATAGGAGTTCACACTTTTTGTACATCCCTACTGCTTAAACCCATTCAACACGTGAGCAACACGTTTCATTCAGCATTTGTTGCCTGGGTGAAATCTTATCTGCTTTATTAGCTTTTAGTAAACCATAGTAATACCCATAGGCTTTTGCAGTTGAAACCCCATAGCAAAGGAAGCACTATATATGGTACTAGCCTTTCTCGCTTTTGTACTGCTTCTTACTCTTGTTCTAGATAATCTCAAACTGGTGAATCAATGGGTTTTCCATAGTAAGCAACTAAATCAATCCGATAAACTGAATCCAACTTTTTTATTACTGGTTATTCAACTGATGGATCATTCGACTGGGCTGCTTATTGCATGCAAGGAGATATAGCTTCCCCACCAATGCCAGTGCTTGCTTCCCTGCCACTAGTTATAGTCCCAGCTTACGTATTCTCGCATTCCTATTCTGACATTTAGATTGTTCCAAAATTGTCCGTTTATCATGCATATATAGAGCATTCGATCGGACTGGACTGCTACGGTTATCACTAGTTTTAGCAGAATAAATGTACGTATAGCTCAATGGATAGTGTCAGATAGGCTTGCATGACAAAAAAAGCACACGCATATTTAGAAAGCTGATCACTAAGGGACCTATAAAAGCACATACATTACTACATCTCATTATCCGAACCTCCGTATGTATGCATGATACTTATAAATCACAAAGAATCTGCCTCAATGTTACCTTTGTGCTATCAAGCCTGTGGATCATTAATACCACAAGTTCAGTGTCAAATCTATGCCCCTAGGCCCGATAGCAACAGAGGCATCTGTTTTAGTAATGGAAGAGGTAGAAGCAGTTCGAGAGCCAATATCAGATCCTACCGTTGCAAAGCCCGTTTGAAAGTAAGCATATGAGCCAGTGAACCCAGTTACCCTAGTTGGGTGTTCGTAATTAAAGAATGAGATTGCAAACAAACCATGGCCACATCAATCTAAACTAAGACTCAGGCAGGTGGGTCCACTCGAGTTTCCCAATGCTCGCAAAAAGACTGGGCATGCTCATGCTGACCCTAGCAGCTTGTCAAGGTTTATCCCTCTAACAATACCTACCCATTGCCTAAGCCAATGGGGTTAAGAAGGTCATCCAAAGGGAGCACTTCCTTTGTTCATGCCAGTACAATTTATCACCGCTGCCCACGTGCAACTTAAGCCAAGCCAAGTGCCCTAAATAGTGAGAATCCTATATCTCAAGCCTAGCACTAGCAATTCGAGTTCCCCTCCCTCAAAGTGCACATTGGAGGACTAACTCATCAGCCCCCCCCAAGGAGAGGTCAGAGGGGTGTGAACCAATGTTTAGCTTGTGCCTCTCCCTATGTCTTTTCGGGAGTGCTGGAGGGCTTCCCGATAAAATGATCGAGGAGGACCACCCCATTGCAAACCGGTGCAGCACTGGAAAAGCTATTTGGGGGGCTAGACTCGATTCTTCTCGATAGTTGACAAAACCTTTCAAATTCATGAATAATGATTATCGATAATTCACATAGCGGTTAATCGATTATATAAGTAACATGTCCCCGTAGGACCTCCCAAACTGGTCCCCCACCTAGGGTCATAAATTGGCTCAAATGGCCCTACAATTCTATGGGGTGGGTGCATTTGGATCAGCTGCTCCTACCGAACCCCTACCCCCCTACCATGGCACTAGGCACCTCCCCATTCTAATTTGAGGGGGCCCTTCAAAAAGTAGGGGGGGACATATTACTATGTGGGGGAAAAAGCGAGACTAGGTTAACATGCCCTAATCCTACCTTTTGACACACATTATGGAATATGAAAGAGCCTAGAGATATCGCACAATTGGCTACTTCTTTTGGTGAAAGAGAGAGCCACGGGATATCTATTAGGATTCCTATTCCCTTGTTGAAATTGTAAGATCAAGTAATGCAAGTTCAAACCCTAATCCCAAAATGCAAGTATGAACCAATAACAAGATTGCAGAATTGAGATTAAACAATGAACAACTGTAAGTACAAGGATGAAATAAGAATGCAAATATGTACCCGGAGTCAAAATCAGACTGAAAATGTTCGGGATGAGGGCGCGGGCGCCACTGTCCTGAAAACCACACCGAAAACCACTGTTCTGCACTCTGAAACACTGTCTACAAACTGTCTGCAAACTGTCTGTCCAGAGGACCAGGGCGCCCAGCACCTCTGTCCCAGGGACCAGGGTGCCCAGTGCCCCTGTCCTGGCAGGACCAGGGCACCCAGCACCCCTGTCCTAGTCTCCTGCTCTACAATTTCACACAGAGTGCTGTTCCAACTTCCTCTCTCCGAATCTGTATCCCTTGGCGTCGTCCGAATCCCGAAACCTGCAATAATATCTAAAAAAGGGGGAGGGGCGGCTATATAGGGTTTTGCCTTAGTCAAACCCCCACTTCGGTGATTTCCACCTCCATGAATAGCCAAGTTTTTTTGTAAAATGTATTGTGTGTGCAGACCTAGTGTGTGTGCAAGGTCCAAAATGCAAGAAAGCAAACTAGAGCAACCTAGAAAGTAAACCCTAATTGCTTGCAAATGATAATGTAAATGATCTAAATCAAGATGCAATGTGATCTAAAGCATGAATAAATGATGTATTGAAGCTTATGTAAAGACATGAAAACAACATGAAATCATACCCAACCCTCAAGGGAGGAGTACAAGCCAATCTTTAGTCGGTAATCTCCTATTGTTCTTCAATGTCTTCCAAGCCCTAAGTGGATGAATGAATTTGATAGATGCTTGATAGAAAGATGTTGTAAGATGTTGAAGTCTTCAAAGATCTTCCCTTTCGCTGCATATGAAGTTCCTGGAAACAAAAATCTGATCCCTTCCAATGAAGAAAGAGAGCTCTTATGTATGAAACCCTAGGTTGTAAATTCGTATTTTGGCCGACCTAGAGATTGAATATCCCACCAATTTCTTGGGGTTAAGCTTTATTTTATGATTGGATCGTGCTCCCAAAATTTCGGGAAAAATGTCTGGGACCATATGCACCGGGCGCCATGGTCTCGACAACTTTTCACCAAATTTTCAGGGTCGTCGGATATGATGATTTTAGAGAGAATCCCGAAGTTACAGGTGATTTCGAGATGTTTTGACCCCAAAACCAAGCCCCCAAGTTCGAAATAGGACTTAATTAGGGTTTTTGATTGAGTGATGTATTAGAGGAATAAAATGCGAAGGGCGCGCTTTAGTGAAAGGGCCCAACTTTGTGATGATGAAATAGGACATTAGACCTAATTAATTTGATTAATTAAGTGCTTAAGGAGAAATGCAATGCAGAATGTAAAATGCACTAAGGCAGGTGCTAAACTAGGTGTGAAATTGTACCACCCTAGCGAGTGAGTACAATTTACGATGCTACAATTACATACATTGTTTTATCATCTTTCCCACCCCGGCTGGGGAGGCCGGGCATTACGAATAGTTATTGTGGGGGGCCCGACCACCCACCCCCCTACCATGGCCTTGAAAATAGTAGGAGGACGTATAGAATCTGGCCACAGCCCTAGGGGCTATAAACAAATTAATCCGTTCATTTAAGAATATGGAAATAGCTCTCCCTGGAAAGATTATCCTGTTCTGGGGTTCCAACCAATAGAGAGAAAGGCAACTATATATAGTGGGGTAGGGGACCTAACTAGCCATAATTCTATGGACCACCCCTGGAACTTCATGTTTCCCCCCTACTATCTAAAGGGCTAGCAGGTTGATTAATGGCAGCCCCTACCATTCTAAAGGGCTAGCAATGACATGAGTGTTGACTGGGGGGCTAGCGAGCTACAGTCAAGCCCTACCCCTATAGAGCCATTGTAGGGGGCTAGGACTACAGTCAAGCCCTACCTCAAATTCTATGGTTCTAGCAGGTGCCATTTATAGAGGACCCCTACAAGGTGGGAGGGAGATTAAGTTGGCATCGACCGCTCCTCTAACCAACAATGAGGAGCTCTCCCCTAACTAAGTAGGTGCTGGAGGTGGATTGTATTCCCCTTCCGTGGTGATATCATGATCAGTAGCTAGACGTGATTCCCCAAATGAAACAAAATATGCTGCATGGCCCCATAGAATTGTAGGGCGACCGATAGGCATGCTGCTGCTCAAAAAGATCTACATCCCTCAATTTTAGGAATGGTTGCCTCTAAACAAGTTCCAATTTGAAGAAAAGTAGTGAGTGATACACTTGGCCTTTCTCACTCTGGCTGAGCGATATATGAGTGGAAGTGGGGGTGCTAAACATGTTCTAACTCAGTGACATTGATTGGGAATGGTTAAAACCCCTATTTATCATCCGGACCTGGCTATGCAAAGGGCAATTCACTAGTGAGGGGGGGAGAATACTCATGTCCCTTTGGTTTGGAGACACGGGCTGATCATTCCGCCCCGAAGAGCTATTGCCAATGAACCCTGTCCCTCATATCCTGAGCCATACCACAGAAGACCAAGCCAGATCATAAGGAAGTGGTTCAACCATGCCCTGTTCATTCCCACCAGGTCCTCCACCCTGATAGTCCATCAATTCTGTACGAACAGATTCATTGTGCTGGCTGATCCCCATTGTTTCTTACCCCCCTCTCTAGTTAGCCAAACCAATCTGACTTTTCATAGTTGTCTATAAGATAGGGGTGGGCCACTACTATTCTATGGCAGGAAGATATAGGTGAACTCGTATTTTGAAGGAGAATTGGTAGCGAATCATCTGGATGGATGTGGGGAGAATGGTTGCTTGTTTGATCGGCAGTATCGGAGAGCAACCATCATTGCCCTCTTTTCCATTATTCAAGCGATTGACTGGATGAATGGATAATCCAGAGGGATGAAAAGTAGCTTATCAATGCAACTACCTGATGAATAGTAGGGGCTCTCCCCCCATAGAATTGTAGGGTGAGCTTGAGCCTTCACCGCAACTATCGAGTGCAAGCCCCTACCCCTACCCCCTACTATTGAAAGGGCTATGGCTATGGCCCTACAATTCTATGGGGGCATATTATTGAACTCCAGTCAAGCCCATACTCTCACAAGCTGATGCCACCCCCCCTTAGATTCAATTGTGGGCCCCTATTTTATATTATGGCAGGAGGAGACGGGGATGGAAAGCAATGTAATGATATGGCCTGCCCTATTCTAATGGGGAGGGTTTGTAATGGACCTACTATTTGACCACCCATCCTGATTATACCCTAGAGGGCCATATAATTTATAGGTAGGCTCCAGGCCGCTGTTAGCTTTAATAGAATTGATAGGGGTTCGCTACCCTCTTTAATAGTAGGGGTCGCTGCCCATCAAATAGTAGGGACCCAATGCCAACTAGAGTTCCCTCTGCACCACCCTGCTTCCCTGCATTGGGGGTATTATAAGGTAGTGTGAAGAGTATGGCCCCCTACAATTATATGGGACTCAATCATCAATACATCACATGAGTGGATGGGAGGAGGCTAGTTTCCCACTCAACTCTTTTCACTATAGCCTCCCACCCTGCTTCCCAACTATTCGCTAGGGGGGGTGGGGGGTGGGCATGTGTAGTATAGAATCTGAATGAATAATATACCCTTGTCTTTCCAAGTGGGCCCCTACAATAATCTTAAAGGGGACAGCCACCAGGAAGCACCGAAGTGGTGAAGGATAGTAGGAGGGAAGCACAAATTCTATTATTCCCCTGCAGGCAGGCCGGGGGGTTGGATAATAGAAACCGGGCAGTCTACGGAGCCAGACGAATGATCAAGAAAGGTAGGGCAGAAGTTATACCTACTGATTGAACCTTCCAAGGAAATTTGGGAACGACCGTATCTATAGAGGGGTGATTAGGCCAGATCTTTCTAAAAAGAAGAGAAGGGCGAGTATGGATGTGTAGGTTATTTTTATCATGATGAATCAAGCTTTCCCCACCCTCTCATAACCAGTGTGCATTCGATGTTTCAAATCACAGTCTTATATATCTAACCAAAGAACCGGACTCGATTCCATCCTGAGAAACCCTTGATGGTGGGCGATACTGGGGTAAAGAATGGACGTGGGGGGTTAGGCTTTTTTTTTTTTAATCGGCCTCATTCCTCTAGATTGGGATGATCAATTCGGATGGTACAAGCAGCCCATCCGGAAAGGCCCCTCTTCCTCCACACAATGGTTGTCAAGAGGTCGACTCGAGAAACTATAAACTTTAGAGAGTGACGCTCGACCGACGAGCAAGCTCTTAAGCCTCATCAGCCAGAGAGAGCTTGCGAATGACTCCACTATAGACCCCATTCTAAAGGTGGGGTAGGGAAAATGGGAGACTCAACTGAGCCTGCAAAAGAATATTGGCTAGCAAGCATAGCAAGGGCTAGGCTCTCTAAATGGGGTTGTTGGGTGGGCCGATTAGTCACTTTTCCAGCTATATCCAATAGCCTAAAAATTTGCCCCTACAATTCTCTTTATTGCGCTCCCATTCATTTGTTATAGCCGAATCATGAACCAATGAATATGAATATGGTGGACTATTCTCCGATGCACCCATCCGAGATAGAGATAGGTTATTATCTGAAATAGTTCCAAGGTTGGCCCCGGCTCTATATATCAAGAAGCCCAATTATCTTAGTTGCTGTAACATATACAGAGAGAGGGTAGAGAGAGGGCTGACCCCCTATCTCTATATGGGTCGCCCAACCCCCTATCTCTATATGGGTCGCCCAACCCCCTCTCTCTAGATGGGGGATATGGATAGCCATAGCTGCCCTCAACCGAGGCGGGCCCAATCCTGGGCTTTAAGAATTCCTATCATATATATATATGGGGGGAGTCGAAATAGCGACAATATCAGATAAGCTTCATGTTCTCTACCATGCCAACTAGGGACAAAGGGGTGGTCAAGCCCCCATATAGATCTATAGGCTCTCCCTTTATCAGCAGGGGATTGAGAGTGATTGAATTGAATGTTTTGTTCCAGAATACCCGTAAATAGTATGGGGTACGGGTGGAAGGGTTCCATGCATGGTTTGGAGAGCGCTTGTTCTCTATTCCCAGTCAGAGTTGCACAGTGTGTGAGCCTCACTCAGTGGCCCTACTATTCTGACGAGTGGTGGAATTAATTGGCTTAGTTTGGTTTGGCTTGGGAAGGCGTGAAAGGTGGGAGGTGCCCTACTATCTAGCCGGGTGTGGGCTCGCGTAGGATCGGGTAGTTGTTGCAATTATGGGATGTCCTATCTCCTCCCACCCAACTTTTATACTGGCCCTTTAATAGTAGGGGGCCATAGAATAGTAGGGCCCCCCCACCCCAACCCAAGATTCTATACATAACAGTGGAAGCTTGAAGAGCTACCCATAAATGACCTATCCCTACACCTCTCTTTTTAAGGTCAAGCACCCCACCCTCCTACTATCCCAGCACCCTTTTTTCCCCCCACCCTCCCCATGTGAATTGAATACGATTATCATCTTCTCTTCATCTTCATCAAATGATTCTCATCTTACTACAATAGGCTAATCTTATCCGATTATCATCTTCTCGATCCTCGCTTCTTTACTGTAGGGTGGGGGGCCCCTGCTATTCTATGGCTAGTGGTAGGGGGCTAAGGTCTCTTCTCAATCCTCTTCTTTCCACCCGATCGAGTGTGGAACTCTCTATAGTTATGGTTGTGCTCTAAGGACAGGACAGAGATAGGTGAGATAGACCCTCGCTAGATAGTTCTAGTTAGTTAGAGTTATGTATGGTAGTTGGGAGTCTCAGTCAGAGTATCTAGTCTAAGTCAATAGATGGATGATCTTGACCCCTCCCACTCACTCTCCCCGAAGGGGGATTAGCCGAGATTATAGGTCACTCATGTTACGTAGATAGTCAATCACGATGCATATAGATAAGCTGACCTCTGCTCTAGTATCCTAGCGAAAAAAGGTTTCCCCACGCTACCTTTGGGAACCTCCCGATAGTAGGTGAAGTAAGTAGTTTTAGTATATTAGCTGGTTGCCAACTATAGTTGAGGTGGAGGATGGAATCTAGGTTGGCTGGAATCCTATCCTAACGAACAAAAATTCAGAACTTTACAATTAATAGACCTCTTAATAACTATGCCCCCCACCCCCCCTCCATAGTTATCTACCGACTAGAATTCTGCCATAACTATGCCTCCCCATAGAATTCTAGGGTCGAGTGGAGCCCCTACTATTCTATTATTCTAGCAAGTTGATGCCCCCTACTATTCTAAAGGGCCAACCCCACACATGCCTGCTACTCGGTAGGGGCCCATCTTGGCCCCCCAACTATAATTGGAGGAGGGCCCCCTATCAATTATATGGGGTGTCATTAATAAGAGGTAGATTAGTAGTGGGGATTCTAGTTCGCCTGCTAGACTTCTATATCCACCCACCCTTGCATGGCCACCCACCCAACTATAGTTTCGTTCAAATCCCATTGAATCGAGCGAACGTGACTCCCACATAAGGTGATACACCACTTGGGATAGTTCTCTGAGCAACTAGAACTAATTCCCCCCAACTATCTCCTCCACCTGGCCCCCCCTGGGAGGTAGATTATTGTAGGGGCTACCATTAATAAACCTGCTAGCATAAGTTCTCCCACCCCCTACTATTGTGCCTACCTGCAGGGTAAGGCCCCTTAACAATTATTGTCAAGGGGGCCCCTACCATTTTATAGGACGTATGTATAGAATTTGGCTAATGGGGGGTCATGCTTAGAATAGTAGGGGCCTACCATAGAATAGTAGGGGCCGCTATTCCAATTGCCTGTAGGACTGTTCCAATTGCCCTTTCAATAGTAGGGGTCATTTCCCTGGAAAATAGGTTGGGGGGCCCCCCTTCACCTATTATTCGTTAGCCCTCCCTTAAAATAGTAGGAGATTATTGTTAGTTTGGCCCTCCCAATCCCAACTCCCCCATACCCACAACAACTTATTAGGAGGGGGGGAGGGGGGGGGGGCGAGCAGTCAATAACTATAAAGAAAGGTGCGCGCTATCTATTATGTATGCCCTCGATGCGTGCATGCAGAGGAAGATTAGGTGGGTTTAGGTGTTTCTCTCCCCCCCCCCCCTCAGATTCAATTGTGGGTGGCCCTCTATTCTAATGTTCATTACCCTACAATAATATATAAGGGGGCCCCTACTATTGAAAGAGGAAAGGTAAAGGGGGCATATTACGTATATAATCTTGTTTGGTGTTTGGTTTGGTTCTCTCTTGTGTTCTGGAAGCCCTGCTGGATCCCTTTACTATATTGGGCAGGTTCTGTAACTCATTTTGACCCACCCTGGGTGCATAGGGAGGGAATGTCGAGATGGGTGGGAGGATGAGGTAAAGCCCACCCCACACGAGTAGCAGGAATAGAGCTTAAGATTCCATCATTATTGCGTATACGTACCTGTAGTTTGAAAGGCGTAGGGTGGAGTCAGAAGGACTCATTGAACGAAGTGCCAATCAACTATATCCACATGAACACCCACCCTGCAGGTCTATATGGGAATTAGAGTGGAATATGTAGAGGGCGGCCCTACAATTCTATGGGCAACTATTTCTGATTAGGGCCGCCCACCCTGCAGGCTCATTCCTCTAGTAGAATGGATTGATCCACACTGGGCTATGATTAGAATAACTCTCCACTCCTCCACGAGATGAACGCGAGGCCCCGGTCTGCGGCTATACCTCTGGGTATGCCGAAAAAGGAGACCCCTTCCCCAGTAATGTAATGTTTGTTTGACTCTCTGGGCCCTACCATTATAAGGGGATTCTAGTTCGCTAGGTCTTGAATCCTGCCAGTACAATTCCCCCCCACCCCAGATTTGGGTTCCCACTTGGAGATTAATCATGTGTGGGGCAGTAGGGTGGGGGGTTCTACTAGCGAGTTGATTAATTACCCTTATAATAGTAAGGAAATTCCCCATAGAATTGTAGGGCCCAACGGCCCCAAGAAAGTATATCCTCCAGAGATCCGGCCCCTATTGTCCCCATAGAATTGTAGGGCCACTCCATATAATTTTAGGGCCCCCAGCTAGATGATTCTAGCAACAACACAAGTGCAAGTTTCTCGCCTGGGGGCTGGGGAATAAACTTTCTTATAAGGGCTTATTCTAGCAAGTTGATTCCCTTAAAATAGTAGGGAGCCCCTCGACATTCTACGGGATTGGGGCAGCAGGGTGGGGGGTTATATTGCCACCCACCCACCCCGAGGAATTCTAGTTGCCCTATGAATGCACTGCCATAGAATGTGAAGGGGGAGGCCCAGCTGGGGGAGTAAGCCCTCGATTCTATAGGGTTGATAAATTAGGAAGATATAGTTGCTATCCTCCGATGCCATAGAATAGTAGGGGCCCACCACTATTGAGCCCCACCCACTCAATAGTTTTTAGCCGGTCCAATGCTTTCAAAATGGAAAGAATTCCTATTACTCATATGAACAAAGTGAGGATGAGGGTATCCTTCTATGTTGTGTCTATGTTTTCTCTGTGTCAATTGGTGGTTAGGGGTGGGCCTAATCATAGCCATGTTGTTACTCTTTCCTCATCATTATTATTCTAGATTCCAAGAAAGCGCTTTTAGTTCAGTTCGGTAGAACGTAGGTCTCCAAAACCTGATGTCGTGGGTTCGAATCCTACAGAGCAAGTTAATAGTAGTTCATCTCTATCTATTCTCTATCCATGGAACTATCCATCCTCTATCTATCTATTAATAAGATATCTTCTTAAACCATTCACCCCTACTATTCTAAGGCGATTGATAGGAGCTACCGCCCCTCACTCACCGATCGATAAGGGATAAGAATCGAACCTCCAATCTTTGGGTCATGGGCCACCTGATGAGTCAATCAATTACTCTGCGTACTAGGTGAAAGGAGATCGATAGGGAATTACTCTTCTCTTCTTCCCACCCGCTCTTAAGATATAAAGGTTGACTTGCCTCTCTCCCAACCCACTCTGCATCTTCATCAGAGAATTCAAAGTGACCCCCAGCCGTGAAGAGTTGTTTTGGAAGCAACCACCTTAGATTAGTAGGGCTCCATAGCCTCCTCCTACCATAGAATAGTAGGGGCTCACCCCCCAGCCAAATAGTAGGGTGAGCAGCTTGCCCCGGCATGTCCTCCCACCCACCCCATACGGTAATTAATCAGTCAATCCCTACCCCTACTATTATAAGGGTAAGGGGCGCCCATAGAATTGGGCAGGGGCCATTCACCCCCCCCCCCCCCCATCGCCCCCCACCCCCCCCTCCCTAATAATAATTGTAGATTATTGGGCGGGGGATAGAATAAAGTAGCTTGCTAGCCTTAGAAATCTATAGAAAAGGGGGGGCGGGCGGTTGGGTGGGGATTCTAGGCATAGCCCCTACTATTCGACCACCCACCCTCCGTTAGTCGAGTGCCCTCGAGAATCACTACCTGGTGAATAGTAGGGGCCCTCTTGGGCACCCTATAGTTCCCCATCAACACTGCCATTATGGAAGCAGGGTGATAAATTAGCAATAGTTGTAACCTTCACTCCATAGAATAGTAGGGGCAGTTTATCCTCCCTATGCCATAGAATTGTAGGGGCCCAGATACTTATTCATTCCGGATGGTAAGTTTATTGGTCGCCCGATAGTCATATGCACAGTCTCAAGCTTCCATCCTTTTTCTTTTGCCCATAGAATAGTAGGGGCACGAGTGCTCCATAAGCTTCGCCGGTCGGCCTTGCTGCCAACAATTCTACCACCTACCCCCCTACTATTTTAAGGCACTCAATCAACTTTTTATAGACTATTCTAAACCCAATGAACTCAACATTCCCCCCTACCCCCCCTGAATAATTCTTATTAACCTGCTAGAGTAAGTCAAGTCTTGACTGCAGCTTGCTATGAATAACCTGAGGTGGGTGGGAAGGTGGGATAGAAGAAGCCTAAGTCTCTAAGCAAAAAAACAACTTCCTTGCCTCCCCAACCCCAACATCCAAGAAATCAAACCCCTATTGGGGGCTCGAGGGTGGAGAGTCGGATCAATATGATACGAACTACACATTGGAACAGACTGAGTGGGTCCATTATCCATGATCGGTTCACGAGAGACCCAAGCCAAAATGAGAGAGAATATTGAGAGTGAGCCAAGAATTTCCTAAGGAAACAATAGGCATATGAAGTTGCTTCCTCGGTCAGGACTGCCTGACCCCATTTGGCTATCATAATCCATTGCGGTGAGTACGAATTGCCCTTTAACAAAGACGGAGCCTTGAATTGGTCGGCCCACTAGCCCCCCCCTTTCCATAGTTGACCGGGGCATGTCTCTTAATTCATTCAACCTTTCCTTTACTCGGGGGCACCCCGACAGGTGTATCTAGCCCCCTAGCCTTCTCAACCAAATACCTTTAACCAAATACCTCTCCACCGGATGCACAGCATATAATCCCAAAATCCTTAATGATTGGGATGGTATACAAGTAGTTAGACATTGGTATTCTGTGTAATAGTAAAAGTACTGCATTCGACTCATCTATTACTTTTCGTTCCCCACCAACCCCTAACACCGATCTCTATCCTCCCGTATAGCTACTCACTCATTCCTCGGGTGGAATGGATAGAAGAGTAGTTAAGTCTCATGGCCCTCCTCGGGCTTCTAAAAATATAGAGTATTCTTGGTGTTAGAAGTAGATATCGGTAGGAGAAGCCTGGGGCAAGCAATTGGATTGATCTGGCAATGGGACTCCAACAACAAGTGATATTCATGGGAATAGATTAAAGAAGTCGATCCCACTATAGTATATATAGCTATCTGGTTGATAAACACCGTTATCTCCCACCCACCCCAATTATCAGAAAGGAGGATCCCTAGCTCACGCATGCACTACTGTGAAAGAAAAACTTCTCGGGAAGGTGGCATGGATGATAGGGCTGCTTTGTATCCCTCCTTTCATTCCAGCCCCTATCTATCTCCTCCCACCCCAGCGGTCCCACCATCTCCCCATTCTGGCTATTCCCTGGTAGAGGGGCATCTAGGGCATCGAATCCCAACATCTCTAGTTGGTCATCCCACCCATGAACTCCATCCAATCCCACCATTGCTTCGAGGGATGAGTCAAATAGATTGTCAGGGACACTCCAAAACCAGATGGAAGGTGTCCGAGTCCCCAGCATCTGGTCCTGGCATAGGTTGATCAGCCGAGAAAACCATCAGTAATGGGTAGAAGAAATGAGGGAACCCATGACACTTCATCTATGGGATGGGCAACATCGACACCCCCCTCTACATCTATTATTGATGGATGGGAAATCATTGAATCAGCTGGGGTTGACCCTGGTAGATAGACCTATGGAAAAGAAGGGGATCATTAAACCCTAGCACCTACTGTGCCCCCCCAATCAAGGAATAGAATTGCCCGGCTGCTAGTTGAGTTGGAAGACTTTAGTGTTGGAGGGATGGGAACAAGAGATTCAATTGATGATCCCCTCTCCGGGGAGGATATTGAATGACCTATACTAGTACAGAACCCAGAATAAAGCCTCTCCATTGTCCCACCAAAGATAATAGGCGGGAGCCAATCAAGTTCCTCCAGTGTATGAGCATTTTGTTTCTCTCGGACTGAATGCAGTAAAGGCGGGAAAGGGATTTGGGGATGTATAAAGTAGTCCATCTCTCCCTTTGTCTCGCCCACCCCAACTCCCTGGTTGCTATAGGAAGCGGAGACAACCCGGATGCTCCTCTCCCCCTCTCCTCACCTAGCCATCGAATCCCCGCACATTGGCCTAGCTCAATACTGGGGATGAGAGATTTGAATGGTCTCTTGCCTCCAACTATCTCCTCCCTCCCACCCACAATTGTCAAAAAGAGGGGGGCTCTCAGGCAAGCAGGCAAGCCGGGAATGAATAGAAATTGGTTGGGAGGGCTAGTGGGCGTGGAGTTGAATCCATCCCCTCTTGCAATTTAAAGGGGATCAAACCCCACCCAATGCATGTGAAATGTCATATCAATTGACCCACTGTAACCATCTGATCCAATCCCTCAATGGGTACAAGAGTATACCTCTGGATCTAGTTCTCTATCAGACCAAAGATTTTCTTCTTCTATATCTTCTTCATCGGCTGAAGATTATCCTCTTCTATATCTTTGACTTTGAACTGGAGAAGAGGCCTTTGGTCCTCCTGGGTGGAAGGGAGGAGCCTACTCTTATATATCTGAGGCTAAAGACCAGACCTTCCATCCTCTTCTCCTACTCCTCTCTATCAGAGGATAATCCTAAACTTATCCTCCCTCCCACCTGGGAGGACCTCTGATAAATCCTCTGATTATCCGAAGATAGAGTGAGAATCATGATAATCAGATGGGGTGGGTGGGAGGTATAACATCTATACTATCCATGGGGTGGGTGGGAGGCCCGCTGATAATAGATTTGAGGGGGTAAAACTATGGAAAGGGGGGTCTGGGGGGTGGGGCCCCAACTATAGTTTGCTCGCCCCAATGCAGGGTGGGTGGTCACCCCCCTCACCTTCATTCCATTCAGATGAGGGCCTATAGTTCTAGTGGGATGGGAGGAAGATTAGTTGTTGGGGCTCCCCCCACCCCTACCCCAGATAGCCTGACCAAGAACAACTATGATGGCTAACAAGAGGTATCTCGAATATTATGGGCCCCCTACAATTTTATAGGATGTCTAGAATCAATTCGACGATCTTTCAACTATTCACCTCTCGATCCGCTGATCGATCGATCTCAACAATCTTTCAACTCTTGATGTGTCGATCCAAAGAATCTATTTGAAGGGGTAAGGGTCTATATTATCTATGTAACATGCCAACCCTTGGCACCCCCCCTGGGAGGAGGATTAGTTTAGGGGCCATAGAATAGTAGGGGTCGGGCAACTATAGATCCCTCCCACCCTGCATGCATGTAGGGCCCCCACCATAGCCCCTCGACATTCTATGGTAGGGGCTATGGCCCTACAATAATAATATACCTTGCTATGCATGCACGGGGGGACCCCTATTATTCTATTATTGGGCCTCTACAATTCTATGGAGCCACCCCTGCAGGAACTATAATTCCTATCAACCCTATAGGCTAGCAGGCTAATGAATTGATGTGGGGGGCCCCCCTCCCCCCCCAATAGTTTAGTTGTTGTAGGGCATAATTTGGCGGGGGGTAAGGGGGTTGGGTGGGTGGGAATAAGAAGTTGTTGGTGTGTTTGATCAACCAGTAGAGTAAGTAGAGTAAGTAGATGGAGTGGAGTAAGTAGAGTTAGTAGATGGGGAGTAAGTAGTGTCAGTATTCAGTTGTCCAAGTCTAAGCACCACTCGTCCTAGTAGCACTACTGGGGTGTTAGGTTCTAAGAGTCTAAGTATTAGAGTATGGTAGTAGGTAATAGGACGGGAGGTTGGGTAGTAGGAATGCTAGGAGTAAGGGTAGTGGTGGAGATGTAATGTATATAATCCGACATCGAAAGATCAAAGATTGAAAAGAACCCCACCCCTAGCCCTCAATGAAGATTTGAAAGTGGTGGCAAGATCCCTTGATCATCCTCTATCTCGTCCATTTCCAATGGAGAAGGAACCCGTCCATCTACTCCTCTTGCTTTGATCGGGCCTGTTACCCTTGCGCGGAGGAGGAATGCCTGACTTTCATTCAACTACTTCTTATGCGAGTAAACCTCTCTTGTCTAACCTTGTAAATCCGAGCACTAGACATGGGGGGGTGGGAGGAAGTAGGGGAGCGGTAGGAGATCTGTTCAAGTAGCCCATTCAGGATCCCTTCCCCAGCATTCGATGCAGAAACCTATCCCCCCAAATCATCTCTTTCATTTCTCCCATATTCTAGAGGGGAATATCTACTCGGATTCAATCCCCTAAGTGCACCCGGCCAAGCCATCATATCCACCCATCCTCTAAAGAATAACTAGTGTCATATCCATTTCCCATACTCCACACCACTGACCGAGTCCAAATCCTGCCCATTTGAGATGTGGGGATGGAGTCATTGATACGTCGGGTGGATAACTAGACCCAGCTAATGATGGAAGCATCCTTCCAAAAAACTACTGGAGAGCCACCACGGAATGATATGCTGGTAATGCCCTACTATCTATAGGAAACTAATTGAGGAGCCTCACCTCCTGTCTCTCACCCAACCCTTTATACGCAAACTGGTCTCCTCCTACGAGGGAAGCTAGTTAAGCATCCCTACCTCAATCTCTAAATTCTTAGTAAGCCTCCCCGCAACTAGAGCCTCCCACCACCCTTTAGAATAGTAGGGCCATATAATTCTTGTAGGGGCCCTCCCTTCATTAATTAACCTACCCCATAGAATTGTAGGGGGGCATCAGTTCATTAATGCACCTGCTAGTATAAGCTAGAATAAGCAAGTAAGCCATGTTTCAGCCTACTATAATAAGGAGCCCTACTATTCTAATGGGGTGGAGGGTAGATTAATTGGTGGGAAGATATAATTGATATGCCCACTCTTCCATTTCCTACCCTTCTATCTACTACTAGTGCTCCAGCTGTGGAATGAAGTGGTTCCTCCCACGCCGATTTCGGCGAAAGAATCTGGATCGATTACGTGCTCAAGAAGTTGTGGGTGGGGGTCTAGTAAGTCGAGAAGTTATTGTTGGGCCATCCCCCGATGAACACGAAGGAGGGAGGTGGACATAGAAAGGAACATCTCGATAAAGCGAGTTTGGCGCGAGTCAATTGTGCACCAGCCAAGGTGTTCATGGGGAATTCTAGTTGTGTGGAATCGTTGAGATGGAGCATGGAGAAGCTGTTGATACATCCCCTGGCAACTACTGTTCCCAACCCAACCCCATAATTCTCGGGGGCCCTACTATTCACCAGGGGCCCTACTATTCTAATGGGTGCGGAGGATATAGATTAGGCAAACGTGCCCTTAGAATAGTAGGGGCCCACTCTTATATTCCCCTACATATGAACAGGGTAGGTGGGGGGCCCTTTTTTCATCTTATTCCTCCCACCCACCCAACTATAGTTCCCCCCCCACTATAGCCTCCAACCCTACCTTAGTCTCCTCCTCCCACCTGGAACTGCATTTTTCAAATAGCTACCATAGAACTACTATTCTACCGTTGAGGAACTGCATTTTTCGAATAGCTAGAATTCCCCCCCACCCAAAAGGTGGGGTTGTCATATTATGTAAATAGTAGTGATGCCACCATATATCTGGATACAACTGATGACCGATATGAGTCGTATCGGGTGATGCCACCATCTATTATATACGTGATACAAGCCCCGGGGAATCAATCAATCCGGAGGTGCCTTCTAATAGGGGTCGAGTGAATGTTTCACTTTTGAGCTAGTCATATTATGCTAGAGATATCGGTAGGACATAGCTACAGAGGGGAGTTCTTTTATCCTTTGATCTCGTCTCTTCATTCGAAGCATGCATTAGCGGGCTGTTTTGGTTTCAACCTGAGCAACTAAACTATAGTTCTCATCAAACAGTGCCAACTAAACTATAGTTGCATCTTAAAACATACCTTTCAACCTGAAGCCCATTAGTTCACTCCCACCCCCACCCCTCCTTATATAGTTCTAGTTGGATCCCATCCCACTACTCACCCTTGACAATTTTTACACCTCGAGGCCAAGGGGCCAACTCAACTTCTATGGTAGTTCATCTACCCCATAGAATAGTAGGGCCATAGAACTACTATTCTTCCATTGGGTGGGTTGGGTTGGGAATAGTAGTTGGGTGGGAGGCCCCTACCTAGCTGGGAGGCCCAAATAGGGGTGGGTGGGTCCCCCCCTAGCTAGATTGGTTGGGAAGTATCTATCTGTAGTTGATCGCCACCCCCAAACACATGTGAGCCGGGTGACTTTAGCTCTGTTGTTCTGGTTTCTTATTTCATTGATTCTTGTTGGTTGGGAGGGCAGTGCCCAGAGGGACTTACCTATGAAGAAGCTCCATCCGACCATGTTTATGTTTATCCTAACCAAGAGGGACTTAGGGAATTCGACCTCCTGCATCCAGAGATCCATCAGCAGTATTGAGAAAGATAGAGGCGAAATAGAGGATCCGCTCCTCTGCACCCTACTCGTCTATTGGAAGAAAGTGAGGTTAATACATAAATGAAGTAACAACAACTATTAGAAAGTTGAAATTTATTTCTTTCTCACTTTATGGAGCCTTTGGAATGGAATGGCGCACCACCACAGAAACTATAGGTGTGCCTCTATTCCATTGGTTGGGTTCTGAATGCTCGAAGAAAGCAATAATGGTTAGTCGAGTGGATTTGGCCTATCTTAGGTTGAGTTGAATCCTTCTGCCCTTCAATCTATTGTTGAGTCACCTCCATGCCTTGTAGGGGGGTAGGGAGATGTTAGGGGAACCATTCCTTCATTCTGGTTCAATCCTCTCCTAACAGTTTGAAGAGAAAGGATGAATGCGAGAGAAAGCGGAACTACTTTGCTCTGGGTTGGTGAAAAGCCTCTCCTTTAAGTCTCAGGGGACTCGCCTCTGCTTGGATTTTAGGGGAATCTTAAGTTGATTGGATTTAATCCCTCTCTTCAAAACAGATATCCACCCAAATCGATAAATCAACCACGAGGACCACAGGAATTGACTCGTTGGGTCTAGATCAGTAGTGATAATAGATTATATAGAATAATAGGCATTAATAAACCTACTAGCCCCCCTCCCCCCATAGAATTGTAGGGGAGTAGTAGATTAATGATGCCCCATATAATTGTAGGGGGTTGGGGTAGTGAGTACGCCAGATTATATACATCACATGCCAGCCCTACTATTCTAAAGGGGGTGGGCGGGAACCCTTCAAATAGTAGGGGGGGCATCAGCCTGCTAGAATAAGGCCCCTACTATTCGATAGGGTAGTTGGCCCTTCTATTGAAATCCGGCTCGGGAGGCCCAACAAACTGGGAACCCTATGATTCCCGCCCACCCGGACCCCATAGAAAGTAGGGCACCTATCCACATGAACACCCACCCAATGTAGTTTTTAGAGGGCTCGGCCCACCCAACCCAACATGTGATGTATAGATGCTTACCTTTTTGCTTCACTATCAAAGTTGGAGGGCAATTATAGGCTTGGGCAACGGCCCATAGAATGTTGAGGGGCCTGCCTATAGAATGGTAGGGGAGTTCGTTGGGTCACTTAACTAGTCATATTAGCCATACTTTTGATCAACCCCCCCTTCAGATTATTGTAGGGTTAGGAAGGGGCCCCTACTATTCTATGCAGTTGGGTCACTTTGCCAATACTATTCACCATACAAATGATCCCGGGGCTCAATGGTTTATTAGGGGCCCCTACTATTCTATGTAGTTGGGTCACTTTGCAAGTCATATGAGCAAGACTTTTGATTGCCCTCCGATGCCAGCCAAATAGGCCCCAGCTATAGTTTCCACCCACCCATGTTATGTATAGAATCGAGCCTTTAAAATAGTAGGGCCCCACCCACTTTCTTCATTAGCCTGCCCACCGTTGGAAATAAACCGAAAGGAAATAAAAGAATCTCTAATAAAGATTGTCATCTTATTGTTGTCTATGTAATAAAATGAATCTATTATGTACCCAACCCTATCCTTACCTACTCGCCCTCCCCCTATCCTGACCTTTATTTCCCTATCGTTACCTTTTCTTCAGAATTGATATCTCTCCTAAGGCCGGATGTAGCGATTAACCAAATGCCATGAATTATATGCCAAGATATAGCCCTACCATTCTAGCTGAGGTTGCAATTTGAGTAGCGGAAGAACTTAGAAATGAGTGGGGGGAGGGCCCTTATTCTAGCGTCATTCTAGCAAGTTTATTAATTCACTGATTAATGGCAGAGGTAGATTAGTTGCCTTATTCCCCTCAACATTCTATTGGTGATTCTAGATCTATTTTAGCACAAGCTGATTCTCGAGAACTCCAGCAGGCCCCATAAACTCGGTCGGGGCCTTATAAAGAGTAGGGGGGGTGGGAAATTAGGAGGATAAAAGGGGCAAGCTAATCCCTTCTAAATAGTAGGGGGGGTGGGCCCCTAGGGAATCTACCTGCTAGCCTTAGAAGAGTAGGGGGCTATTTGAAGCTAGAATAAGTAATTCTAGTTGGGGGGTTAATGGCATCAGTTCATTAATTAGCTTGTGCATGCACTAGAATACACTCGAACAAGGAACTATTCTGACGGGGTAGTAGGGTGGGAGGCCCTACTACCCACCCTGCCACCCTACTATTCTAAAGGGGGCATGTTACGTATAGATTCTGGTGTACTAGCAACTATAGTTTTTCTAGTTGATTGAAAAGGTTAACGTATATAGCCGGTGTATGTTTAGGTTTGTGATAGGCCCGCTAAAGACCGGTGATGGGTAGTCGCTATCGACATCAGTGCATCTGGGTAGTCGGATAAACTGGTGATTGTTACTTGAGTCATAGCTACCCCGCTAGAGTAGCCAGCGTAGGTAGTGTAGTAGCCCACTAGTGACTGCACTGGATGGATGTCCGTGTTTGAGTGACGTATACGACTGCTGATAGCTAGACTGTCACACCATGCGTATTTCCCGCTATATTTGGGTGGTTGAGCTGCTTAGTAACCTCAGCTTTGAAACCACCATTAAGTTGACATGACTTGCAAAAAGTGTCAGCACTTTATCGCATCAACCTACTAATCGACAACAGTACATTATCAATATTGGTTGCAACTTATAGACGTCACTATGTAGCAGTTGAATGCGCATAAGCGGTATGGCTATATCAGGGTGGGTAGGAATCATAGGGTTCCCGACGGTGGCTAATTCAAAGCAACAACGAGCAACCCGGTACTCTTTCTTGCCGTGGTTCTCATCCACCTACGATAGGCATAGTCTTGTTTCAAGAATTGCTCGAGTCGAGCCACTTGTTGTGTTGTAGTAGCAAGTGTCCACTGTGGTGGATTGATCAAGGTTCGCTAGCCAGCGGATAGCCATAGAGGCCATGTAAACGTTCTTGACCTACAACTCGTACAACTACTAATAGACCAACTACTAGACCAATTGATTACCAACCCCATAGCTATGTGCTTGACTGGATGGTGTTATATACATAGCTAGAGGTGTCGTGTCCAACCGTGTACGTTAGCAGTGGTAGCACAACTAATTACCCACGAGAAAAGCCAGACTAGTCGATTCTTAATCGCCCAAATGGTTACTATGTTTGAGTCATGTAAGCCCCTAGGTTGTGTCCTGCGTAGCGAACAGTAAAGGTCAAACTGTGACAGTGACAACAAGAACTTGGCAAGATGCAAGACCTCTTTATAGGACTAAGAATGTACGAAATAGATGACGCTTTGACAAGCTTCTACTTACTAGAGCTTCTTCGAACTACTCGATCAAGTTGAAATGCTAGCAAGTAATCAAGTAGCTGACTCAAGCAACCACTAGTTCCATCTGTACTCTTCTATGCTAGGTCACCGGGCTGCATAGGTAGCCATCTAGGATGCAATAAAGGCAAGAACAGTATGATAGGAAAGGGATAACCATCAGCCTTTATTTCCAAAACGTACTTGATGAAGTGTACTACATTGACAACTGAAACTCTTAGACTTCACGTGTTGCTCGTAGAACCCTACTAGTAGACTAACGGTTGGGTAACGATCGCTTCTTGGGTAGATCGATTGGATAAAGTAGGGTAGACAATGTATAAAGGCAACTAGTTCCAAAGGGTTGGCTCGGTATTATGCATTTTCTAGTTCGCCTAACAATGATATGAAGGCCAAGACGCATAACCATTAGATGTTTGCTACTGAGCCTTTTACTGTAGATTCGACTAATCTAGAAATGAGGTCTGATACACCGGAGACTCACGATGATATGAAACTATATATGAATTCTAGTTGTCCACACGTGTATGCGTCACATCACCCTTCATACTGAAGAGAAGACTTTCTTGACTACTTCTACTCACGATTGGTATAAAACATAGGCCATAGAGTAGGTGGATTGGCCGGAGATGCAGGCAAAGGCGAAGGCGAATAGGTAGGTCTTAGAGGTATTTTTCTGCTTGGCCTAACAATTATGAGTAGACTTATGAGACTTAGTAGACTTCGGAGAACGATTACGGTTCGAGGGGCAGCTATACTATAGGTCAGAGAGTTCGTAGGCCCGAGGGAATGGCTATAGGTTGTATAGTTATTGGTCGAACAATCAGACTTACAATTCTGATTCGAGCACCTATGAGCTTTCGAGGTTGCTTTCTATTTACATAGATACGCATTGTGATAACAAGTTGATGTCGAGGTAGAGGTATATGTCATCGAGAGTCAGAGGTATAGGATCTATAGGTATTGGCATCCTTTGCCTTGGCATGCTTACGATTTGACTCACGAGTAGACTCACGATACTTATTAGCCACCGGGGTGGGTGGGAGGATATAGCTGATCCGAAGGTCACTTCAAACGATTGAGATTCTTGGTTTACACTATAGGTATAGATACCTGCATGCATCAACGTAGCTACATAGAATACTTATGCTTTGGCTTATTTAAGGTGATTCTGATATGACACACTTGCGAGTAAACGATGACTTAGGATCCACCTTTCAATACTTCTAATTGCAATTTGCAGAATTGTCAACATCATCAATGTCATAGTGAGAGCAACCAGATCGATAGCTAGACTTGGTCTACTAGAGATATGTATAGATCTTATTCTGCTTAGCTTGAGACTGAGACTTTGCATTGTGAGTTGCCATCAATGGAATAATGACAAGAAGCCAGCCACTATACCTACTGCTCTGGTTAACGTAGCGACTGGTCTGCTGGTCCACAATCCGCGTATCCCGTGTGAATGGCTGCCCTACTATTCTAAAGGGGCGACTGAGTTTACAACCTTACTCATCCCATATAGATGCTGCACTGGGAACTATAAGCTTAACTGGTCATGTCATCGCATGGCTGGTGGTACCTGGGGCATGTCACCGGCCTTATCCGGCATGTCACTCGCATTGCATAGGGGATAGCTCTGTAGCTGTGGAGCAGGCAGGCTTATTCATTTAATTTAAATAACACAACCAATACGCATATGTGTAATCCAGAGAATGCACTTCTAGCTTATGATCCAGAGTAGGTGGCTTCCAAAAACTATGATTGAAATGATTTGAATACACATGTTGAGTTAGAGTCAGATCTCACTTCGAGCCTTCGTTTAATTGCAAGTAGCCTTCCGAAATACTCTAGTGGGTTTACCTTGGTGAAAGGAAGAGTTGTTGCCCACACATGGCTTACGAGTCGAATGAAAACAATTTGAAGGCCCCGAAGGCTCAGGGCAAGCCAGAGACTTACGCTTTAGATACATCACTATACAACTAACGCAGTAAAATGACGATTAGTAACCCCATTCTTTTTCTTACGATTATTTTGATTTGACAGTTCTCTCTCTACTTACGATAACTATACCAACTGGTAGGTGCGGCACTTAGGTGGATGTTCACAAGTGTCTGACTGAGCTACATTCGACTAGTGATTATTCATATAGTTGGATATCTATCTGTATCACAACCATATATCGTGTGTACCCAGTGGTCGTATGTCCCACATTAGCCACACCACTCTATAACACACACAGTGAGGTTGTCGTACACTTGACTCTCTACTTCGGACTATTGACCTTCCACAGTTTATATTTTCATGACGATATAAATCAAACTATAGCCTCCCACCCACCCCAAGAGAATCCACATAGTGAGGTCTAACTGCCACCCCACCTGCCAGGTAGCTAACTGGGTAAGTGTGTGTCTGGGTGCCACACTGTGAAGGATATATGCTGTTGGTACTCCATCGAATCGGAATGACTGGTAATCAGCATGGGGATTGGTCTAGGGGGATCTACCATCAGGATCTGCATTGGTTATCTACTGTAGCCAGACTCTATAGATGGAGTCTTCATACCCCTGTGATTGCTTCCAACGTATCCTTGCATGACATGTGTGGCACAATTGGTGTTGATTGAAAGAGGTGGACTGTACCTTTGATTGATTCTTTGTCAGAGCCCAAATGCAAGTGGATTACACGACAAAGCTCACTGGAACATGGGGGGATGTTGTTACTAACAATGATAACCATAGACACCATTCAGAGTTAGTGCAGTCGTTCTTCTCTGAAGTTGTAGCCGAAAGTAGAGTACCACAACCCCAACCGATGAGTCGTAAGTCCTATTATCAATATTCAGTGTAAACCCTGCTAGCCTGAAAGTGACATATCCACCACACAACATGTACAGCTGAGCCGCACTCAAGTTTCTTTCCGAACAAGCTTCGACGATTGAATTGTGCTTTACGAGGCTTCTTCAAATGACTTGCAATGTGCGGTTCCCTACGGGGCAAATGCGGTGAGCCTCTTCGTAACACCAAGTGACTCGCTCTAAGCTGCCTTTGGGTGCACCTTGGCCACTCTAGCCATCTTCGGGCACACCTCTTCATGCTGCCTAAAGTGACCTATGGGGACCTACTAATACTCTAGGAAGACCTTTATTGCATTCACAGAATGATTCATAGATGACTTATAGTGAGTCTAATTCACAGAATGCGGTGAAGGCTTAGTGGCACACATCATATAGAACACCACAATTGCACTTCAAACCACTAGAAGGTTTGTTGATTAGCAGAGTTGTGCTAGTTGTTGAGCTGCATAGCACATCTAGCCTATAACAAACAAATAGCATGTCACTGGCCTTTGTATGGCCTTAGCACCTCGACATTGCATTGAATGGAATGGATTACACTGCTACTGTTCACAATGTGTCTAGCCCGCGGGCCCAAGTAAATGTCAGAGTCATCCTAGCCAGGTTTCTTGTCATGATTCTTAAACATAGCGAAAATAGTGTGACACGTTGATTATACCCCGGCATACCCCAGACCATGAACCGGATAGTCGGTGGTTGGTGGTTTTGATAAGGATGCACAAGCAGGGTCACCCATCATGGGTTACAGGGTGAGGGACAAGTAGGGTAGGGGCCCAAAAATTGAGGGTGTACTTTAAGGCTCGACCATCAGGAGAGGATGCGCAAGTAGGCTCACCCGGGGCAAGGAATTGAGAAGCTTGGGTTTTCTTGGATCCATATCCAATATAGGATTCCCCGTTCTTCAGCCGTGGTAACTTTGACAGTCATATGAATTCCCCATGCAGACTTTTGATCCCCCCTCCCCCCCCTAAATAGTTGTTATAGTAGGGGCTCTTATTGGATATACCTATTCACTAGGCCCTACTATTCTAAAGGGGTTTTTCACTACTAATTGGTGGTGGTTCCCTCCCACCCTGCATGCAGGGGTGTGGGGCGTAGGAAACTCTAGTTGGTTCCTCCAAAGGGTGGTGAGCACCACCACCCACCCACCATTACAGAGTAGGGCCTGGCTAGATAATGCTATTCATAGACTTCACTCGGCTACCTGGCGAATAGTTGGGGCCCACCCACCTAACCTTATTCTAGGGTCACTCATGTTACGTAGGGGGGGGAGGAAGGATAGGTAGGGACTAGTTTATGCCGAATCTTGTCTTGAGCCAACTGGAATATCTATCTCACCTGAATATCACTGATCGATGCCTTTCTGCGGCATCTGAGCCAGCAAAGGCAAATGCGGAGTCAAGGGCTAGTAGTCGGTGTGGAGGGGAAGTACCTTAGTCTTGTGCCTGTATCTAAGCTCTGGTCCGTCTGCTCTACGTCTAGTAAGTCCCTGGCTTTTTGGTTGGTTTTTGAGTCTGGTGTTCAGAGTCTATGGTCTATAATGCTATCTGTAGCCCTATAGCTCCCTCCTCCGACTAGAGTGAGATGACACCAGCAACTTTAGTTGACCGAGCTTTTATGCTGGTGCTTCTACCTTAGCTACTGTGCTTGCTTCTTCTGCTTCTAGATATATTCTATATGATGCTGCCTATGATGCTACTGGTTATGGATATGCTACTGGTGTTACTGGTGCTCGATATGCTGCTAGCTATGCTTATGGGTATTGATCTTGATCTGCTGCAACCGCTCCTACTATAGGTTAACTTATTTTTCTCTATCTACTGCAAGGTTATCCCGTAATCTTCACTTCATGAAGCCCTACCATTCTATAGGTTATCCCGTAACCTTGGCTAGAATAGTAGGGCATTCAGGTAAGTCGTGAACTTAAAGCAAAATAAAAGGTGCTGATATTGATCGGTTTCTACCTGGGAATGGGATCTTCCCCTTGGCTGCCACCTATTATAGCACTCGAACTTCAATTGCTGGGTCGGGTATGCTTATGGTGGTTCTCAAACTGGGAGAGATATGCCGGATTGAATCCTTCTCTCTCTGATCTAGTTCTAGCAATCTAGACGTAATATGACTGCTGAACTGGATCTTGCTTGTGTGCTTGCGCCTTTATCTATCTATAGCAAGCATTGATATGTAATATGATTGAATTAACCAGAGAAAACATAGAGAAGGGCCAAATGCACTCTCAAGACTACAGGAGGTCAAGGAGGTCGAGGTGAGGCGGATGTGCGACAAATCAGCGGCGGATGATTTTATTTGGCTAGATTCTCTACGTCCTATTGCCATGGTAGGGGGTCCACCCACCCCAACTAGCATGTTACGTATAGAATTGAGAAGAGGAATAATCGCTACCCCCATAGGGCCAGCCACCCCCCGCTATTCCATCCATAATGGCTAATGTACCATTACAAGCATCCTTCCACCATTTCCGTAGGGTTTCCATATGATGTCCTACACCAGTTATTCAGGCAGGAACAAAGCGAGTTGCACTATTTTCGGGGCTATGGAAACCCTACGACAAAGAATAAGATGTTGGCTCTACTCCACCAGCATTTGAATAATTACACATAACCACTCTTTCTTAAATAGGGAGGGAAGGGGCCACATCTATCTCTGCCATAGAAAATGGAAAATCGAATTCTTGAACTCAACCCCTTCCGATTTTATCTCTGTCTCTTCTCCATCATCAGGTAGGGAAGTTCGAAGCAAAGTGTTGCAGGTACAAGTTGATGTGAATTATTTAGGGTTCGGTGGTCCTGTACTTTACTTCGCATGTTTTACTATAACCCTATGCTGTTTGTTGATTGATCACTCATGCTCTAGCTCTAGCTTCGCTTGCTCACTGGTTTTAGTGTTTAGGATTGTAAATAAGCTTTTAGTGGGGACTTACTTCAGAATCAATAGGATTGGGAAGGAGCAGAGTGTTGGTCCTTTAGGTAGGCACCCTAAGACTACCTAGCTTTATAGCCTTGAAACACTAAACCCCTTACAGGTCATCGAGCTTGACTAACTACCTGGTGAGAATGAGATAGTATGATTTGGTTCAAGGTGAAAGTCGTACTATGCACCGATCAGCTGCAACATCATGAGTATACGCCACTCCTACTGTTTAATCTATTTTCCATTTGGTTCACATATTCTCCATTGGTGATTTAGATCCCTACTCAATCAAGAAGAAAGAGATGGTGGGTTCTTGCATACGTTGAGTCACTTTTGAATTGGCCCGGTATGTAATATACATTCTAGCATGATGATTCCGATCGAATCTATCAGGTTATGGTTTACTAGTTGGGATATGTTCTATTGATATGGTTTATAGACCTACTCTTCGGAAAAGGGAGCTGAGAAACCTTGTTGAATCAATTTGATCAAGTCTGATTGATGATGGATACCAAAAAACCCATAGTTAGTCAAGAATGACCCAGATTAGGGAGAATCATTTGAGTAGCTCTATGGCTGCTATCATCTTTACACACAGCAGAATCTAACTTCTCCTGTTCTAATTCAAGTAGTTCTCTCACAATCAATAGAGAGAGTTGTTCCTCTACCCACTTCTACCGATCATTGGAGATCACCACATGTACACCATTCTAGGGAGGTGACCAATCTGTACAACTATAAATAGAGGAGAGAACCGGTCACTTCATATCATACTTCAAAACATGTGCGTTCTACCATCCTCGTTCTTAAAAGTGTAACCAACACATACCATGAGCATTGCCTAAGCCCATCACTATGTCATAAGAGAGAGTGATAGACTCGCTGGTAGTAAGAATCTATGAACAACGAGACTGGTCAATAGCGCCATTCCCCCGAGCTGAGATATAGTAGTTGTTTTTCCATTCATTGTGCCCCGTCGTACTATGCCCTATGAAGGGAAAGTAATAAATTCCATTTGTTTATTTGGATGGATAATCACCCATATAATGTCGAGGGAGATGGATCGTCGAGTTCTGTACGTAACATGCCAACTATCATCAATTCTTTCTGGATGGAAAGCAATAGTTTATGAGCTAGTTATCCTAGCATGTTACATCTATAATTTGCTAGAATCATCGACTAGAACTCTGGCCCTTTAATAGTAGGGGGAACTCTAGAACCCCCCACTATTTGCCCTTTGTCATATTATTCTCCCACCCAGAACAATTAATCCACTGGTGCATTATGAAGACCTCCTTTGAAGGCATTACAGGTGTGCATTCATGGGGAATTCTAGAACTCTAGTTCTACCCTGGTGAATAGTAGGGGCAACTAAACTATAGTTCCCACCTTGCTTCTTTATGGAATTAGCTTGCTAGAATAAGGAATCTATAGTTCCTTATTAATCAACCTGCTAGAATAAGCGATTAGTTGGAGGTAATTTACCACTTTACTTATTATTCTTTTGGCTTTCCTTTGATTCTCTTTTAAGCCCTTCTTTCTGAATTTAGGAAGGTGGCCGGCTTGCCATGATAGTTCTGCCAAATTGAGCAAGAGGAAACTAATTCATGATTGGGAACCAGATGACGCAAAGGCTACTACCACTATACAAGGTCTCTACTTGGACGGTAAGGTCTAGGGTGATCCCTCAGAACACATGATTCAAAGAGAGGATCATGTCATAATCAGGGGAAGGGAGCCCACCAAATGTTTCTCAGCTCAGAGAATAGTAAATAGCTTGCCTATTCAATATGCATGCGTGAGAACATAGAATCACTTCTATCTGGATGGCTTGGGATTCATAACACATCACTAAATGGTCATAGGGGCATAGTAATAAGATGGTACTACTGAAACCCGAACGGAAGGGAAGGACGGAAGGGTCAGTCCCTGAGTGAAGCTCCCTCTCATGCTATCATCAATTCAAGTACAAAGAGGGACGAAACCTTTTGGAGTCCCTGATGAAAGACCATCAACATATATATATAGATATCTATCTATTTAGATATTCGTACCACCAGCATATATTAATAGAATGCTCCATAAACCACCCACCGCTTTTTTATTTCCTCTATTCTCGAAGCTATCTATTTGGTTTTCCTTATGGCGATCAGATACACATAATGATAGCATCCGTTTGCATGGAAACATCAATCTCGCACACATACTTGGTATGGTAAAGTCTGCTAATATGGGCATAGATGCGAATTGATTAGCTGAGCTTTGTTCCTAGTTAAACCACTCCTGGTTGAGGATGAAAGTAGTAGTAATGATGGTGGTTGGTCTTAAATCTTTATTGATAACCCCACCTCAGGTTGTGTATGGGAGGATTGGTCTGCACCATCACCTCGTTGGGTTCAAATGGTTAGATCCTGCCCAAGAGACTGGTTGGGATGTGCACTTCATTGATTGGCTTGGATGTAGAGTATGCCCCTCTCATAGTTAGGTTAGTCTGCCCCAAAAAGTATGCACCTCATTTGTCTCTATTGGTTGGTGAAAATCCACTTGGAAGAAGTCTGTCTCGATTGGTAGAGATGGGAGCCACCTTGGATGGGATGGGGCTAGCAGCTATGGATAGATGGAAGAAGTTTGTTTTGATTGGTAGAGATGGGAGCCACCTTGGATGGGATGGGACTAGTCATTATGGATAGATAGAATGCTTGGTGAGCACCGGCACTCCATAAGCTAGGGCTGTAGAGATGGGCTGCTTGGTATGCACCCGTGTCGGTTGGACCTGCTGATAAAGAGAATGAGTGGTAAGCACCGGTAGCCCACTATAGATAGGGAAAAGGTAGCATAGGAGCCACACCTCACTAGGTCGGGATTAGTTGAGATTTAATAGATTGGTTTTCACTGATAGCTCAGACTGATTAATTAGAGGGCATTAATTTGAGCTAATAATTTTGTCCAATTTGATTAGGGGAATCGCTAAGTGAAAAGTGGGTAGGGGTAGCCGCCTATTCTAGCCCAAATTATAATAGTAGTAGGGCCTCTAAGAATAGAATAATAGGGCTCGATTCTATATGTCACATGGGTGGGAGGGCCCCTACTATTCGCCGGGGTAGTGAGTGGGGGGGCAGGTCGACATCCATGGGGTTCCATTTGAATGGGTAGGGGTAGGTTGACATCCATCCTTCCTTCCTTAGGCCTTCCTTCCATCTGGATATTAGTAGTGGTATTAAAGAACTTATCCTATAGCACTACCCCTGCATAGGTAGGACCATCCATCCTTCCTCCGGTTTCCTTCCAAGTTGGTTCTGTGGGCCGAAGGGGTCCCATACCTAGCAGCCAACTAGTCATCCCTAAGTCTCCATCTGAGTAAGGGATAGACCTTTCCTTTCATCCTTCTCTCCTTCTTGTTTTCCTTCCAATCAAAACTCAATCTGCTTTGTTTGCTTTTGTGTTGACCGAAAATAGTAGGGTTCATTAATCAGTAAATGGCATCAGCCTGCTTCCCTTACTCTAGCAAGTTAATTAATCCTGATGCTAAAAGAAAATGAATTGACTGATTAATAAGGGTTGGGTGGGGCTCGATAAGTGACGTTGCCGCTACCCGTCAGAATAGTAGGGGCCTCCCACCCACCCCAACGTTAGGCATCTACCAACTACCATAGAATGTCGAGGGCCCCTTTCCCCCCACTTCCCACCCACCCTGCATTGAGAAGGAACCCACCCACCTACACGATCTATATCCTCCCACCCACCCTAGCCCTCCCACCCAGTTCTATTTGAACTGCTTGAAACATCCCTACAATTCTATGGGCTTTCTTCTCTGGTGAGTTTCTTTATTAAAGAATCACCTGGTTTAGTACAATCTTGTTGAAGACCTCGCGGTGCTTACCCGGAAATGCCTATCAAAGTGATGTTCTTTCACCAATTTTCCAACAGCCAACTATATTGTTCACATTCGCAGTTGGGCGAAAACTTGTATAGAGAAGGATTTCTCACTTAGATGCTTTCAGCAGTTCTTCCATATCGACTTGGCTTCCCAACGCTGCATTCTGGATACAACCGGTACACCATAGGTTGGCCCAACCCAGTCCTCTCATACTAGGGTTGGCTCCTCGCAGTTCTCCTTTCAACACCAGCGATAGATAGGAACCGAACTGTCTCACGATGTTCTAAACCCAACTCACTTACCACTTTCATCGGCGAACAACCAAACCCTTGGGACCTTCTTCAACCTTGGGATGTGATGAGTCGACATCGAGGTGCCAAATGACTCCATCGATAAGAGCTCTTGGGAGTCATCAGCCTATTATCCTTGGCATACCTTTGATCCATTGAGCGAGAGCCCTTCCACACGGGACTCTCAGATCACTATGGCTAACTTTCATCTCTGTTCGATCGGTTAGTCTCACAGTCAAGCAGGCTTATACCATTACGCTCATGAGCTGACTGATGTTAGCTTGAGCCTACTTTCACACACCTCCGTTACTCTTTAGGAGGCATCCGCCCCAGATAAACTACCCATCTTGCAGTGTCCCACCCACCCTTGAACTACAGAAAGAAAGAAGTTTCAGATAGTTTCTTCTATAGTCTATGGTCGGCCTAGGTTAGGCATCCTTAGACGAAAGAGTGGTATTCTAGGATTGGTGTCACCACCTCCCACCTATCCGACACATTCAATCGAGGTTGTCACTGCGAAGCTATAGTAAAGGTGCATGGGGTCTTACCGTCTAGCCGTTGGTACTCTGCATCTTCACGAAGATTTCAATTTCACTGGGTCCATGTTGGAGATAGCGGGGCAGTCGTTACACCATTCATGTAGGTCACTACTTATGTGACAAGGAATTTCGCTACCTTAGGACAATTAGAGTTACTGCCGCCATTTATCGGGGCTTCCATTCGAAGCTACACTTCTCCTTCCAACCTTCTAGCACCGGGCAAGTGTCAGACTCTATACATCATGTTACCACTTGGCAGAGTCCTGTGTTTTTAAGAAACAGTCGCCACCCCCTGGTATGTGCCACTTTCCCATGGATGGGAAAGTACCCCTTCTCCCGAAGTTATGGGGTCATTTTGCCAAGTTCCTTCAACATGGTTCTCTCAAGCACCCTAGTCTACTCTACTCGTTCACCCATGTCAGTTTGGGGTACAGTTAGTTCACCGGGAGGATCATCCTCCCAATTCAAAGTATTTTCCTGGAAGTTTCAACCCGAACAGAAATGTGTAGCCCCCAGATATAGATAGGGGGCCTACCCCCCCACTATAGAAAGGGTCAGCTATAGTAGTGGTGGGGCCCCCTATCTATACCTGGGGGTACGTCCCCGGCCCCTACCCCCTACCACTACTATAGTGGTAGCCAGGTAGGGGTTGGGGGTAGGCATCCACTATAGAGGATCACCCATGAACACCTGAGATTTCTCTTGGGTGAGTACCCCTCTTTATTAATTAACCTGCTAGTATAGATAGCTAATTAATCAACCTGCTAATGAAAGATCTCAAGCCACGCTGCCGATGCAGAGAATCCCAAGGGGTGGGTGGGAGGCAATAGTTGCCCAACTTCCCCTTTTTTTTGAACTATAGTGTGTCAGTTGGTTGGATAGGACCTCCCCCTACTATGTCACCCTTTTTGATATTATTCTAGCAAGCTGATTCCTACTATTCTAAAGAGGGGCCCTACTATCTATAAGGTCAGTTCAAGATTCGTACTGTACCATAGTGCCCCCCCCCCCCCGCCGAGGGGCTATAGTGATCATGGGGCAGAGATCTTGATAGTAGACTGCAGGCCATGGTTTAGTAGTCGGGGCAACTTCATCACTTTCGTGTACCCATCGGTAGACAACCCTTTTGGGGGTTCCTTAGGGACCGATTCACTCTGCGTAGATTGACTGAACGCAAAAACCCTAGAACTGGTAAGCAATCATGTTTTTCACATGATTCTCGTTACTCATGTCAGCATTCTCACTTCTGATATCTCCAAGAGCGCAAGCATAGTGAGCGCTAGTGAACTATGTTGTTGCCCCTTCTCTGATTCACAGAATGTCCTGCTACTAACCTGAATGGGAACAGATCTTGTCGCTTTGGTGAATCACTTGAGCCCCGATACATTTTTGGTGCTATGGAGCTAGACCAGTGAACTATTACGCTTTCTTTGAAGGATGGCTGCTTCCAAGCCCACCTCCTAGTTGTCATTGCTCGATTACTTCCTTTTCCACTAAGTGACTGCTTAGGGACCTTAGCGTATGATCTGGGCTGTTTCCCTCTTGACTCTGGATCTTAGCACCCAAAGTCTGTCTGCATCACTGAAATGGCCTGTACTCAAATTTTCCTTGGGGTTGGTCAAACTTTGGGCCACCCTAGCCCATTGAGTGCTCTACCTTGGGCCATAAGCATGCACGCTCTACTGAAATGGATTTTTTAGAAAACCAGCTATATCCAATCTTGGTTGGCCTTTCACCCCTAGCCACAAGTCATCCCCGTATTTTGCCACATATGTGGGTTCGATCCTCCAAGGCCTGTTGGAGCTCTCTTCAACCTGCTTATGGCTAGATCGATCGGTTTCGGGTCAAATAGGAACAACTAGGAGATTCTACCAGCCTAGGTTGGGCCCCCCACCCCTCTCCCCAGCTATAGTTGGTTCTATAGCCCCTACCCCTACCCCTACTATATAGAGGTAAAGGCCTACTCGCCCAATCGAGCTCTCCCACCCATCCTGCTGGCATGAGGGCCCCTACTATTCGCCAGGGCCCTATGGGGGTGGGAACGTCAGGAGAACCTTAGCCCCCCACCCCCCTTGCTGAATAGTAGGGTGGGCCCTTCGACATAGTAGGGGCCCATAACCCAAAATTAATTAACCTGCTAGAGGTTGCCATTATTCTGCAGGGTGATAAATGCAACAAGAATTGTTATTCTAGCATATTCTAGCCCCCTACTATTCGCCTTCTCCCAAGTTTATCTAGCTACCCTTATAATAGTAGGGAGTGGGGCCGAATTAGTTGACTGATTAATTGGAGGGCTAGCCCCCTACTATTTGGCCCCTTTTTCATATTATTCTAGCAAGCTCCCTACTATAGCAATAGGCCCTAAAATTCTATGGTGGCGCATCCTTAGAAAACTATAGAAACTATATCTCCCTCCCCCCCGGGCACTAATTAATTCAACATCTTAGTTCGATTGTTATTCTAGCTCGCCCATTGCCCTACCCCCATTTCCCTACTATTTCAAGAGGGTAGGGAAATGGGGGTAGGGAGAACTATTTGAGATTGTAAGCTTCAATCAAGCCCTATAATGGCTGAATTAATTGACTAATTAATCAAGGGGGGAGGGCCCCTACAATTTTATGGGTGGCTAGTTTCTAGTTGCGGGGCCCTTTCTTTTCTTTGTTAATCAAGCCTACACCTAATGGCTTAAGCCATTGTTCCCATTTACTCGCTAACCCATTATGCAAAAGGTACGCCGTTCAGCGCTACACTGACCCCCCGCCCACCCACCCACCCACCAGGGACCCAAGGGGGACCCTTTCCATGAGCCCCTACCCCTATGGGCCCTATCCTTGGCCCTATCCTCTATAGCGCTACAAGGTGGGGGGGGCCCAACTTTATTGCCATTGGGACTGAACATAATTAGCCTTGATAGTGCCGTGATGCTACGCCGCGACCGACTGATTGTTTACACGCATCGGATTCCAGGTCTGTTGCACTCCCTTTTTGAGGGTTCTTTTCACCTTTCCCTCACGGTACTTGTATGCTATCGGTCATTGAGGAATACTTGGGCTTAGAGGGTGGTCCCCTTGATTCAAACACTCTGCGTTTTACTTGACTGGGAAGAATTGAACCCAGCTAGATAGTAGGGGTGGTAGGGCCCCCGGGGGCCCGGGGTGTCCTATCCAAACTATCCCCTCTCCTCCTCCCACCCACCCCGGGGGTGGGGAACCAATCTACAGGGCTATCACCTTCTTTGGCCAGATCTTCCAACCTTTTCACAGTTCCCCCCAGTTCTTCCATCATCCACCCTGTAGGTGAATGAATTGCACAGAAAAGAAGAGCCCCTATCAATGCCCCTACCTCTGCCTATTAGCCTTGATAGGGGGGCTATAGTTTAGCTCCCGAATTCTATAGCTATAATTCCCCGCCACCCTATAGGGCCATCTATTCCCTATGAACCAAAGGTATGGTGCCCTATTGATTATTGGGGGGCAGGGCTCCGCTAATGGATATTTGCCCAATCTACTTTCGCTCGCTGCTACTAATGAGGTCTCAGTTGATTTCCTTTCCTCTAGCTACTTAGATGTTTCAGTTCGCTAAGTCGCTTCGCCCCCACCCCCCACTATAGAGGTAGGGAGTGGGACACGGTTTCCCGATCAGAGATCCATGGATCACGGACGGTATCTCCCCATGGCCTTTCGCCTTTGGAAGCGTCCTTCCCTCCCAATGCCTAGGCATCCATTTGATGCATTCCAATACAGTAGGCATTGAACCGGCTGAACCTACAATTCATCTACCTCCACTAGAATCTCTCCTCCCACCCCCTACTAAAGTGATGCACTCGATTCTATATGTAACATGCCCTTTTTAGCCCTACTATTTGCCTTACTATTCTATTATTCCACCCACCCCTATGATTTTTTATCGCCTGCCATGTGAGCAGCCTGCTAGAGTGACGCATGTTATGTATAGAATCTGGAATCGACTAGAAATGCAGGGTGGGAAGCAATAGTTTCATTAATCAACCTGGGGCCTACTATTATTCATTTTGATCGCTACATATGACTGGTTCAGCGACCAAACAATATTTCCCTAATAAACCATCTCTACATTTCTAAAAAGTCTGGGTCATATGACTGGCAAACCAACCTAGGTGGGTGGGAACTATAGGGCTTTAGCTTTGCATCTCTCCATTGAGAATTTTGATCATGAATATGACTGGTTCAACGATCCATATCAATTCCCTGAGCAAAACCCTACAATAATCTGAAGGGGGGGGTTGATCAAAAGTCTAGCTCCATAGGCTGGTGTAGCGACCCCCCATAGAATAGTAGGGATGCAGCCTATAGAATTTGAGGGGCTCGACGAAGGTTTCATTTTAGTACCCGGGGATCGATCCAACCAAAGTTTCTATCGGTTCAATTAGCCAGCTCCTGATTCGGCAACCGGCCTATTGTTTCTTGCCGGCGGGTGGGAGGGAACTATAGCATGTTACGTATAGAATCTACCCCTCCCTACCTTCCCTTCACATTTCTTGAAACATAGGCCAATAGAAAGGCCCTACTATTCTAGATGAAAAAGATTTGAATCAACTGCTCAAAATTGGACATGAAACTATCAGACAAAAATGGAGAAACAATGCTTTCGAACTTTAGTTGCATGTTACGTATAGAATCTGGAATCTATGACTAGACCCTATAGTAGAAACTCCCACTACCATTAATCAACCTGCCAGCCCTTTAAATAGTAGGGGGGAAGCAAGAGTTCCAGGAAACTAGAGTTTCGGCGAGAAGGGTGGGACTATAGTTTCTGGTACGTAGATTCTATACGTAACATGCCCCCTTGAAAATAGTAGGGCAATGTAACAATAGAATAGAGGGCCACCCACCCAACAATGTTTCTACCGACTACTAGAATTCCCAACCTCGCCTCCCACAAATGGCATCTACCCTCACGCTACCATAGAATTGTAGGGGCACAACATTATAGGCATGTTATGTATAGAATCAGCCCCCCACCCAACCCCACACACGAGCCCCTGCCACTAGAGTCCCTCCCACCCAACTCTATTCGAGTGGGTGGGAGGAGGAGACGCTAGGGTTGGGTTCGATTTTGAGCCCTACTATTCTAATGGGGTGGAGGTAGATGCCTAAGTTGTTGTGGGTGGTACCCTATGGCTATTCGGGTGGGTGTGAACTATAGGGTTCCCCATTCGAGATCGATGATCAAGTCTAGGATAAAGGAAGAATTCGATCGATCTATTAGTAACCCCCCACCCTCCCAGTCGAATAGTAGGGGCAACATTAGTTGGCATGTTACATATAGAATCTACTGGTGAATAGTAGGGGTAGAATAGCCCTACAATAACAACAACCGGGGGGGTGGGTGACTATGCCCCCCACCCAACCCCACAGACGTATAGAATCGATAAAGGTAAACTATCAAGTATCCGAAAGAACTAAAGTTCGACTCAATTGTTTATTACCTGATGAACCATCCCAACTTGAATCCTCCTAGTAAGTTGGGAGGGACTATAGTTGGGCGGGCCCTACTATTATCAAGGGCAAAGCCATAGGGCTTTAGAATGGTAGGGGCCCTATGAATGCACACCCATCGGTTCTCTGCATGCATGCATCGGGTGAGTGTTTGTTTCCTTTGGATCTGTTTTAGGATCTTCAATCACTAGCACTGAAACTAGTGGTGCTGAACTTCCTGCTTCTAGAATTGGAACTACGATATAGGCTCCTACGGCAGTCTGGTTTCACACCAAGAATTGATTTGTCCATAGAACACACCAAGAGACACTGGTATACCAGTATTAGTAGTAGTAGTAGACCAATCAACCAGTGAATTAATACATACTAGCTAACCTTTAATGCGTCGTATATAGCCCCATTATAAGTGAATACAGTTTCGACATGGGTATACCAGTCCTAATAATCCGTTTCATATCCAATTCTAGTAGCTTTGGTATAACCACTACCCCACCTCTGTGACTATTTGCTTTGGATCTGTATATGAATAACAAATGTCTCCACCACCATTGGGGATTCTTACTATCATATTGTTGGCTCTGTGTCCTTTATCCTAGTTACCTTTGCCCCTGCTAGTAGTGCCTTCTACCTTTCTTGTTATCGATCTGTGTCTGGGCCTTGGTATCAATCCGTGGGATAGCCATATGGAGAAAGAATAGGCTCTCTAACTACCTCTGCTCCTGCCAACTCCATTGATTCACCTACATAGGTAGAGGTGGCTTCGGTAGCAGCCTGGGTTGAACTAGAACTAGTTGATGAACCTGTGCTAGGTGACCCCGAAGCAAAGCCAGTAGATCATCTTGCGGGAGAATAGATAAAGGAAATTGCTTAAGCAAGAAAAGAGATAGTCTTTTTATCAGAGCTAAAAAGGTTAACTGCTAGTAGGCGTAAGCCAACGGCCGAGAATAGACGGATCTATCACCGTAAACAGTAATAACATCTTGAATGGATGTTTCAATTCCATAGTTATGGTGAGCTTCTCCTGAAGAAGTATAGGTTAGGTGCATTGGAGTAGACTGATTATTTCCATCTCTAGCATAGGTATCTGTACCATCTATAGCCCCAGTATCTCAATGAAGGGATTTATGCATGGAGAGATTTCAGTAGACTTCCCATGCCAAAGATGTATAGCCATATATCTATAGCTGACGAATCAGATAGATCTTGGCTTTACTAAGACGAAAGTGCTTCAACCTAGGACTTATCCACATTTGCATCGATAGGAACTGCTTCTTTTAGGTGGGTGGGAGTGATAGATATCAAAATGGAAGGTATAAGTGGAGGAGATTCAATCTACATTGACGCGATTGGATATTCTTCAACTGAATCAATGGTTGGATTTGGAGTCAGGGATGTACCCTATTGACTTTAGTTGTCAGAATAGCTCCATAGAATAGTAGGGGCCCCCCCACCCTGCATAGGAACTATCAAGCCTCACCCAACCCAGTTCTCCCACCCACCAACTATATCTTCTAGTCGACGATTCTAGCCCCATAGAAGTAGGGCCCTTAAAATAGTAGGGGGAGCCCCTACTATTATATTGTTCTAGCGGGCTGCTCACCCTACAATTCTTATAGGGCTGATTAATGGGGGCCCCTACAATTCTATGGCCCTACTATTATAAAGGGGTTGCCCAATGCCCTACTATTCTAAAAGGAAACTTGTTCCATTCCAAAGGAATCAGTCGATTAATGGCTATGCCAGACCTCTCCTTGCTTATCATCTCTGCCCCACTGCTGCCAGTTGGTTGTTTGATGCTAGGATGCCCAGACGTGGTTTTCTATCCAGGGAGAGGGCCGAAACCCCGTGCATTACTGGACTTGTTCCCACTACATCACTCTGTTCCTTGGGTTCATAGGAGAAATGGAGTTTGGGGAGTCCCCTACTATTCAGGAAGAGGTGTTTCGATCAAGGAAATGATCTGGGTCTCCAACCCAATGAGGGATAAAAGGTTAAAGATCCAGGTACAGAATCTATTCATTACAGTTAGCTCCCCAATTATAGGCTTTTCTAGTAGAAGGAATACCCGATGAGGGAGAGGTACAAAATCAATTCATGATACTGGCTTCCGCTTGGGAGTGCTTGACTCTTGCCACTATCCCTCATCAGCCTTAACCACCCACCCAACCCTGCAACTTTCCACCCACCTGAAAACAAACTATTCCTCCCACCCAACTATAATACCCTCCCCCCCGGGTGGGGGGGAACTATAGGGTGGGGGGATAAAGTTGGGAGATAACGTAAAAAAATTCCTTTACTTGCCAATCCCCTACTATCTATGGGGGTCAGGTTTACTCGCTTCTCTATCTTGCAGGTGGGGAGCGCCTTCACAACTAGTGAGCCAACCCCTATTTCTTAATAACCGCTCATCAATCGGATTCTTTTGCTCATCGACTTCTTCATTCGTATACGTATCAACAACTAGCCCAATGATGTTAGATAGGCTCTCATGCCCTACTATCTATGGGGTATCGGTTTGCCAACATTAGCTCAGCTGAAGTTGTAACTGTTAGGAGTATCTCCTCCCAATTCCCTATCCTCATACTTGGATCACTGCACAACTAGATCGACTGCAGGGCCCTACTATTCTAATGGGGGGTGAGGGGCTCTCGAAATAGAACCGCTACTGATGCTTATGAAATTGGTGCTACTTTCGGTGCTGGAGGATATGGAACTAGACCAACCAATTATGGATCCTACCCGTAGTAATGGCCTATGCCTGCTCTGTTGCTTAAGTCCTCATGCGGGGAGTGGATAAATCTTGTCGGAAGCACTCACTTGACTTGATGATGCAATAAAGTGCTTATTCATTTCCACCCCTGGGGAACCCTATGATTCCCTCTCGCTCGGCAAGATAGATAACCCTACAAAATAGGAAGATATATAACCCTCTTTATTAATCAGCCCCATAGCCTCCTCCCACCCAACTTTTCTACTGGAACTAGCCCCTTAAAATAGTAGGGCCCCCCACCCCAGCTACTTATAGGGCCCAAGATTCTATATGTAACAGTGGAAGCTTCAAGATCTACCTAGAATTTATATACTCCCACCCCTTAGAATAGTAGGGGCCCTTAGAATAGTAGGGCAACTCCCTCCCTCCCAATAATCGGCTATCCTCCCACCCCCCCCACCCCCCATTATAGTTCTAGTAGGTCTATTCCCAACCTAACTATATCTTCCCAGGGTGCTTGGAGGGGGGAATTCTAGTTCGGTAGTTTCCTCGCCGACTAGACTATAGTTCTTATCTAGTGGGGCATCCGGATGCCGGCATCAATGGATGGATGTTCTCGGGTGGCTCGATACCCTCGCCCCAGTCAAGCTCTGCTCTCTGGATTGAGATAGTTAGAGTTCGGGGTGGGGGAACTAAACTAAACCATAGCCCGCCCCTTCTTTCAACTAGAGTAGCGGGGTGGGGGCCCCAACCTTCTATAGTTAACAACTAAGCCACCCCATAGTATAGAAAGGGGGTAGGGCTAGCTCCTCCCAGCCTATCTATAGCTATTATAGAGGGGTGGGGAGGGTCAAGTCCTTTCTTTCAGGCAAGCCCCCGAGAAGCGCACCCTCTGGAACTAGAGTGGCTCCATCCGAGAAAGATCTTTTTCTACCATACCATGAATCTATGGGTAAGGCGGATAAGGAACCTGTTGTTCACCAAAAGTGATAACCCAAGACACCTATAAATCTATCTATGAGATAGCCAATCTCAATCAATGAAACACCTCAGGGCTTGGACAACATAACATAGGATCCTAATGATCCTCCTGCACTTCAGGTTCTGCGAAACCTAGGGGGGACACCCTTTTGATGCATTGAATACAATAATCACAAACATAAGACTGCATCAACAATGAGCAGACAAACCATTCCACAAGCTCACCAAATTAGGTAACAGGTACAGATGGGCTGGATCTTATACAAATAATAGGTGAAATAGAGCTTTGGAAGGATAGAACATTAACCCCTAAACATAAAGGGAAATAGATTTATCTTTTAAAATGTATATCTGAGACCATTCCCAAATCTGTCAAAGACTAGTGCCTTGTTCATTGGGCAGCAGAGTCACTCATAGAACTACAAATATGAATCATAGATGCAAGTTTGTTTTCCTTAAACAAGATATTCATGCATCAATACCTTATATTAATGCACTACTGGATACATATTTCATTATTTATGACTGACTATAGAATTTAAACTCTTCATTGAAGAATGCCTACAAATAATCATACAATCTCCTTGAGATGACAAATTTCATCCTCCTTGAGGATTGAATTCATAATAATGAAAAAACATATCACAGAGATAATCTTGTGGGAAATTACTCATGCCTGACACCTGTACGACCTGCAACTAAAACCACATTCACAGCACTGCACTACAATCTCTATACCCTGAAACCAAACAGAAGCATTTACAAACTTGGGTCAAGATCTTCAGAAAATGGAAGCCATCAAATTTGGAGCATTTTCCAAATTTCTGGAACCCTTACAACTGAGAAGAATTGAGAATAAAAGGGAGAGGGAACCAAATCAAATCTGCAACTGAATTGCCAAGTGTCTCCTCTCTAACTAAATTTTATTCCTATGGAAACTACCTCCAAAATATCCCACATTTGTCAAAATTAACCTCATAATTAGATTCCTCACTCCTAGAGCTTTCCGGCGATATATAATACTTTATATTTTGGCCAAAATTTAGACCCTGGGCAAATTAATTCCCATTTGTGCTCAGTCATTTAAATATTTCGAATTTTAATATAGTCAGAACTATATCATTTATTCATTTTAATTTTGATTTTTGCCTCCATTTGTGCACTGACGCCTTGCCACATGGCGGCCTCTGATTGGTCGATGGGGTTGACCGGATGCCACCTGGGATGACACCTCATCTTTTACCACCTGTCGGCCATGTCACCGCCACTGGGCTGCTTGCTTGTACGCCACTTCATCGCCATGTCATCACCACTGGACTGCCACCTGTGCACCAACTGTGTGCCACATGGATGGATCTCGTTCACTTTTGCTATTTCATAGGGTTTAAACTACGTGCATCTTCCCTTTGCGAAATAGCGCGCACCGTCGATCCATCTCGAACTCCACCTCACAACCCCCCCTCTCCCACCTACTACTATAATAAGGGGTGGGTGGATAATAAAGCGGGAGCGGGAGGCTATTTTATTATTGGTTTTGGAGCTATTTGATACTTACCCTTTCTAATCAATCTATTAATTTCATTCTGCCTCAATATTCTATCTAGAACTCTTAAATACATTGCCCCACTGCACTTATGCTCGATTTAGAGTAGCCTTACTATAATAGGGCTAGAATGGGAGGCAGTTCACTCTTCCCTCTTCTGTAAGTTCTCCCTTATTCCTCCCTAGCATTTTGGTTAGAAGGATAGATCACTATCTACTAGCAACTCCAGGGGTATTTAGTAAGTTATTATCTATTGAGTTAAGAGAGGGAGGGATAGTTATAGAATAGATAGTCATGATTAGACTATAACTCTTGGATTAGGGCTGGCCAATAAATCTAGCAAGGGAAAACTATATTGAATGCACCAACTCTAGATTGAGAGCCCCTACTATTCTAAAGGGTAGCTGCTATCTGCACTAATATTGCCGCTTTTGTCGAACAATTATCCGCCCACCCCTAAAATTATAGTTTCAAAATGTTGCCTATAGTTCCCACCCACCCCCCCCCTACCATTTTCTAGGGGCAAATTGAATAGATTCTATACGTCACATGGGTGGGTGGTCCCCCTACCATTCTAAAGGGTAGGGCATGTTACGTATATAATCTGGAATCGACATTTTTTTAGTTTTATGATCCTGGCCGATCATCAAACTAGAAAAACAACGAGGTAAATTCTCATTGTAGTCTAGCGCAAAAGATCGAAGATGTAATATCATAAAACAATGACTCAACACCAACCATCCACTTTCTTCCATAGTCATCGTAAAATGAACAAAGTCCCAGGGATTATCGAACGTAAATCCGTGCATGAACCTCTGCAAATAGGGTTAAAAGCGGTGGATAGCCTGGTTCCTATAGGCCATGGTCAATGAGAACTAATCATTTTGGATAACAAAGCTATTTATATCCTCATTCTGCTCTCCTGTTTAGTGCTCGGTAAGTTTCTAGTTGTTTTTGCTCATTTATTGGGTGGAATTATCTTTCTGGTCCATCAACTTCTACCCCCCCCACTATAGAGAAAGGGTCGGAGCAAATGGGGCACCCTGCCCTAAGCTATTTGAGGAATCCAAACAATTTCAAGTGCTTCACCAACAAGAGGATAAACAACAATCATTTATTCAATCGGTGGTGGTAGGGAGGCGGACCATGGAGGGTAAGGGGTTTGACCGATTGATAGAGTCTTCATGGAGGGATGGAAAGCCTTCCCCAACACCCACTACAGAAAGAAAGGGCCCCATCTCCCCCCTGCTTTTGACTCTGTCTCGGATGTTATAGGCGCAAAGGCTACTCTTGCCTTTCCCTCAATTAGTGGTGGTTCTTCGACTGTACCTGGAATGGATTCTTCGATTGGAACTACTTACTAACTATATTATAGCCCTAAAACATGAAGCTTACTACAGGCACTGAAACTGATGGGCAAGGTCACGGTATTGAATCATTTGCTAGTGAGACTCAGTAAACCAGATCAACAGGTATTGGGTAAACTCAAACTGGTACGTATGTAGGTGGATCTGGTGCTTGCTTCGCTTCTTCTTTTGTTTCCTCTGCCATCAATTGCTAGGGGTGCTGCCTCTGCTGCTATTTACTACGGCACTCGAACTAGTGGCTCTCTAACTGGACCTGGGTAAACTTCAATTGGTTCATCAACTGAGTCAACTGACTCTGGATCTAGAGACTTTGGATCTCCGACCTTTTCCTTAGCTACTCGTGCCCCCTATCTTGATCCAGTTCTATGAGCGATCAAAATGATCAATGGCTCAATGGTTAGGAAGGGCCCCCACCCCAATTGACCTTGAGTCACTTTTCTAGTTCTATGAGCAATCAAAATGATCAATGGCTCAATGGTTCGATCTATAGCCTCCCACCCACCCCAATTTAGTTTGGTCACTTTTTGGTGCCCTCCTCCTTCTTCATCCCCGAGAACAACTATCTTTCTAGTGAATTATCCTCCCACACTTTTTTTATCGCCAACTATCTATATAGATAATTTTGGGTGGGCATGTTACGTATAGAATTGAGCCCTATTATTCTATTATTTTGATTCTAGCTTCCCCCCTACAATTCTATGGGGTGGGCTGATTAATTGACTGATTAATAGGGGTGGGAGGCCCTTCAAATAGTAGGGGGCGGCTGGTAGTTGTGGGGCGTGACTAGACATCTTTCCCACTCCCATGCCTTTATGTTCCAGAGGTTTCCCACTTGGCCTAGAGGGGCTGGGAACACAGAGAGAAAAGCAAGAATGAATTAAATGTCTCGACCCCCCACCATGATGAACCCCTCACGAATAGGTCGGGGCTTCAGGGTGGGAGAACTAGTTCTGGCAATAGCCATAGAATAGTAGGGGCCCACCCATCCCTACGTAGCCAGCTATCCTCCGATGCCATAGAATAGTAGGGGCCCACCCCCTTTAGAATAGTAGGGCCTTAGAATAGTAGGGGCCCTATGAATGCACACCCGCCCTTAGAATAGTAGGGCTCTCACCCCCCCTGGGAGGTAGATTATTGTAGGGGCTCATTACTCTAGCAGGCTGATTAATTAGGGGTGGGCCCATGGGTGGGTAGGGACTCGATAGTTCCTTATTAATCAGCCTGCTAAATAAGGAAGCAAGGTGGGACTAGAGTTTTGGAGGCCCCTACTATTCTAAGGGGTTGCAAAATGAAAGAATCAAGATCGAGAAAAAGAATGAAATAAATACTTCTCAATGAAATCCCTCGGTTCACATGATGGGCAATACACACCCAAAGGGTTGGTTCAATGCCCAAGCAGACCGGATGCTGGGTTGGAATCACTCCTATTCTCCCAACTATCGATATGACTAAGAATCAATAGGGTGGTCGATATTCATTTGGTCCTCTCCATGTTCTCCTCCATCACACTACTATGAGTTCCTTCTTTTCACCGAGGGACTCGGTTGAGACCAATGCCACTCTATTCATATTACGTCTATAATACATTGACTCCGGAAAAGGTAAGATGAGAAGTTCCTATCCCTAGCAAGTAAAGGGCAAGGGAAGGGCTTAAACCCCTACCCCTAACGTTCTGCCAGGGATAGGGATAGAAGGGGTAGGGGCCCCTAACCTTGCTTTAAGTCCTATAGGGGCAAGGAGCCTATCATATCATGGGGAACAGAAGGATAGTTTCTAAAGGAAGGATAGAGCCCCGTCTTATAGCTCTCCCCTTCCTGATGGAGATACCTTTGATATAGGCAGGCACCTATCGGGATGGATACTTGAATGCTATTCAACCTTTATCGACATCCCACCCTAGAATTTTTGACTTGAAATCTTTGCCCATATAATACATACTTTTTCAACCCAACTATATCCATACAGGAATAGTTGTTGGCCCTGATGAATAGTAGGGGCCCGAAACTCAATAGTGGAGGTCGATGCCTCAAATAGGAGGTCCCCAAGAAAGGTGACACATATTGAAGGTGACACGAATAGAGGTAGCAGTTGAGTGCACTACGAGGGAATGGTAGAAGCAATCATACTTTCCAATGGGGTGGATGAGCGGTGAATCCATGAGAGAATAAATCCTTTTGTGCATGCACCACGATCAATTGTATTTTCCTCAGTAGTTTACCGAGGATGTGGAAAAGAAATCGAGCTATCTCCCGAACAAAATGGAGTATCAATAGAGGCAACCATAAGCACCTCTAGGCACCCAAAAAAACATGCTTAGTGGAACCCTAAAAAAATGATAGGCGAAAGCGGTAACTTCTTTCGGATGCCCCTCCAAAATTAGGGAGCCCTTAAAATAGTAGGGGCGAGGCGAAATCATAAGCCATTCAATAAAGCCTTCCTTTATTGCCTATCTATATCTGGGGGTAATTTAGAGATGTTTTATTTGTTGTTCGCCCTATAATAGATGTTTTACCCTAGGAATGCCTGGAACCAGGTTGTGATGCAACTCCTATTCTTTTCGTCCTGCCCTTTCAATGAAGATTTGTTAATGAGGGACCAATATCTCCCTGCCCATAGAATAGTAGGGGCCCACCTGGGCCCCGATACTTGGCGACTAAAATGTCATCGACAGATCTTGACTCGAGCCTCTTGATTTCAAGGGAAGCCTTGAGTCTGGAAACCTCATCAACTGCTTCTTCTAGTGATGTTGCTTAAGCAGATGTTTCATAACCTATTCGACCTACCTTTACCAAGAACCCTGGGAGGCACGGTGGATATTCAAGAATTGTTGAAGGAGAGGTAATACCAGGGAAAGAACCTCCTATCGAGTCCAAGACCTCTATCCCCAAGAATACTAGATATGGATGAGAAGTGACCCACCTGTTCATAGAGATATGTTTTCAGTGAAGGAGAGAATAGTCATTGGATGCCTTACCCTCAACTCCCCTACCACAGTATATCCAGTAGTTATGAAGAACCCTGTAATGGATTCAGTTCTAGGTCTAGTCCTACTATCTATAGGTGAGATCAAGAAGCAATTCCTTCCATCCATTAGTCACCTATAGATAGTAGGGGGTTGAATCGGCACTCTGAAAACTAGTGAGGGCAACCCATTACTATGCAGTTCAGTTCAGGTATCCTTTCCTAACTTGTTTCCCATCGGTGCTTTGTTCAGTTCAGTTAAGTGATTCTCAATTCCTATGGATAAGAAAGACAAGCCTATTGTTGGAGAAGACTAAGCATTACTAGATGCCCCTCCAATCCTTCCATTAAAATATGAGAGAGAACCAGTTGTTCGCCTTGCGGAACTAGGAAAAGGAGTTTAAAGCCCCTACTATCTATCTGGGGAAAGATTCGCATTTACTCCCTATTCTGTTGACTGACTCTTGCCCCTAAAAACCTCAACAAATAAAGGGGTTGTTGGGGTTGTTTCTCGATCTGCTAATAGATGATTTGCCCTAGCCCCGCAATCCGGAGATGATAGGTTTGTGGAGGATCACCTAGCTAGCCTTTCTTCTCTAGCCTACCCCCTATAGTTTCTTTAGGCAATACGAATCTTTCCTCTGTCGAAACTACTCTTTTATCATGCAACTCATGCTTCTCCATTCTCGCTGAGCCCTATCCCTATATCTGGGAAGACTCAAGAATGAAACCTTGATATGGATAGTCGAGTTGAACTGCCACCTTGTTGGATAGAAGATGAGGGATGACTCAAGTAGCCGGGACTAGCCCCTAGTTAGCCTTCGAATCCACCCACCGATGATACAATCTCCTTCAAATCACCTAGAATTAATTGCCTATCTATATCTGGGGGGCAAAGCCGGATATTAAAGAGAAGTCGGTCCCGGTGGTCGAGTAACTAAAGTCCCTGAAGTCAGGTGCCTACCCTTTTCTTTCTCTGCTTTGAGGAGCGATATAGAAAGAAGGGTTGGTCAATAATATTGTCCCAGATATTAAGAATAGGACTTTATAGCCGAAATAAGACTAAACATTGAATCCAACCTTTCTAGAAGAAACCTCCTACCCAAGGGAAGATCCATAGTCCATTGAAAGCCGAAGATAGATTGCCCCAGTGGGTGGATATTACGGATGAAGCCTCTTCAATATCCCTGACCAACTCTATATAATTGCCCTTCTTCTCCAAGGAGCCTTTTATGTTTTCACAACCACCCCCTACAATTCTAGGGTTTCTAGTTTAGGTTTCGGGACAACTATAGGGAAATAATAGTGCCAAAGGGGGGGGACGAGGAATCCCTCTCAAACCTGCCCCTGATAGGCGGAGTTGAACCTAGTCTTTCTTCTCTTCCTTCTGCCTGGTCCTATTGCAGCAGACCTTTGGAATCAATAGAAATAGAAGTTGGATCTGCTTGGGGTAGAAGACTGAAGTTGACTGAGACCTCCTTAGAATCAATCCAAAGAATGGAACTTTAGAGGCTCGATCACCCGATCCCTTGACCCAGAAGGCCTTGGGCCCCTACTATTCTATGGGAGTCAAAAGAATACATAGTAGTTCCTGTTCACCCTACCTTAGATGATTCGCCCTAGCCCCTCCCCTTCGATTATTCCCCACCTAGATGCCATTTCTCTAGAATAGTAGGGGCCACTGATCTTGATTTCACTGATATTGATGCCCCCACCCTTCTTTCTATAGTTTGAAAAAGATACTAATGTTCGACCGAACTATGGAAAGAAGGGTAGGCAGGAGTCAACTATTATAGGTAGAGGAAGAAGCTATAGACAGCAGGAGTCTTCCGGAGTCCCCGAATCCAATTGATTTCCCTTTATTGAGTAGTTACCAGATAAGAGGAGAATTGCTGAAACCAGGGCCACCCCACTTTATTATCAGAAGCAGTTGAGAGATCAACAGTAGCGGATATATAAGTGTGAGATACTGCTACTCCAAATGAGGAGTTCACTTCAGGAGGAGTTGAACCTAGCCACCTATCTTCTTTGATTATAGATGCGGGGACAACAATTCTAGATGTGGGGGCATATTCTAGCCCCCTACTATTCTAAAAGGCCCCCACCCAATTCTAATGGGGCTCCCTACTATTTTATAGGAATTGACTTATTAATAAGGGGGGCCACCTTATTCTAGCAGGATAATTAATGAAGCCCCACCCTGCATAGAAACTAGAATTCCCCCCCACCCTGCATAGGACCCCTATGATTCCCTATGAATGCACACTTAATTAATCAATACCATAGCCTCATTAATTAGAACCACCCTGCTTCCTAGGCTCGAATTAACCTGCTAGAGTAGAAGAATTAATCAACTTGCTAGAATAATTATTTAGCCTGCTAGAGTAAATTTGAGCAGTTCATTAATGCTCTTGCTAGTATAAACTAGAATAATGATTTAGTACCATAAAATTGTAGGGCAAGTCCCCTACAATTCTAAAGGATTGACTGCAGCTCGCTAGTAGAAGGATTCGATAAACCTGCTAGAGTAGGAGAAGCTAGGATACGCTAGAGTCAATTAATTAACTTGTGGCAAATTGAGTCTTGACTGTAGTAGATTCGAGAAGCCCACTAGAATAAGTTAGAGTATGGCCCCCATAGAATTGTAGGGCAAGCAGTAAATCCATATAATTTGAGGGTGCCCATAGAATTGTAGGGGGCCCTTGCCAAATAGTATGGGGCTAGAATAACCCTCCTCTACTCGATAGTTGGTGAGAAAGGTTTTGTAGATTGGAGTTTTGCCCTTAGGCTCAAATTAACTTGCTAGAGTAGGGGAAGTAGGTTGATTAATTAAGCCCTACCTGTCATGGCCCTACTATTCTAAAGGGGCCTTGCGTGCCTCATAAGGGAGGTGGTGGACTTCCTACTATGTATGTGGTAAAGGCGGTTCTGTGTATAGAAACATCAGTTGAAGGTGCGATCCCACCCTGCATGCCTATCAATTATAGTGATGCCCTACCTTGGCGAATAGTAGGGGCCCACCCACCCATGTTACATATAGAATCGAGCAGTAATAGAATAATAGGGTGAATAGTAGGGGGCCTACTAAACTAGCCATAGAATAGTAGGGGCCACCCAACTATAGTTCCCTCAAGCACACCTTGGGAGATAGAGCTACCATGGTCCTTACCTGGCACCCCTTTCCCTGCAGGCACAATAGAGGGGGTAGGGCCATATTCTATACTACACATGCCCACCCCCTACACAGGAGCTCTCTCCTCAAGCACACCTGCCCTTTCAATAGTAGGGCCCTCTCTACCTCTACATGCATGCAGATTGAATCACTAGTTACCAAACAAGCCACCCGCACCCAAAACTATGCCCCCCACCCATGTGACGTAGAGAATCTACCTTGGCAAACACCCATTAGCCAGCGACCTACCCTGTTATATGGCAAAGGGTTGGTAAGTGCTATGGCAGGAGAAGATAGATGAAAAGCCCTACTATTTGCGATGCCCTACTATTCTAAGGGCTCTGGGCCGAATAAGAATGAAGTAGCTTAGTTCAAGCAATGCTTCTTTTAACTGATCTTGCCATGATGCAAAGGATAGGGACAACTCTTTTGACTCTAACTTGTAGAGCGTGGGTGGTAACACCAGACATTATGCTACTTTTTAGAAGCTTGTTACCATACAAGCCACCCAGTTAGGAGAGTAACAACCGGATGGGAAGGATGGATGGAAAGATGGAGGAAGGATGGATGGAAAGATGGAGCCTACCCTTACCTTCCCTACCGTCACCTTCTCTACCTTCCCTACCCAGCCTAACCTACCCTACCCTACCCCAATCATGTTACGTACAGATCAGTGTGGTTCACCTTCATTCTAAAACAATGAAGTGTGGGTTCGATTCCCAGTTGATCTATAGGCATATAGCGAATGCGACTCCAAGGCTGTTGGGATAGTAGCATTTAGACGTGCACCTTGGATAGCTATATGCCAGTCTCCAAGATAGGTTCTCATTTGTCTAGTTTGGCAACCACTGCTATACTCAGAACTGGGAAGGTCTACAGGAATGAAGGGACCCGCGGTATAGTGTTGGGAGTAGTCGATTGGTTAGGAAATGTTCTTCTTAATCGATCTAGTTCTAGCCCCAATCTAGACCAGGGGGAGGTCCGGAACCCTAACCTAGGAACTGAGGCTGTAGGTGGGCATAGACAAATTGGGCAAGTGGGGAAGCATACGTTCCACTGAAGATTCATCTCTCCGCTTGCTTCAAGATGCATCTCAAGATTCGTCTCTCCGCCTAAAGATTCGTCTCTCCTAATAAAGATCCGTATCTTTATTTGTATGGGGGGCATGTTACGTATAGAATTGAGATGCGGCCCATGCATGCAGAGGGAGATAGCCCCTTGGCGAAGGCTATAAAGAGATGGAGGTTCAAATCCCCCTATGATCGGCCCCTTACTTAGTCGAGATCACTATGAGGGTCAGTCTCTAACCCAGCCTTGTCTTAGAAGAGAGGTTCAAGCAAAATCTTCTCATGATTACTCTAGTTTCTTATGTGTATATTGAGTGGCCCCCTACTATTCTAAAGGGAGTTACTGCACCTTCCACGGTTCTCGAATAGCCCAAGCTTGTATTTCTCATTCACAAGAATCGCCATAGAATTGATAGAGGTGTACTCCAAAATGTTGTTTTTGCTGGAATGACCCGAAGAGCGATCGGTGCATAATTCATGGTAGCTGTAGGTTTTATAGGACCCACCCCTCTTGTCTGTAGTTTGCTGAGTTTCTAAAGGCCCTCGATCTAGCATCCTGCCAAATGCTGGCCTTTCTAAATAACAATTGTATCAACTTACTTAATAAATCAATAGGCGGGTGGCCCTACCCCTACTATTTGAAGGGAAAGCACTGATTGTAACTGACCTGAAACATCCTAACATTGTGTTGCTTTCTCACTTTCTGCAGATCCATACTTACTAAGCCAATCGGAAGCTGATGCACCATAGTTATGTGCCTACAAACATCCAAGGCTAATGAAGCTGAAACTAAAGCTATTGCAGCTTCCTAATGCCGCTGGTGCCACTGGTGGGTGGGTTATACTTGGATAGACTCTGTCGTATGGGATGTGCTGTCATCATATGATATTTGGTTGTGAAAATATTAGGTGTAGCAGAATCAAAGTTGGGTAGCTCAAAGTGGGAAAACGAGTTGGAGGCATCCGATCGGTCATACTATGAAAGAAAACCATGTCGTGAAAAAGAATCAACTCCTCTATTGGGCTGGGCTAACCTTAACTCTAGCCTCTCCCAACCCATATGATGTCTCCCAAGGCTATGGTGAATGAGGCTATGGTGCCTACCCTTTTGATCAAGTCCACCATCATAGTTATGCGCCCGCCACCCTATACGTGATATACAACCCTACTCTAGCAGGATTGCTTATCACGATTTATCATAAAAATAAGGTATAGCCGTTGAACTCATTTATTTAAGGTAGTTCCATCAATAGTTTTTTCTACTCATAGCACCCGCCCACACCCCCTAGGAGCACTATAGGGCCTTTCTTTTCCTTCTATCTTCCAAGCAGCCTTGAGCAACATATAAGTGTTCTAGTAAGGGATGGTTCTTTCATTGATATTAAGTGTGTGAGGTTGCTAATAAATCATCATTGGTTTAACCGATGAACGTAGTGGGCATTATACAGTTCTTTGGTTGGTTCCACCAACTAACCAACAAACATGGGCTCCATCCTGAAATCTACCGTAAAATAGAGATCCACTTGAATCTAAATCGTGAATTATAAAACACGTTAATCCCTTTGCCTTACAACCATTAGCGTTGAATGACCACAGTGATAGTTCACCCTAAGGCTGGCCCTCGGTCCTTCGCTTTCATAAAGAAGCAATATATAAGGTCCAGGGTGACCTATTGGTTGATCGAGATCCGACACTAAGACACTATGCCATTTGCCTCTATCCAAATGTAGGATCGGATCTATCTACTTGGCAATAACTAGGTGACTTCACGGTCGCCAAAGGAGCCCCAAGAAGCATCGAACATTTCTGCTACAATCTCGTTATAACCTGCCCTATATATGTGATAATTAAGCATGAGTCATTCATGTAGTGATTGGGGACACAAAGCAGCAAAGGAGGAACTATTCCCACCTAGCCAAAGATGAAGCAAGAGGGAGAAATGTATGTAGCAATGGCTAACAAAGCGATAGGGATGGATATGGTAGTTGCAACTGTGAGTGCTCCTTGCGTGAGCCCTTACCTAAAAATAATAGGGGTAGGGCTTCCAAATATTACGATTTGTTTTGATTGCCTTAGAGTAGTAGGGGCAGGCCTTAGAATAGTAGGGGCCTCTTTTTATATATACGATGCATTCTTCATAGTGATAGCATATGAATTCTGCATGATGCACCTCTTGTGGTTCCCTTTACGACCAATGAAACCATGCCTATTTGTCGTTCACTATAAGGATCTTAGATGGATAGTTCTTCATCCGGTCTGCATTCTTCTGTTCAGTCCAGATAATGCATAGATGGAGACTTCTTCATCCACCTTGGCTATGCTTGCTTTGCTTCATTATATGATCTTATGCTAACAGACGAATGCCTATGCTCCTCTGCTTGGGAAACTATCTAATCTTCATCTGTTGGCACAGGAACTTCTACTAGATCTGATGTAACTACTACTTCAGTTGCTGAAACTACTATGCTGTCATGCCTAGCTCATTGTGCCTAGCCTACTTATCGCTTGTCCTTGAAAAAAAATCCTTACCTACCCTGATTAGCCTAGCCCACTTTGCTATAGCTTGTCTCATTGTACCTTTACTGTTATTCCCCTAGCCTAGTTTCCTGCCTAGCCCTAGTTTGCTGCTAAGACTCGGTCAACATTAATTGCTTGTTCTGTTGCCTCTGCTGATGATGGTGAAACTTCAACTGGATCAATTAAAACTACTTCTTAAACTGTTGGATCAACTGAATCGATCAAATAGTCATGCCACAATTCTTGATTGATTGTTGGGCCAGAGACAGAAGCTCAATTTGGGATGTACATAGATCCTAACTCACTCCAATGATCTGCTAGAATTGGAGCAAGGATGTGGTGTAGGCTCTAGGGGAGAGGCACTAACAGAGACAAGAATTGGGGGAAAAGCTGGGCCAAAGCTAGGGCAGCAACTATAGGGGCTCACTAGAGCTGGAACAACAGCTACATAAGTCAAAGCTGGAACTGGATAATCCGTAGTCTCAGACTGGACAATCTACAAAGGCCTACTGAGCCGAAAGAACCACAGACTAAGGTCTATACTAAAGCTTAGGCCTCTGGAGTATCCTCCTTTACTGGCTAGCCTCTATCTACACCATATCATGGGCCCCATAGATAGTAGGGCACTGCTGGGAGATCCCCACGAACAAGAATAACTGTGTCTGTCACACCTGGAGCATCTAGAGCACCTATGGAATCATGATCTACTGCGGGAGGCCCTACTATTTGAAAGGGATCTTGATTCCATCCTGTAACTGTGCCTGGGTCATCTAGAGTGAGAGATGCTGCTAGTTCAATAGGTGCTACTGGATCACCGATCTCGAGCCCTTTCAAATAGTAGGGGGCTGCCCGTCAAGGCTGGATAAGGTGTTACTGGATCTGCTACTACCGTAGGTGCCCCTGCTTGACTGGGGTGGGTGGGAGGAGCCATAAAGTTGGGTGGGTGGGTGGCCCGTCAACCCCCCACCCATCCCCACACACGACCGCTCCCCTAAAGGCTTCTTGTGGTGAATGAACATCAGCCATTGCTTCCACCCATGCTCCTGTTCCTTGGATGCTTCTCTCGCTCCAGTCAAGATCCCAATCTTTATCAATCAAGAAAAGGGGAGGGCCGCATCCGGTGGATCTTTGTCCGGAACTAGAAGGAATGGAGCCTATATAATTTGGTGGTGCTGGATCCTGACCTGGTAGTGCATCTAGTAGCCCATAGAACTAGTGGTTTCATCTGTTCAAGCATGTCTAGGTGTTGCATCATCTCCAGTAGTAGATCCATTAGTACCAATAGCATTACCTTCATCCCTAATCTAGTTGAGGAACCAGTTCACTAAGCTATAGTTCCCTAGGCACAACCGGTAGAGACTACAGATCCATATCCGTATCTAGCAGATACAAGGGCCTTCCGTATGAGCACCAGTAGTGGCATATCTAGGTGCAGATCCCGTAGGAGAAAAAGTATAAGCATAGCCAGGACTAGTAGCAGGACCAGTAGACCCACCAACATAACTATCGATATCAGTAGTAGCACAGGAGGCAGGGATAGATCCAGTCGAGGGACCAGTGGCATTAGTAGTTGGGGTGGGTACGGATTGGGTATAGCCAGTAGCAGCTGTAGCATATTGAGTACCTACATACCCATGGGCCTACAGAGGCAGAGATGGTGGCGTAGGTGGCTTCTCGGGTTGTGGAACAAACCTATAAGTTGTTGCTTATTCATATCCAGTAGTGTATCCAGTACCAAATCCTGTAGAGGTACCAATAGCACGCACCACCAGTAGTATCGGCAACATCTGCAGCAGGGAAAGGAGTATAGTAGAAGATCTAGTAGTTCTGACTCATCCACTAATAGAGGTATCTATCGGTAAAGGAACAAAGGTGGGAGTCCCCCTAGCTGCTACTGGACCACTGAACTACTTAAAAGCTATGGGTAAAGGAGATGCCTCTCGGTGGGTTCAATACCGAATTTGTGAATGGGTCACCTCCAATCTCTTAGGTTCCTAAATCATCTCTTATACTTCTCCCAGTTTTGGCCGCCATAGAATTGTAGGGGGCACCCAGGCAGTTGCATTTCCTCCGGAAGAGCCAGAGAAAAGCCTGAAAGATTGACTTCCATTCCTCTTGGATTGGAGGCATCAACCAACCGGCATAAAGAAAGTAGTAGTGGCATTTGATTTCCTCACCACTTGGCCCTACTATTCTAAAAGGGGGATGGGACCAATTGAAGCATCTAGGATTCCACCCAGATCAGCTACCATAGAATTGTAGGGTTAATTTATCAGTTCATGCGAGCTCGATTCTAGAATTATTTTATCGCCCTAAAATTATATGGACTGCCCTACAATTCTATGGGGGCCTCAGTTCATAACTATTGTAAAGCAGAAAATCGCGATCGAACCCTAGTTGCTCTCCCCTCTTCCAACTCCAAGGAGAGAGAAGGGAGATTCACTAGGGTTGATGGTTTTCACTTAGGGAAGAGACTTTACATTCAAAAGAGGGGTTGAAACACACAAGATCCAATCCCCACACAATGCAAGATTGGATGCTAAATGAGTTTCAAGGGTTAAGAAAGCAAGGCTACCCTCTTTTGTAAAGAATGTGCATAGAAGAATTATGCTAGGAATGCATAGAAAGTGACAAAGATTTGCTTATAAACTGAGATAGGGATATAGGATGAAGCTGTGGACCTGGAATTAGTAGTAAAATGTTGATACGGTGCTATCCTGCAAATTTGAGCGAAATTTGTCAGGACGATGGCGCCCGGCGGCACGGTCCTCCGAAAAATCCGCGAAACGAAGGGGGATCTATTCGTCTCTACACAAGGATTCCAGATCTTCAATTTCAGCCGCGTACCTGCAACCTACACACAAAAAAGTGAAGACGATTGGGGGGTTAGGGATTAGAGGTTTGCCTTTAGGTCAAACCCCAGTTTTGGAATTAACCAAGAAATGAGTAAGTGCTGTAAATGTAAACGTCTGTAATGTAAAACAAGTACTAATACCTTGTTGTAAGGATGTTTGTATCCTTATGTGCGAAGGTATAGATGTTGCATGTTGTATGTTGTAGCATGTAGTATGTGATCTCCTCTTCAATGGTTGAATCCTTGTCTTGAATGCAACCCTTAGCCTTGAATGGAGACTTGAAATGATCAATTGCTTGAAGGAATACTTGAATGCTTGAATGCTTGAGTATAATTTCCACACCTTTTCCATCATGTCGAATGAAAGAGGAAAATGTAGTTTATATACTTGTTAATTAGGGTTGATAGACTGATTTTCCTGACCTTAGGCCGACCAGGAAAGATAATTTTCCAATTTGCAAACATAAAGACCCGAAGTCCAAAAGAGACCGGGCCCAAAATAGGACCCAGGGACCAGGGCGCTGGGCGCCATGGTCCTGGGGACCAAGGCGCTGAGCGCCCTGGTCCTGAAGGACCAGGGCACTGGGCGCTTTGGTCCCACCTCCTGGGACAGCAGGGTGCAAAGGAGGTTCAGGCCAGGGTGCAAGAAAATGCAGTTTTTAGTGTCATAATCAGGTTTCGAGGTCTTCATTCAGGTTGCATGTTGCGTCGCCATCGTGAAGACCGAAATGCAGTCGAAATTGCAAGTGTCACAATTTTAGGACACTACATTTAGTCCCCACTTTAGCGAGAGTATAAGCGTATGCCAATACTTCCGGTAAAGTACAAGGAAACAACATCGAAAGACTTTCACCACGTCAAGGAGGCAAGATACACCAAGCCCCCAGTGGACTAAGGATCTTACAACTTCGATTAACAAAGTAAAAGGGAAGATCACGAGGGAGAACCATGACTGTCAGTAGTAAGGTTCCCTCACTATGAGTCATGCAAGAAAGATATCAAAAATTTTCAAGGCAAAGCTAAATTTGTCAAGAAATTTTCAAGTATCTTGAAAAGATATGAATGGGATGTATGCCCCCCTACGTTAAAGCGATCGCACACACCTCACTGGAGGTGATTGCTTTAAGGTAGTGATACATATAAGAATGAGAAAGGAGAGGAGCACATTATCACAAGGATTTAGCCCCCAAGTGTGAGATAAGCCCAAGGATAATAGACACAAAACACAAAGCACAAGGTGACTTCGCTTTTCCTCGGGGTCAGTATGCTGTATGATAATTCATGTATATCATATGTATGTATGCATAATTGTTCTTCATTCCCCAATCAAGGAAGGTCACCTAGAAGAAGGGAACACATGTGTCTTTTGAGTCAACATGAGAGAGACCAAAAGAGATCTCAATGCTTTGCATCGTCCTCAAGTAGACAACACTAAGGACAACAAATAGAAGAATGAGAGTAACATATAGAAGAAGTAACAATAGAGGAGGAGAGAATCTGCTATGCTAATGTAACTAGTCTAGCACGTCATCTACCCCCCGATCTTGCTGATCAATGTTTCGGGAAGGTAGGGAACACGCTAGAGGAGGAACATCCAACACAGCAGATGGAGCTATCACAAGATCCAAACAAGGGCTATGTTCATATCCCAAGCCATGGTGTTCTTGTCTAGGAGCTAGGATAAGTGCTTTAGAAAATTCGTTAGATAGATGGTTATCAATATCAACAAGTTCATATTCACTATCAGAAGCAAGAGAAGTAACATTTTCATCATGAATAACATTTTCATCTATATCATCATCAAGATTTATAAAAATAGGATCTTTAACTCGCACAGGATCAAAACCATCATGCATCTTATATTTAGGAGATTTAGGCTCAATTTCCGGCTGAGGAGAAAATGGAATAATGCTTGTTGAAGGTGTCTTTGGAGATTGCAAAGTTTGAGAAGCAGCTGCTTGAGCTCTAAGATGACGCTTTCGTCGGCGTTCACGTGCAGAACGATTTCGTCTAGTCTTAGTAGGAAGTTGAGAAGATTGAGGAGGAGGAATGTTCTCATCCTTATCACTTGGGTGTTTAGGTTGTGGTCTCTTACGCTGGATAATAGGAGAAGAAGAAGGTCTCTTCTCTCTATAAAAAGAAGGAGGAGGAACTGCTCCATATAAAGGAGAAATTTTTGGTTTAGGAAGGAGACCAAGTCCATCATGACAAGGAGGGATAGGTCTACTTTTGGGAAGTTTATTAGATATAGACATAGTCACATCCATAGGGATGGGTTGGGAATCTTCTTGAGGAAAGACATTAGTTTTATCTTTCAAAGGAAGAACTTCCTTCTCAAGAATGATAGGAATGTCAAGTTTAGGTGTTCTAGGTTCACTTAGAGATAGGATCATATCTGTTTTCCACTTTTGATAAGATTTGAAAAGATGATCACTTCGCGGAGGAAGAGATTGGAATTGTTTAGGCCAAAAATAATCAATAGGAACACTAGAGGTTCTTTCAGCTGGTTTAAAGAGACTATGATTGACAGTAACAACTTCACCATTATGGGGAAATTTCAAACACTTGTGAATAGGAGAAGCAATAGCTTTCATGGAAGATAGCCAAGGATAGCCAAGCTTCACATGAAATTGTTCGGAAGAAGGAATAATAGCAAAGTTCACATCAAGGGATTTGTTATGGACCTCAATAGGCAATGTAATAGAACCAATTGCAGGAGAAGAAAATGCATCAAATAGTTTCACAATCACATCTATTTTGTCATATATCACTTGATTCAATTGCAAAGTAAAAAGAAATTCTTCAGTAATAACATTAACCATGCACGAAGGATCAATAAGCACTCCACGGCAAGGTGTATTCTTGACTTTTGCAACTATGTATAAAGGACCATCAGGTGCCCTAATGGTTTCACTGGAATCAAATGTGATGGAAGGTTCTTTAGGGTTTTCTTGCTGCTCTACAAAGTTAATCACATTCGGAGTCATAGACACAAGACCATCAGATGAGAGAGAGGAATCATTAGCCTCAATTGCATTAGAGGTATGAGAAGGTAATGGATCAGTGAAAATCTGAAGATTTTGATTAGGAGGAGCTACAGATGTATTGCCTTTATCATTCACTCCAGAAACAGAAATAGTGTTATTATCAATCAAATCTTGAATTTTACCCTTTAAAGAAAAACATTTTTCAGTATCATGCCCAGGCTGACGATGAAATTGACAAAAAGCTTTGTTATCAAAATAAGGTGAAGTAATCTTTGCAGGATCAATTTGTCTTATAGGAGGAAGAGTAAGCACATTTTGTTCCAATAACTTATTCATAATACTATGCAATGATTCATTCAAAGGAGTATACTTTCTTTCTTTTTTGAAAAATTTAGAAATAGGAGGCACACCTGATGCTGCATTCACATTGTTGTTGATGATGTTTTCATTGAATTTGATGGAATCTCTATTCGGTTTAAACTTCCCAAATGGTTGTTGACTGCTATCACCCTTATCACTCGGAGCCATAGGATGTGATTGTTCCATTTGAATCACAGTCAATTGATAATTGTGAAGAGTTGCACACAACTGTTGGAAAGAAGTAAACTCAGAAAACAGAAGTTTGTCTCGAATATCTTTTTGTAAATTAGAAATAAAGATTCTTTGAATATCATTGTCAGGCACTGGAAAAGAAATTTGAGCATACAAATGCTTATATCTACCAATGAAATCAGTCACCTTTTCTTTAACACCTTGTTTACAATGCATTAAATCAATCAAAGTAACTTTAGGACTTATATTGTTTTGAAATTGTTGAATGAAAGCATTTGCAAGTTGTTCAAAAGAAGTAATAGAATAGGAAGGCAACGAGCAATACCATTGTAGGGCTTTGTCTCTTAATGTTCTAGTGAACAGTTTTGCAAGCAACCTTTGGTCATAAGCAAAATCAGTACATATTGTTCGAAAAGTCTTAACATGTGTTAGAGGATCACCTTTACCATTATAAAGCTCCAAATGCAGGATTTCAACATGTTTAGGAGGGATAGCTCGAACAATGTCAAGAGAAAGTGGGCTCGCAACATCAAATGTGGGCACACTAAACTTAGATTGATTCATAGAGGCAATTTGTTGCTGTAAAGAAGAGACAGTTTGTGCAAGATTGTTAATGGTCGCTTCAGTCGAAGAGTTCATATTAGATGTGTTAGATTGAGATGGAGGTGTTATATTATTGAAAGAAGGTAAAGAGTAAGGTGGTGGGACTCTATGATAATTAGTCATAGGAGATGATTGGATAGGAGGAACACTACAAGGAGGGATGGAATGGTTAAACGAATTGCCCCCTTGCGTCATGTTCATTTGTGGAGATATAATAGGGACACTCATTGAAGGAATGAATGAAGAAGTCAAATTAAATGAAGGAAGAGGGTTAGTTGAAGAAGAAGGGTTGCCCCCATGACTGGTGATCACAGGAGGAATGTCTTGTGTAGAAGTAGCCATTATGTTTGATGTAAAGGTAGGTATGCTAGCAATAGAAGTCATCAAAGGAATAGAATGATTGACTTGAGTAGGAGGTTGTGTATAACCCAAATTTTCAGCACAACTCTTCATAGGCATCACATTCGAATCCACAATGGTTCGCAATACCACGCAAAATATCAATTCCATTCTTATCACTTTGAAGCATACGTTCTAGACCCTCAATTAAAGGAAGAGCTTGACTATTGGGGTATTCTTGAGACATCCATTGTCGAAAATCATCAAATTGGTTATCCAATTTCGAAAGTTGTTCTTCAGAAACCTCATGGAGAGCTTCTTCATCATTAGGAGGATTAGAGGAATTACCCATGTCCTCGTTAAAAAGGCTATTCAAATTAGGTTCCATCTCCTCAGTAGTTAAACCTCGGAAAGACTTAATTCTACAGCTTCGTCTAACGGGAATAGTGTAAGTAGGGCTTATTGTTGTAAAACTCATGCACTAGAGAGAGAGAGAGAAAGTTTTGAATTTAGAGGTAGCAATTTTCAGTAAAATCAGCCAATCTTCCAGATTTAAGCTGTTAAATGCAATCACAACAGTCTCCCAAAATTTTAGAAAAAATGTCCAGGACCGTGGCACTCGGAGTGCAACACGGTCCTTGCAACTTTTTTTGAAATTTGCAGCGATGAAAGGTATGATGATTTTAAAGCTAATCTGAAAAAAGTGAGTGATCTTACGATCTCTAGATAGGACAAATTAAAGTTGCAAATTCAAGATTGAACCCTACCAAGATTGTTGAAAAAATGCAAAATTTGAATTTTGAAAAAGAGAGGGAAACTGAAATTTTGAATTTTATGATTTTAGAGGGAATGTCAAGAGCAATGCAAATTTTGAAATTTGAAAATTGACTCGATTTCATGCAAAATTCAATTTTGAAAGCGGAAATCAAAGTTGTTCTAATTAAGCACTTAATTTCAAAAGTCACAAATTGTAAGAATTTGAATAAAGCACTGAAATTTCGAATGAATGCAAACACACTTTTCAGATTTAGGACAGTAAGAACACAATTTTGACACAAAATTTCAATTTCGATGATTTTTGAATGTTTAGAAGCCTTAATCCAAGCAATCGCTAGACCAAATTTGAATGTAATTTTGAAGGTGTTAAAATTAATAAAATCAGCCAAAATTCTAGATTTTAGCAAGAAAATATAGTAAGATCTCGCTCCCGAAATTTCGGAAAAAATGTCGGGGACGATGGCGCTGGGAGTGCACACGGTCCTCGCAACTTTTTTCCAAATTTTCAGGGATGTAAGATATTGTGATTTTATTGCGGAATCCAAAGTTACAGCTGATTTGGAGATGTTTTGATCAGTGAAATTGTCAGACAAAGGTTGAATCAAGAGGGTTTCAAAAATTAGGGTTTTGACACTTAACCACTTAATTTTCAAAATTAAAGCACAAATATGAATTGATAATTTGTAATAGAAGGGCAGATCTGAAACAAGCATTAACATTTAAACATTTCACAAGTTTAATTTCCAAAAAGAAAATTTAGGGTTTTTATGCAATCACCTCTAAAATTTTGCAAAAGATCAACATGGAAATGTAATCAAAGAATCCAATTTTCAGATCTAACCATGAATAATCAGAAAGGATGTTCACGTCGGGTTCACCAAAATGTAAAGCGGAAAATCGCGATCGAACCCTAGTTGCTCTCCCCTCTTCCAACTCCAAGGAGAGAGAAGGGAGATTCACTAGGGTTGATGGTTTTCACTTAGGGGAGAGAATTTACATTCAAAAGAGGGGTTGAAACCCACAAGATCCAATCCCCACACAATGCAAGATTGGATGCTAAATGAGTTTCAAGGGTTAAGAAAGCAAGGCTACCCTCTTTTGTAAAGAATGTGCATAGAAGAATTAAGCTAGGAATGCATAGAAAGTGACAAAGATTCGCTTATAAACTAAGATAGGGATATAGGATGAAGCTGCGGACCTGGAATTAGCAGTAAAATGTCGATACGGCGCTGTCCTGCAAATTTGAGCGAAAGTTGTCAGGACGATGGCGCCCGGCGCCAGGGTCCTCCGAAAAATCCGCGAAATGAAGGGGGATCTATTCGTCTCTGCACAAGGATTCCAGATCTTCAATTTCAGCCGCGTACCTGCAACCTACACACAGAAAAGCGAAGATGATTGGGGGGTTAGGGATTAGGGGTTTGCCTTTAGGTCAAACCCCAGTTTTGGAATTAACCAAGAAATGAGCAAGTGCTGTAAATGTAAACGTCTGTAATGTAAAACAAGTACTAATACCTTGTTGTAAGGATGTTTGTATCCTTATGTGCGAAGGTATAGATGTTGTATGTTGTATGTTGTAGCATGTAGTATGTGATCTCCTCTTCAATGGTTGAATCCTTGTCTTGAATGCAACCCTTAGCCTTGAATGGAGACTTGAAATGATCAATTGCTTGAAGGAATGCTTGAATGCTTGAATGCTTGAGTATAATTTCCATGCCTTTTCCATCATGTCGAATGAAAGAGGAAAATGTAGTTTATATACTTGTCAATTAGGGCTGATAGACTGATTTTCCCGACCTTAGGCTGACCAGGAAAGATAATTTTCCAATTTGCAAACATAAAGACCCGAAGTCCAAAAGAGACCGGGCCCAAAATAGGACCCAGGGACCAGGGCGCTGGGCGCCATGGTCCTGGGGACCAGGGCGCTGGGTGCTCTGGTCCCACCTCCCGGGACAGCAGAGTGCAAAGGAGGTTCAGGCCAGGGTGCAAGAAAATGCAGTTTTCAATGTCATAATTAGGTTTCGGGGTCTCCATTCAGGTTGCGTGTTGCGTCACCATCGTGAAGACCGAAATGCAGTCGAAATTGCAAGTGTCACAATTTTAGAATGCTACAACTATATCAGTTCATTAATGACGCCTTTAATGGCATTAGTTCATTAATGTGCCCCAGTCAATTAATTAACCTGCTAGAAGAACCTCCTCCCACCCACCCTTAGGGAATTTGGCCCCCAGCCAAATTGTAGGGCATCAGCTTGCACTCGATAGTTGCTAGCCCTTTATTAATCAGTCAATTCTTGACTTAAGACCACTAGAATGATGCTATAATAAGGGCTAGAATCAAGCTAGAATAGGGGGGGCCCTCCCACCCACCCCAGTTTCCTCCGGCCTCCCACCCACCTCCATAATTGTAGTACCCATCAATCTATTCTTTCCTTGTGAGGTCAAGTAATGAGTGGAATTGGGTAGGAATGCCAAATAGAGTGGGCAGGAACATGCGCACACATCGAAGAAGTTATGGAACCAATATTCTAAGATGTATTCCTGTCCATCAATCTAATCCTTAAGAGAGCTAATAGCCTATGTTGAATCATAACCTGTGGAAGCAGCACCTGTAGTTCACTTATAATAAGCAGAAGGAGAGGTGGTTTGATAGCCAGCCATAGGAGAGGGAGTAGATTCAGTTGCCCGAGTGAAAGCATCAGTAGCAGGAGCAAAGCACCACCTATAGAGGCCTAGCGTAGTAGTATAGGCATAGTCAGTCCTAGGACCAAAAGCAAAGGCCGCAGCTTACCTCTTAGTTTACTACCTAGGTAATCCAGAGCTTCCAACAGCATCTTCATCACCTTGAGAGCCCACCCCTCTCAAATCTATGAATTAATGCGTTCATTAATAAACCTATGAGAAAGAGAACCCTTTTGACATAGTAGGGGGGGATAGAATGACGCTAGAATATCAGAGGTAACAGTTCTATACCCATAGCTAGAAGCAGTCGGTGATGCAGTAGTTGATGTATATGAAGCAGATCCAGTTGAAGTAGTCGAAGAAGCATCTACAGTAGAGCCAGTTGCCCCTAGAAAATTCTATGGGCAGTTTATTCTTGTGATTCCTACTATTATGCAGTCGATCCAGTATTAGTTTATTCAAAAGTTTATTTAGTTGGTCGAAACACAGATTCAGAATTGAGTCAAATAGATTCTTAGCTTAGACATTGAGAACCATACCTATTACCAGCCCTACTATTTGAAGGGAAACCAATTGACTAACTAGGACATTATGATCCTATTTACCAAGTTAAAGGAGACCATCTATTTACCAAGTTAAAGATACATACCCACCCTGCATCAGTAGGAACACTAGTTATAGTTATGAATCGAAATCCATAGAACATAGCATATCCAGGAGCAGGAACAGATACAGATGATCCCACTATAGATTTGGACCTAGACCCATAGATGAAATCCAAAAGCAACCATTCCCCCCCACACAAAGCTGTTGGTTGCTCCAGTCACCCCTGCCACTTAAGAGTGTTTTATCAAACCCTTGCCTCAACCTGGCCGGAGAACAAAGCATTTGAATAGTTTGGATTCTAATATGGATAGATACTCTGATAGGTCGGATGGTTCAACTAGAATTTCCCATGAACACTACCATTAATCAGTGAATTAATCAGTTAATTAATACACCTACTAGATTGATGCTAGAATACGCTAATGAAAGCAAATATAATGAACCCTCTTCACCAACTACTGAACTAGATAATCTACTAATTCTTCAACTGGATCTTTTCTAGGAGCTGGTAGAAGGCTTAATATGGACCTTCCACTGCTTGTCCTGGACTCATATCTGCCCCTAATGAACTCTGCTTCTCTCATGATGGGAGGTGAAGCTACTGCTGATGCTACTAGATATGGATATGGGTCTAGATATGGAACTATATGGAGGTAAGCTATCTATAGGGTATGGGTCTTCATCGCTACTGGACCCCCTTGGTCGACGATGGTGGATCTGCTTCTAGTTCTCAAGACAGAAAGGATGCCTGGTCCTTCAACCTCTACGCCTGGGACTAGATCTTACTCATGAAGGCATCTCAATCTCTTACTAGATATGCAATAATCTATGCTCCAAATCCCTACCTTGCCCCAATTAACCCTGCCTTTGTCTCTATCTACACCTCTAGGTATGTTACTGATGCTGGAGGATCTACGTATGGAACTGAGCAAAGGGTGATGGATCAAGATAGACTAGATATTCTAAGGCTTTCCTCCTTCCTCTGCCATTCACCATGCTACTGGTGGTGCTTAGGGAACTACTTATGCTATTCCCAGGCTACCCCCACGCAGTGAGCTGTTGCATTAGGATTGGGCAGAAATTGAGCCATCCACCTCCATAAGGAGGATCTTGGGGTCATTGGTCAGTGATTGCGAGAACTCCCGACTGGAATCATGAATAATTTGAAAGGGCGAGGGCTGGGGTGCTCAATTCATGAACTTAACTTTATTAAGTTGTTAAGCAAAGAATGGGAAGGATGTTAGGAGCTTAGCTAAAGGAATGTCTCATGGAGCTGGCTTCTTAATTGGAGAATCATTCATGATATAGAATCTAGATTGATCTCTGTAGGGTGGGAGGTTATCAATTTCATACATAACATGGATGGGCCCCTACTATTCTATGGCCAGTGGCCCCCTACATTTCTATGGCAAACCAACAACGGATAATTTACCACCAACAGCGGATAATTGGTACACAATAGTGGATTTCCTTAATAGGAGGAGGCCGGAGCTCCACCCAGGAAAGGAAGCTACCAAGATGAGATATTAGCAAACAGAAGTGATATGTTTGATCAAAGCCCTTCTTTAGAAATCATGCATGTGGAAAGTAATTACCCCTACCTTTGTATTTGCTTCCTGTGCCTATCCTATTGCTTCTGCTCCTTCCTCTACTTCTATTTCTGGGTTTCGATCCCGATCTAGAGCTGGAAGAGATGCTTCTTTCTTTGATACTGGGCAATCAACTACCTATGCTATTGCTCAGTAAACAAGTTCAATTTATGCTCCCACCACCCTAGTTTCTATCTTCGCTAGTGGATATGGGTAAGTGAGATTAGCTGCTTCTTCAACTAGCTGTGATGCTGCGAGAAGAACAACTATTTCAACAAGTGCTTCATATCAGTAAAATGCTTATGTAGGTGCAGGTGAATCAGTACCATTAAAGGCAGAGGTCACACCTATTGTAGTTGAACCAGTTTCTCCAACATTAACATCTTAGCCAGCACCTGAGCAAGCACCCCCATCACCAGCGGTTAGAAATCGAGTTAACTCAGTTCCAGGTAAAGCAGATCCAATTCCAAGCTTGGATTCATATCTAGTGGGAAAACCCATTGAAGGAACAACACCTCGCTCAGCATAGCTTCATGTTTTCTAGCCTACCTATAATGCATCTATTTCCTATGATGCTTATGCTAGTGGATTTGCTCCTATTGGCTTTGCATATAGAATAGGAATAGGCTCAGGGAATGGGTCTTAAACTGTATGACCTATCACGCTATAACCTATACTGATCCACCATAGTTGGTCCTTGGATCGTTCACCAGTTTGTTTCGTACAAGAAGCATCAAAGCCATAAGAAGATATGGATCTAGGTGCAGTTGATCCTATTAGCGATTTAATTGACTAAGTTCAAGCAATAGTTACTTTCCCGAATGAACAGAGATAGGGAAAGGGCTAACCTCTCGATTGAGATCATCCAGGGGTTTATGAAGAGCGAGATATAGATGTAGATATAGATCTGGTTGGTTGAAGTTCCAATGCCAATTTTAGAGTAAGCCCCAGGTGAAGTCAATCCACCTATAGCAATAGATCCAAATGGAAATCCTCCATGTCTAAATGTATATAATGGGTTTAAAGAACTAGCTTCCTTGCTGATAAATCACTACCATTAGCATAGATCTATAGATGGCTACTCTGAGGACTAACCTTGTGTGCATAGCGATCCACTTCACCACTCGTTGAATGGAACCTTACTTTTTGTTCATATTTCACCAAGACTAGAGGCGATCTGTCCACTTGTTCAGCGGGTGTAAGATGCGAATCAATAGGGTTATGTATATAGAGAGGACCTTGCCCATCATGAAGGTGGGGCATTTTGTTTTCTAGGTTTAGTCCGATCCCTAGCACTACCTACGAGGTGTGAGTTACTTCACTTCGATCGAAAAAATTCTTAGATAGAAAAGGGGCTCAACTTGCCCTCGATTCTTTCATGTTTTCTGGGTGGACGAACAACTCAACCTGGTTTGTTTTTGGGCACGGTCTTTGCTTTGATGCGGACCCTAACCCAAGCAATCGATGGGTTCTAAACGGTATTGCAATCCATAGGTCACCTTTCTCTGTCCTCCCAATACCCAATAGAAGTGTCGGGGACGGGAAAGGACCCTTTGCACCCGTGCTTGTAAATAATGCTCGTATATTGGGTCAGGTGCTGCACCTACACAACCTAGCACTATGGTCTATATCTCCCGGTGAACATTGCTATATGTTATAGAGGTGGTGATAGCTAGTCATGATCTTTACTTTCCCACCTGGCTAACTTAACTAGAATTGAAGGGTTCGGGCTTAAACAAATCGACCGATCCAAACCTTTCATTCTAAGCCTACCTTTTCTGAATAAAGAGATGCCTAAGAAATAGCGAGGATATGGGGCTTCCAAATTGAGTTGGATTTGAGCCTCTGGATGAATGGATTGGGGCGGAGAGAGATAGAAGGGCGGTGGGGGCATCTTGATGCATTTTCAGAGTGGGTTCTATTTCGTACACGGATCGATCCTTTCCAAGCGTTTCTCACTGGGACTGCTCCTCGGTCTCAGATATGGGATGTTTATATCCATCCATAGGACCCGAATGACTCAGAAAACATTTCTTTATCCCCCCTATATATAATATATATATATAGAATTTGAGTGATGAGGCGCGCCCCTACAATTCTATGGCCACCACTTTCAAGAGCTGGATTGGAGGGGGAATGCCTAACATGAGTTTTAGAACTCGCCCTTATTATTTATTGAACGAGAGATTACTCTACTCCACCAGGAGATCGTATCACTTAGGACTGAACTTCAGGGTTGTTTCAATCGATGGTAGATCGAGCACAGGACCACAAAATCCTTTTTATTCTCCAGCTCGCTTAGCCTTAGAGGGAATAGGCAAACTCTCCCTATCAACAGAACATGCACTCACTCTTCATCAAATGCCCATCCTGACCAACCTTCTGGATTCCCTTTCCCTCCTTTCGATTCATATGAGTCAATGCAATAAACGGGGGCTAAATGACATCTATTGCGAAAGGGGGGAGGCATTTTGCTGGTCACAAAGAACTAATCGACTCAGTATTGCCAGACACTGGATGAATGAACTCGGTAGATCCATCTTCTTGATGCATTAATGAATATGATCCCTGAAACGGTTACGGCAAGATGTCGCTATAGCCACTAGATAAATGTCAACCTTGTTGAGAATACCCCTAGAGCGATTCAATCCAGCCACGTCTGGGTTGTTGCCAGATCACTTGACCATATCTATATCCAATAGACTCGACTCGTTGACATGTATAAATAGATTCAGTTGATTGATGGGTTGAAAGATCTATCCCTTGACAACCTAGAAAGCTGAGTGCCCCCTAGCGAGTCAACCATTTGAAAAGGTCTCACTCCTAAAAGCTAGAAATAACCCACCATTTATAGGGCGGATGCAGGTAGGTGGAATAACTGTCTGTCGGAGGGGTTGGGTCGGCTAGGTGTGATCCCACTTTTAGGGTGGGGGGGAATTTGATCAAATTAGGAGGATAACTGAATGGAATGGTGGGGTGGGCCCTTTCTCTAGACCTCTTTCCATTAGGGGTTCATCCCAGCCGACCCTTACTGAAGCTAACCGTAATGCTGCTGGGTCTACTGCTCGTAAAGATTGCTGGATCGACTGCTTGCTTCTAGATCCCGATGATCTATAAGTGCTGTAGGTGCCTCTCACGTTCCAGGCACTGATGCTGGCTATCGATCTGGAACTGTGGGAAGTGGGTTAAACAATTATGCTTGATCGATAGAACCAACTGCCTTTCCAGCTATCTCTACTATTGCTCCTACCTCCGCTCCTTTTGTTGCAGGTATTCCTTATTAATCAGTGCCCTACTATTCTAAGGATGCGTGAATTAATTAGCTTGCTAGCCCTTGAAATAGTAGGGGGCTAGTAGAAGCAAGAATAAGTGGGGGGGAATTCTAGTTGAATAATCTAGAGTTGGATATGGAACCAGTAGTCAATCCATGGATGGAGGAGTAGCAAGTAGTCAATCGGGGGGGAGGGAAGATTAAGCCCACTACCTCTGCTCAATCCGAGACACTTAAGATTCCTCATTGAGTGGTGGTTTCGAATCATGATTCGAACACTAACCCAAATGGATGGAATGGACCGATATCCTTTCTCGAGGTGGAGATCCTAAATATCACCCCACTTCCGGGCTAGATCAACATCGAACCAAACGTCGGATCAAGTCATCCCCCCAATCCAGTATCCAAATCTCTCTTTTCCAACAATCGATGGTCTTCTTATGCAACGATGCTAGGATATCATATCAGTATGGGAAAGGGGACGAACAACCAATGGGAAACATCTCCTTTTATCTCCAACATTCATTCGGGACTGGGGGATGGATCGCTATCAATCCCTTCATCAGTGATTGCATCCCGATGAACAGGGATGCATGCTTATTCTAGCTTATTCTAGCTCAGAGTTTTCTAGCAACTATAATTGCTTAATCTAGCTCGATTCTAGCCCTTATTATAGCATCATTCTAGTAGGATTCTTAATTTACCCCCACAATTCTTTGGGGGCTGCATCTATAGAATAGTAGGGCACTAATTAATTTGCCAGATTAATTTAGCAGATTAATTCACTTATTAATTCATGGATCCTTATAATAGTAAGGCACTAATTAATTATTCTAGCAGGTTTATTAATTTACAATGGGAATTATGTTTCGCTATGAGGTCAGGTTCCCAACTCCTCCTTATGGAGCGTCCCATCTCACCTCTCTCGCTCCTAGGCACATATGTAGTGAGAGTGTTCCCTTGCTCGTAGGCTCCTTGATGCGGATAGAATTTGATGGGTGTGGTTGGTTTGTAGCCCAATGTTGTTCTCATGCGATCCAGCTACATTCCATTCGGTACTGGGCCACTCCCCTAGTATTTTAAGGGTAGGTGGAGGGCTTCTTATCTAAGCACTAATCTAATTCTGTGCTAGCATTCAACACCTCTATCCTGATGAACCCTAGGCCTGTAAAGTGCCTGACCCTTCACCGGCCCATCCTCTTATCTTGTAGAGATTTTAGGAGCATTGGACTCAGCTCCATGCTGCCCCGTCAGCACCTATCATGATCATCCACTTGACCATATGAACTACCATAGAATTGTAGGGGCCCTCCCAATGCACCAATGGATTGTTAGGGTGGGTGGGAGGCCCCTACGATAATATACCTCCCGGGGGGCGGCTGGCCCCTACTATTCATTGGGGAGTGGGTGGGAGGCTATAGTAGTTGCTAGAGGGGTCGGATCCAATAAGTGGTTGAAGATTGAGCTTCCTTCTCCAAGTCATTTGTTCTAGCAGATCCATCCCTTTATCACAGTGGGTCGGGTAGCCGCACGCCACCTATGAACTTCTTGTATCTTTATCCCTCCCCCGATTAAATCTCCTTCCTTCCATCCTCTATTGCTCCTCTATCTTTTTTAAGGGAAGGATTCTTTTATCAGTAGTGGGTGAACCCCATCTATAGATAGGGGCCCTTCCTTTGGTTGTGGATCCCCATTTATGAAGAGAGAAGCTGAAGCCAAGTCTTCCAAAATGCCACCTTCCGGTAGGCTAGAAAAAGTTGTTTGTGAACCTCCAAGGGTTGGCCGGGGAAACCACTACTTACCCATTCTTATTCCCACCCTCGAAGGAGTAGTAATTCGTCATGGGTGGGCCCCTACTATTCTAAGGTGCGATCAGGGAAAAAGAGAGTATGAAAAACCAAACTTTGTGAACAGGGGAATGGGGTGACATAGGAATAACGTACTATTCCCTTCAGTGATAGATTAATTCCTTCCAGTAATCGCTTAATCTTTCCTTCGACTTGAACAACCCGGGATGATTGAGGCCCAGGTGTAGGATTTTGCCAAGATCAAGGGCACAATGAAAAGCATAAAAGAGACAATAGAATGACAAGAACAAACTGTATTCTCATCAATATGCAAAATGATCAACTGGATTAACCAATACAATGAATATAGGCCTGCTTATATAGGCAAGGCCATATGGATGTATGAGCACACAAATATGATATGTGGCTCAAAGAGAAACAAGGGTAGGTAAGAAATACTAAGGGTAGGTAGGAGAAATAATATAATATTCCACAAGAGGTGGATGACCCACCAAATGTGGAGTGTAACAGCAAAATAAGACCACAAAAGGTGGAATTTCTCCTACAAGCACTATCCCTATGTGCACACTTCCCTAAGTCTCTCAAATCTAAACTACGAAGAGATGCATTATCCTAAGTTAACTTAAGTAAGTGTAATAATATCCAAAATGAATATTTATTTACACCAACACCCCCCCTTAAGTGCAACTTAGGGGAATGAAGACTCAAGTCAACAATGCAAGATGGGTCCCGGCTACTAGGCCATGATAGGTACCCATGTACAATATGCAAATGCAAGCAAAACTATGCAATGTAATCTCTCACAAACGGAGAAAGGGAGAAAACCTAGTGGGAAAAAACTACCCCCCAAAAGAGAGATGAATGTACAAAAGACTCTCAAAAAAGAAGGACAAAACCTCAAAGAGGAAAAAGTCCCCCCCATAAGAGAGGAAGGAGAAGTCAGCTGACCCCCCCTAATGACACATCCCGCACCCCCAAGAGAGCTCGGAACTGCTGGAACTTACTCTCGGTGAAAGGTTTGGTGATTATGTTAGCAACTTGCTCTGTTGTAGGACAATATTGCAAATCAATGACTTGCTCCTAGATGAGCTCTCGGATATAGTGCATATGAATCTCGATGTGTTTGGTCCATTAGTGCTGGACTGGGTTCTTCAAGATTGCAATAGCTCTCTGATTGTTGCAATGTAGAACTGTCAGTCATGGAGTGGTGAATCCAAACTCTGTGAGAATCTGCTGGAGCCAAATGGTCTCAGTCGCTGTGTTAACAGTGCCTCGATACTCAGCCTCAGTCAAAGAGAGAGAAATAGCATGTTGCTTCTTTCTCTGCCAACAAATGGGGCCTGAACCAAGGTGAAAATTGTAACCAGAAGTAGACTTACGATCAACTAGATCACTAGCCCAATCGGAGTCTGTGTAACCAACCAAGTGAAGTCCTGTGCCTGCTGCATAGTGAATCCCATAGTGATGTGTACCCTAGATGTAATGAAGGATGTGTTTGGCAGCTTTCCAATGAAGCTCATGTGGTTCCTGCATGAAGTGAGAAACCATGCCAACTGTAAATGAAATATCAGGGCATGTATGAGTCAAGTAGATGAGACTACCCACAAGCTAACGATACAAAGTGGCATCAATTGGTGGAGAAGAACACTGAGCCTGAAGCTTGACTCCTGAAAGAAAGGGAGTCAGGGCAGGCTTACAATCAGCCATATGAAAGCGTGCAAGTAGATCAAGAGCATACTTGGGCTGTGATAGTGTAATCTTGGAAGGTGACTGTGAAATCTCTATCCCGAGAAAGTAGTGCAAAAGACCCAAGTCAGTCATAGAAAATCTTTCATGCAAAGCAAATTTGACCCTGCTAATAATGGATGAAGTGCTCCCTGTAATGATCAAGTCATCAACATAGACAACAAGTATCAAGTGAGAGTCATCCTGTCACAAAATGTAGACTTTTGGATTAGAATGACACCTGGTGAACCCTGCGGAGAGAAGAAAGGAATCCATCTTGGCGTACCAAGCCCTGGGGGCCTGCTTAAGACCATAGAGAGATTTCCATAGTCTGCAAACCAAGGAAGTATCCTGGATGAAACCCTATGGCTGCTCCATATAAATCTCCTCATCAAGATCACCATGAAGAAAAGCACTCTTCACATCCATTTGATGTATAGCCCAACCATGAGCTGCAGCAATAGCAAGTGTCAAATGAATGGAGTTCATCTTGGCTATGGGTGCAAAGGTCTCAATATAGTCAACACCTGCAACTTGAGAAAAACCTTTCACAATAAGCTGAGCCTTATACTTATCCACACTACCATCCGCTGCAAACTTGGTCCGATAGATCCACTTACATCAAACCATCTTTCTCCCCTTAGGGAGATGGACTAAATCCCATGTGTTGTTCCTCATCAAGGAACTATACTTTTCCTCCATAGCTTGGTCCCACTCAGGAACCCCTGATGCTTCCCTAAATGTTTGTGGATCAGAAGCGGTAGCAATGAATGCATGTGGAAGATCCTAATGTTGTGATCGAGTTCTTTGTGTATTTGAAGGATCCCCAACAAGAGAACCTGTAGACTCAAGTGTCTGTTGAGCCCAATGAGGTCTAGGTGGAGGTGGAGAATGAGGCTCCTCAACTTCAAGTGGACCCTACGGAGGTGTAACCCTGCGAGTTGGAGTTGAAGGAGTCTCATCATCTAAATCACTAACATCACTATCCACAATGGAGGAAGGTGGAGGAGGTAGAGAGGCTAAGCGAGGAGAGCTTTCCTCAAAGTGAACACTCCTCTCAATGAATACCTCATGTGTCTTTGGATCCATCAATCTGTATGCCTTAACACCCTTAGGATATCCAACAAATATGCAAGGTCAACTCTATGGTTCCAATGCCTTGTGTTTCTGCGGAGGTATGCGAGCCCATGCTGGACACCCAAAAACTCTGAAATGTCTCACAATTGATTTCCTACCAGCCCAAGCTTCAAAAGGAGTAATACCTTGCAAAGCTTTGTGAGGAACCCGATTCTGGATGTGTGTGGCACAATTGATAGCCTCTGCCCAAAAGGCGGGATCAAGAGAATGTGCATGTTTCATACAGCTAGCCATTTCTTTGAGAGTTCTATTCTTGTGTTCTGCAACCCCATTCTATTGTGGAGTGTATGCTACAAAATGTTGAAGATCAATCCCCTCAAATGTACAAAAATCCTCAAGTCTTTTGTTCACATATTCCCTTCCATTATCTGTGTGAAGAATCTTGACCACTTTCCCTGATTGCTTCTCCACACGAGTCTTGAAGTCCTGAAATCTATCAAATACTTCACTCTTATGAATGAGAAAGTAGACCCAAGTGAAGCAGGAGTAGTCATCAATGAAGGTGAGAACATAGCGGGCCTTACTAAATGAAGGTGTTGGAAATGGACCTACTACATCGCTGTGAACAAGTTGAAGAGCTTCCAAAGCTCTCCAAGCTTTCCCTTTATCAAACTTCTCTTCGGGATGCTTTCCCATGGAACAACCTGAACATACACCCTCTAAAAAACTGATTTGAGGTAGACCTGTGACCATGTCTTTAGTGCTTATCTGCTGAAGATAGCGGTAGTTGAGGTGACCAAACCGCTCATGCCATAGCTTACTTTCTGAATTTGAATGAGTAAGCAAGGCCCTAGAAGGTGAACTTGGCACAAAATGGGAGAATGAATAAAGCCTTGAGTTGTCATTGACTTGTCCCACTGCTACCAAGGCATCATCATCAAGTTCCTTTACCACAACTAATTCTGGTGTAAACTCAACCTTTTCCCCATTCCCATAGTGAGTGATTTGGTAGATGGAGAGAAGGCTGGTAGACAAGTTAGGAACATAGAGAACATTCTCAAATGTTCCATCATCCATGTCAACTGAACCTTTCCCTTCAACCTCTACTTGTGTATCATCACCTATTTAAATGTGAGGTACCTTAGATGGCTCCAATGAAGAAAACTGCTCCTTTGTAGAACCCATGTGATATGAGGCACCCGAGTCAAGTATCCATTGCTGTGAAGAACTTGTTGTAGCCACAAATGCTTGCCCTTTTCCCTTAGACTGTGAGGAAGAGGAAGGAGATGAATCCTTCTTTGTGTAGGTGGATGGCAAGTTGATGTTGTTTTTCTTAAGAAGATTGGTTAACTCATCAACTTGCTTTGCATGGCATCGATGCTCATCATGACCATACTTCCTGCAATATGCACAAGTTGGTTTATCCTTCTTAGGTGGTGTCCCCTTCTTGGAAGAGGATGAAAAATTGCCTTGGGATGGAGAGGATGATTGTCCTTTTTCCTGGTGTGGCTTAGACTTAGAGTGCTTCTTCTTCTTGTTGGAATCTTTCCCTTGACTTCTTTGATTCCCTTGATTAGCCACCAAAGCCTTGGACTTTGAAGACTTGAGAAACCCCATGTTCAACAACATAGATTGTTCCAATATCAACATTTCTATGAAAGAATCAAATGAAGGCATAACATAGGAACTCCCCACTATCAAACGATGAGTTTGGAAGCTAGACACAAATGCTGCATATTCTGGTGCAAGCTTGTCCAACAAGTTGAATATCAACTGAGCATCCTTTTTGTCAATTCCACAATCCTTAAGCTTTGCTCTTAGCTCATTTGCTTTGGTGACATAATCTTGGATTGTATCAAAACTCTTAGGATCCAAGTTGGTGAGCTCATTGTCAATCTAATAGCCTTTGATTTCATCAACTTGACCATACAATTTCTGAAACATATCCCTAGCCTCTTTGATTGTTTTACACTTCTCAATGTGAAAAATGAGGTCATCTGATACATACTTGCGCAAGGTTCCAAGAGCCATGCAATTCTTTGTGAGCCATTCTAATTGAGCATTTGGATCAGCCTTAGGATCAGGTGGTGTTGTTATTGTTCCATCTATGTAGTGTGTGAGACCCTTTTCCCTTAATTTACTCCATACTTTAATTTTCCATGATGCATAATTATGTGCAGTTAGAGGTGGAAATTTATTAGGACTCATTGCAACAAAAATGGAAAGAGCACAAGGAGAGGCACAATCACACAAGACACCCCCCCAAATTCACTCAATCAAAGAATCCCCCCCAAAAGTGATGATTTTGGCACTTTATAAGTAGTGTGTATACAATGGGCCACTTGCAAAAAATGGCAAAGTGGACTTCTGATTTACAATTTTACAATTGCCTCAATAAGGCCAAAAGAGACTCAAACTGATAATGCAAGAGATCTAACTAAGATCCAAGCAATTTACAAGTACCTAATAGGCCAAATAAGACCAATATCTGAAAGTACAATTTCCACTCAAAATCTCTAAAATCTTATCATAGATTATTAAAGTAGACAAAAAAACATGCACTTTCAAAAAAAATAACACCTGAAAAGGAGGTCGTATGAGCTCAAACGAGGCCTTTGAAGTTGCAGAATTGAGGATTGGATAGGTACAGTTGAGAGAATCTGAAAATTCCAAAAAAACTATGCACCAAAATTAGAAAATAACCACACCACTATGAAGATCACAAAATTTTAGCCCATTTCAAAAACAATTGCACCAAAAAAGGAGCAAAAATGAGCAAGATATGGCCTTTCAAAGTTGGACTGCAAAACTAAAAAGCTTAATGGAGAGGGGTCAAATTTTTTTCAAAAGGCTGCTGATGTGGTGCTGATGTCAGCAATTTACTATGTTAAATTTGATGCCCGTCTAGCCGTCACAAAATGTCACCCCCTGCGTGGCGTCCGTACTATACGGACATGCTGACTGTACGCGGGTGATGTGGCATACGGATTTTGATGTGGCAGATAGAGGTGTACAGATGGACTATGCAGTGTGGGTGATGTGGCATATGGAGGTCTATGCATGTGCCACGTGGTGGGGTCCCGGTAGCTAACTAGGCTCCATGTGGCGGCTGACGGTGACTGGGCAGCACCGAAGATCTTTGGCCGGTGGCGTTAGGTAGACGATCACCGGATAGGAGGTAGAGGTCACCGGAGAGGAGGAAGCGGCCAGAGCCAAGGATGCTGGAGGTGGCGGTGGCGACGGTGGAGACTGGCGAGAACCTTCTCGAGTGGTGACGGTGGAGACCGGCGGGAGGCAGCCGGTGGGAAACTGCTCGGGCTGTGGCGGAGGTGGGTGGTACCCGCTGCGATACTGTCTGCAGCGCGGTACAACTTGCAACACACGGACTACGGGTATGGGGGGGTCTGCGGACCCCCAAACACAGCAAAATATATATTTTTTTGATTTTGATCGCTTTTTGATTTTATTTTTTTTCAAAATTTTTGAAAAATAATTTTTTTTTTTGAAATTTTTTTTCGAAATCCGTACGATAATAGCCAAAATGGGGAAAAAAAATTTCTCACCAAAATAGGTTGACTTTATAGTTGAAATTTATGGAAACGGCCTCTCGGATTCAATGGTGATGTCCAAATCGCTGTATGATGCCCCCAAAAAATGAAGATCCCCAAATTCGAAAATAGAAGCCTTCCACGATGTCTCCAAAAACCAATCAATGAAGCCCCAATAGCTCTGATACCATGTAGGATTTTGCCAAGATCAAGGGCACAATGAAAAGCATAAAAGAGACAATGGAATGACAAGAACAAACTGTATTCTCATCAATATGCAAAATGATCAACTGGATTAACCAATACAATGAATATAGGCCTGCTTATATAGGCAAGGCCATATGGATGTATGAGCACACAAATATGACATGTGGCTCAATGAGAAACAAGGGTAGGTAAGAAATACTAAGGGTAGATAGGAGAAATAATATAATATTCCACAAGAGGTGGATGACCCACCGAATGTGGAGTGTAACAGCAAAATAAGACCATAAAAGGTGGAATTTCTCCTACAAGCACTATCCCTATGTGCACACTTCCCTAAGTGTCTCAAATCCAAACTACGAAGAGATGCATTATCCTAAGTTAACTTATGTAAGTGTAATAATATCCAAAATGAATATTTATTTACAGCAACACCAGGCCTTCTAGTTTTTATTTATCGATTCAAATGGATAAGGGGGGGGGGGGGGGAGTGACCCATGGTTTACCCATTTCGCTGACCCGGGATGCCCTACTATTTGATAAGGGTTTTCACTAGCAGGCTTATTAATAAAGAGGGTCTTGATCTATCTGTTAATTAATTAGCCTGCTAGAATAGGGGCTCGATAGTTGGTGGGCAGCCTTGGCATTATCCACGAAGAATTGGGGATCGATAAATCGAGCCACGTGTTACATAGGATTATAGTTATCATCTTGCAAGGGCTTGCACTTCCAACGAACTGGTTGTTGGATAGGTTATAAATCTGTCCTTGCTACATTAGGTTATGAGCAAAGCTCTGGGGGGAGGGATCCACTGGTACGGCTCACGGTGAGTCCCGACCCGGTGGCTACATGCCTGGTTCCCTCCATGGGCTTGATGAATAGTGGGTATAGTACCAATGCTAGTATTGATCATGGATATATGTTGTTCCTGGCATTTTGATAATCATGGATGTATGTCTCTGCTCAATAATGGTATGGAATCAAGAGCTACTCATGTCTGGGACCCCAAGTAATTGTAATGGCTCCTAAGAGGTAGGTGGGGTCCTCCATTCTATTACTATGAACAAACCAGGATAATTGACTGGACCTATCATGGTATGACCACATCAGTAAGTCACCCACGAGAGACCAGTCCTCAGGATTAGCAGGGCACTAGACTCCTCGAATTGAGGGTACTGACTAACACTGGATGGATGAGCACATAATAGTCGATGGAGCTGCAACCTCTAGCCAATCTGTGTCTTCACTTGTCAACCCCTTCTGCCAGAGATCTAGAACTGAGTGGAGTGGATGTGGCCTATTGATTAGCCACCTATGTGTCCTGACTATGTATTGATCCAAGACCCTTCAGTTCATCTGATCTCTATTTGTGGGACAGCTCTGGAACCTAGTGCATAGCAGCTGCATGAAGCATCATACTCTATAGGGGAGTGTTGAGGGATCTCCTTTGATGGACGCCATGGGAAACAGGGATAGCATAGGGAGTATGGGGATTCCATCAAAATTGTAGGGGAGGACATGGGGTCAAAAGTGACCCATTCATTATTGGGGTGGGTGGATGACCCTACTATTCTAACCCTGAATGTTCCCACCCACCCATGTTACATATAGAATTGAGAACTCTAGCCCCCTACTATTTGCCCTTTTTCATATTATTCTAGCAAGCTGATCCTTAGAAAACTAGAGAAACTATATCTCCCTCCCCCTCGGGCACTGATTAATGGCAGAATTCTAGTTGCAAAAAAACTAGTTTCCCACCCACCCCCTACCATTCTATAGGCTAGTGTCGACCACTGCCATGGCATCAGTTCATGCGAGCCCCCTACCATTCTAAAGGGCCCCCTACAATTCTATGGTAGGGAGGTAGATTAGTTGCAGGGGGCACTACAATTCCCACCCAACCTAGGATGGTTCATCAGCCCCTACCATTCTATAGGCTAATCAATATATTATTGTGGGGGGTATAGTTAGCTGTCTCTCAAAATGGAAGGTATGCTGCTGGGTCTGCTTCAGGCTCTCGATCTCCTCCTGGAACTGCGTTTGATTCATCTGCTTCATCGATAACTTCATAGTGATAAACAACTGTTGCTTCAATGGCTACTACTGGATCAACTGCTAGTGGTGCCCATGGATAGTAAGGGCCACTGTGAGACTTTTGATGCCAGGTCTTGATCCTGATCTACTTGCTATGGGCGAACTATAATTGCCTCTGCCTTCGCTGGCTCTATCCCCATCTATGCCAATTGGTTCTTTGGCTCACTCTGGAAAAGCCTAATCTCGATCTCTATCCTCCCACCCCGATAGCCCCTACTATTCGTTGGTGAAGACCAGATTCTATATGTAACATGCCAACCCCTACCCCCTACCCCCTACTATTTATAAGGGCCCGTAGGGCGGGGATAATTTATGGTGGAGAGAGATTTAAAAGTTTGATCATTCAAATGGTCACTTACTCCACGTCACCCTTACCCATTTATTTGAGCTGCCCCCGTCAATGGGTTTTTCACCTATCTCTCCATTTTTATAAAAGAAAAGTTTAGCTCCGTAGACTATGAAAGCGACCAAATGATATTTCCCTAATAAACCATCTCTCCATTTCTCAAAAAGTTTGGCTCCGTAGACTGTGAAAGCGACCCCCCTTTAGAATAGTAGGGCATTCCCTTCCTAAACCTACTGGCACTAAGATCAAAAGTCTGGTTCATATGACTGGTGAAGTGACCCCCCATAGAATTGTAGGCAGCCAACCCCCCCCAAAAAGAATTGTAGATTATTGTGGCGGGGAATAATAGGGCCGCCGCCCTACCTTGAGTCGATCATTCGTCTTGCTCGCCTTGACTGTGAAAGCGACCCATCAAAACTTGCCTGGGGGTAAGGGTTTCTCGATTCTATACATAACATGCCCAATCCTATCTTCTCCCACCCACCCCAATTAATGAGCCTACTAGAGTAAGCCATCTATTGCCGGAACTATAGTTTCCCACTTGCCCACCCAAATCATAGGGTTCCTTATTCCAGCAAGCACATTAATTGAGAATAGAAGTTTTCTATTATTCATGTCTTGGGCCAGTCCTTTCAATGACTTCTCTCCCTGATGATGGTAGGGCATCGGGGATATAGCATAAAGCCTATTTCTTTCATTGACTATAGTGGGAAGCCATCAACAATAGAATAGAGGGCCACCCACCACCTCCCACCCGCCCCAACTATCTCTTCCCGGAACTAGAAATATTAATGCAGGGGTGGGGCAATATAATGGGTGGGTGGGAAGCAATAGTGTAGGGTGGGTGGAAGATAAAGCGGGTGGCAGAACTTTACTATGGAACTCCCACGCTACCCCTACCCTTGGAATAGTAGGGCCCTAGTTCTAAAGTTCTCGAGAATCGATCTCTACTTTAGGGCCTCCCGCCCACCCAATAAATAACTTAGGGCCGCAACATTAGGAGAATTGGTGGAGAGGACGCACACCCCTCATCTTGCCAACTGGGAATCATGGGTGGAAGGAGGAGGGTTGCATAATAATTCCCCCATAGGTTTGAGAGGACGGAGGAGGGTATTGTGCTATCTCATCTTATGGCCTCTCCAACTTGCTAGCAATCAATATTTTCCCCACCCCAACACCTTCCAACTGATTCGGGTATGGTAGGTGACCTTGAATGAGAGATTGAACTGGCGGCAATTTAAGCAATCATGGGAAATGAACTAATGAAAGGTGGTGTTTCCCATCTAACCATACTAGCAAACCATACCAGCCATACCACACCTCTCAATTGTGGGCCCCTACTATTCTAAGGCACTAATGAAAGGTGGCATGGCTACCCCTTGAGCCCATTCCTCAATTGACCACCCCTCCTCTAAGTGGTAAATTGAAGAGTAATAAGGAACGAAGTGCTACATTTTTGGGGGTAGGGGCCCTCACCTTCCAAAGTTAGGTGAGAAATTTCACTCCTAAAAAAATGTAGGTGGCGTATGGGGAATAAAGTATCTGAGAATTTATACTTCATGAATCTGGCCTTGGACCTGCCTGGTAAATTAGACTCTGTGAACCTGGCCCTATGTCTGGAATATTTACCTTTCTAAGCCAGCACTATCCTTCCCTGTTCCTATTACTATAGGCAGCTAGCAAGCAAAAGATAGATGTATTAGCCCACTAGCTAGCGAGAGTAGCAGCACAAGGTGAACCAGCCCAACTATCGAGAGAAGCCGATAGGATCACTCACCCAAGCCTCTCACTGACTTGCCTCCCTATCTAGCCTTCCTGCCTCATAGCTCTATGCCCTGCCCTGCCTCCCTCCCGATTGATAAGCCAACATTCACTTTGGTAGCTGACATCGATTCACCGCCAAAGGCTTTCTCCTAATAGGAGGGTAGATTAGCTGACATATTTTGCGTCAATTCACCGACAGGCGGATGTTGATTCTAGACTTGTGTGATTCTAGCCATAGGATGGTAGATTCTAGAGGCCTTTTCTTTTGATACTCTGAAACTCCGACGATTTCCTCCGAGCTACCAAGATAATGGTTTAACTCCAAAACTCTGAAGGTTACTCCGAGCTACTTTCTCTTTGAACTCTGACAACTCCGATGATTTTCTTTGAGCTACCAATTTCTTATCTTGATAATCTGGTGAGAAGAGCCATTGGTCCTGGATAAACTAGTCGGGCAAAAAGATCATACGCTGCGCTGGTGGTACTTCAGCTACCTTTGGGGTACTTCAGCTGCCCTTGTTTGCCTCTACTGCAGGTGAGTTCTTACCTGCATGGAGAGCAGGTCAGTATCAAAAGCAATCAATTATGTGCTTGATTACGCTATTAATATTGCCCATATTCTGCACTGATTGCGTATGCAGCCCCCATGGAGTATGATATTCAGTAGGTGGTTGAGGCTTGCAAGAGAAGGCATTTCATTCATGTATTCCATCAGCCCCGTAATAGTTGGCTCAGTATTTGTTCATTTGCTCATACTTCGTTAGTTTATTCTAGATATAAGATGACGGAGTTATAGAGTCAATTCTCTAATCAACTCTGTTCCAATTTTGCCTTGAGTACCATGCCTTGAAATCATGGGCCCCTACTATTCTAAGGCATTACTTAAAGGTGGCCTTTCTTTATGGATCTGGTATGGGCTTGACTTGATTGAGAGGGCCTGGAGCAATAAAAATGACAGATATATTTGAGGGGCTGATGCATGCTAATGACGATAAGCTGATGGATGAATGGATGGCGATGCAGGAATTTGTGGAACCAATCATGCCTTTGAGATAAGTTGATGGGAACTATTTAGCTATTCGGATGCATGAATGAAAGGCCCAAACGAATAGGGGACTTTTGTGCAATTGGTATTTGGCGATGTGGGAATGAATGCGGGAACTCTCTTACATCGATGCATGAATGGAGATGTTTATACATGAGAGGCAGGAGCCAACAAATGGGATGTGGCATGAGCAGGTGTAACGAATTGGATGGGGAGGCATTAAATCCCGATGCATGAATGGGAGGCATGAATGAACTAATAGAATGGAATATCTGATGCATGAATGGAAGGCATGAGAGGCAATGAATGGCGAACAAATGAATGATCTATAGTAGTGGATCGCAATGCAGCATGATGCATTCATGCATAGACCACCTAGTGCATGATACTACATAGCGGGACACCCAAACACGACACTGAGAGACCATTATTCGCATATACCTAGGGCACGATATAGGATACACAGTGGGAGATATTGACACGACACTTTGACGAGATAGAGAGCTAGATATAGGGAGATAGATTGATTGAGAGAAAGAGAGCTAGATACGGATGGAAGGGAGAGATAGATCGAGAGAGAGACCACTACACAGGCAGGTAGCAACCAACATACTTACACATGTGCATGAACCACACAATATAATATAGTTTCCCCCCTAATAAACATAGGAGCGGCACAAACTCACATGACTAAACGTACTAATCTACAGGCACAAACTCAAAGGATGAGTTATACAGGAAAGGATGTGCTCACTCTTTAGGGGAGAGTTTGGAAGGCTTCTTCTGGAGGCCTCTACGCCTTCTGACCCAAGGTAAGGGCCTGGTAAAAGGTTAGCTAGATAGATGAGTGGGCTTCCACGCCACCCTTTAACTCATCAAATTGACTAGTTTGAGTAGGTAGAATTGAGAACTAATACGCCAGGTTCCCCCTCACCTAATAAGTAAACGTCAAGAATTTACCACTCCACTACCCTACCACCGGCATGGTTGAATCGATCCACTCACCCAAGTCCTACTTGCCAATCCCACCCTTCCCCAGCCCCTCCAATAAAGTGCTCATGCCTTAGCCACCTTTCCATAGCACGAACTTGATACAACACCAATTGGATGGATGGATTGAAATGCAAAGAATGGCTAAAAAGGCCATTTCTGCTCGTTATATGGTCACTTAATCCCCTTGAACATAGGATGTGCTCATTTGGGGTTTGATCAAGCTTTTTTATCTACATACTATGGGGGTTTGGTGAATTCCCAAAGGTAAGGTTGGGATATTATGGTTTTGATTGAAAGGACTTAGATACCGGCCCAACTTGTTACACAAAACTTCATTCTATGGCATGGAAGTAGGACTCGATGATAGATTAATCAATTAAGGTGACCAAGTGAATAACGTTCTATTTAAGAATAAATGCATTTGAAGACATTCACACAAATGGCTAGGGGGGATGGCTGGTTTTTCTAGGCATAGCGGTATGTTGCTGGTAAAGAATAAACTAATTAATCAACACCTGGAACCAGATTTTATGCTACTGGAGTATATGAAACAACTAATAAGGGATCTGAACCTGCCTTTGCCTCTGCTACCGGTGATGCTTCCACTCGGTCAACTACCTATGCCTCTATCTATTCCCAGAAATCAACCCTCCTTTCTGAACTATTGACCTAACGTCACTTTAGGATGCTAAAGTGTAACCTTCTTCACCAACCATGGCCCAGAGAGATCACGCCTAATTCACAAACATAAGGGATTCATATAGGACCGTCACCACCATCGGATAGATAATACTCACTGAAGTTTTCCTCTATCACCCCCATCATATCCTCCTTAGTTTCCTACTCCAGTTGGCTGCAATATAGGTCAACAAATTCCCTCATTTTCCATTTGTAACTCTGACAATTCCAATGATTTACTCCGAGCTACCGAAGATAATTTGTCTTGCCCTCGGATAGGTCAACAAATTCCCTCATTCATGTCTTGGAACCCCGAAACTCTGATGATTTCCTCCGAGCTATTGAAACTTGGTGAATCACCATTTATTTACAGATATTTGGGGGAGGTACATCAATTCCCTCATTCTTCGTTTCCCGATTCAAAGTGTCTTGCTATAGGACTTACTTTGGTTAAACCCAATCTACTAGTATTAGGGGTTGCCACCCCCATCTAAGTTTTGGGTACGGTTCAACTCAATAGTGTAGGTGTTACCAAGTTCTAGTGTTGTTGTTCTTCTCCCTCCCTTGCCATTTCCCTTACCTGTAGTTAGTTGGCATAATTACGTATCTACCCACACATAGTAGTAGATTGCTTCAATCTCTCTAAGATACCCCGAAAAACTTCAACCATTCTTCCTTACCGGGATGGCCCACAAGAATGTCCCAACCAAGTCACTCACTAATCTATGCTTTTCCTGCCCTTATTGATCGAACAAATCAATTTAGACTCCATTCCACCACCGTTCACAACGACACTCCTACCCTAGTCAGGCTAAGGTCCCTATTTATCTAAGAAGGTAAGTTGTGACTCACCTGAATGAACGAGATGATTGATTAGTTGGCCCCCCTTTCTAAGAAGGTGGGTCATGTATGTCAGTAAGTAAATCGAGTAAGTCGCTACAGTCGAGTAAGTAGAATCAATAAGCAAGCGGTGCCCAAGTGAGTGATAGACCCCTTTTTGGGATAGCGATCTAGTATACCAAGCCAGCCAATCAAGTCCGGCCAGCATAGAGATTCAGTTAGTCTATCAGAAGGGGAGTGAACTGGTCTTAGGGAAGCATGGGGGAAGTGCAAGGGCCTACTCCTTGACTCGCTAGAATGGTTTTTCTCTCTCTACTTGCTATAAGGGTAAGGGTGTCTCTCTCTCTACTCGCTATAAAGGGTAAGGGTGTCTCTCTCTCTACTTCTTGAAGTGTGGTGTATCGGTAAGAAAGAAGTGTGTTGTATACTCTTTCCTACCCTCCATTATAAGTTCTATATCTATATACAATTTATCTCTCCAATCACTACAGAAAGACGAATATTAGTTGATCGATGGCTATCCCATCATCGCATCTATACGTCACATGCTGCTTGGTGGGAATAGAATGGATTCCAAACCATCTAGAAAGAATTTCTTCCCATCTTTAAACCATGTTTTGTAGGGGTAGGGGATTCTATACGTAACATGCTAGGAAATGTTCTAGCTCAACATTCTGGGGGGCATGTTTTGTAACTACTAGTTTTATACGTAACATCACTACTTAGTGTTTCCCCCCGATGAAACCTATGACTTGGGTGAAGACCTAGTTATGAGGAATGTTACAAATTTCATTAATAGTGTTCTAAAGGGGGGTGGGTGGATAGCCATTGTCCTATTAATAAACCTGCTAGCCCCCTGAATGGCATTAGCCTGCTAGCCCCCTTCTAGCAAGTTAATTAATCCTAAGGAGGTAGATGTCATTGGAGGTAGATTAGTTGTGGGTGGGAATCGGAAGAAACATTGCCCTACTATTCACACTATAGTTCCCACCCACCCATGTTACGTATAGAATTGAGTGCAACCTCCAGTAGGCCCCCCTCCCCTCCCTTGAAAATGTTGGAAGGATGGGAGAATTAAAACAACTCTCCTCCAGCTATAGTTGGATAATTCAACTAGTGAAACAAGCTGGTTGAGACTGCATCTGTAGGCTAACCTAGAGTTCTCACAACTATAGTTTCTACTCCTCTATAAGTGGTGGGAAGACGGATGGATGCAAAAGATAATCGATTCTCTGAAAAGATGGATAATGTAGTTCGGCTGGCCTAAGGTGAGGGCAAGTCAACTGAACTTTCATGGATGAGTGGAATTGGGCGAATTTTAGGCAACTGAACTGTCTAATTCCCCATAGAATTTTAGGCAACTGAACTATCGAGAACCTAACTAACTTTGAAAGGTTGTCAGATGGGAGGACAAGAGGGGGTGCTCTGAATGGCTAGACTAGCTAGTCCTCTAATCAGAGATCCAATATAGTTTTTCATTGGGGCAAGTTCCCACCCATGTTACATATAGAATGTCAAGCTCTAAAACTCATGACTATAGGGTGGTCTTTGAAGCAGGGTAGAGTAATTGGTCAACTCGTCAGGCTCATGACCTGAAGACTATAGGTTCGAATCTTGCCCCCGCAACAACTATAGGTAGGCCCTCCCGGGCTATTCGGTAGTCCCCATTTGATCGATCGATCTTCGATTAAGAACGGGTTTGATCTACCATACCCTCTACTCTGTTCTGTTGTGGTCTGTATTATTATGTTGTTGACAAATGATATTGATAAATATGCCACTTGCTGCTATTCTATCCATTGGTGTATTAAGTTTGAAGGGAATCTCAATATGCAATGAAGAAATGATAGTAGCTCGTTGTTCCATAGGCTTTCTAATCTTCAGTCAGAGGAGTTCAGGTAATACTTCCAAAGTAGCATTTCAGGATAGAATTGGGGCTATTCAGCAGGAATTGCAGCAATTCCTCGATCCTAATGAAGTGGTGTCTCCGAAATCCAAGGAACAACAGGAAAACCTTCGGATCAGCTTGTGTTCAATTACGCCAAAAATTGTACAATCACTACCGAATGAGACGGCACACTGTGCACCTAAGTGCGAAAGGACAATGCAAGTTGTGTCATGCCAAAACCCAAATGTGGAGTCAGCAACACCTCCAAATGCCATTTCTTCCCATCACATCCATCTTCACAACAATATAGTCACAGGTTTTCACTCCCCGCTGATTCACAAATTCGCCACCGGAGGGCCTGATGCAAAAAAATCTTTTCCCATAGAACCGATCAGAGAAGGGCTTCGTCATCTTGAGACGATGCCAAAAGAGTTTATTAAAAGAATGCCTACATCCGAACAACCCCCCTATCCACGTAGGGGTCTAGACTATAGTAGGCCCCATCCACACAGGAGTCCAGACTATAGCGGGGAGCTGACCCCCTCCTAGATCGAATTCTTAATTTCAGGTCTTCGGGAGGCTAGAGACCATCGACATCAATAAGAGCTAGAATCAAGGTGGGGGGGACTTGATAGGGCCCAGCTTCCCCCATTATTTTTTCCATTGCACCATACCATCAGACAGAGGTGAACAAGTCCAGCAAGCGAGGACTTGGTAATTCATTGAGAAACGAAAAGGAAGCTTCCCTTACAGATAACCAATTAATTTTTGAATACCCAAGAGAGGCTTCACCCAATAGATGGGTGCATAAAATGGAAAGATCATAATAGGAGAATGTCTCATATACCAAGATAGACTACCCATTTCAATTGCCATGGTTCTCGAAATCCCACACCCATACGCATTCCCAAGTTCTGATCGATATCTATGGAGTTGATTATCCCTCCTGAAGACGAAGATTTGAAGTGGTTCATAATTCACCAAGTACTTGGTATAACCCACACATTCGTGTACAAACGAGTGTAGATGAAATAACATGAATATCTACGGTAGTCAGTCCATTTCCATTAGTCGGCCGGTGGGAGTGAGAAGTATAGGATATGTCCAGTGTTTATTCCATCAATCACCCAAATCTACGTCGTATATTAACAGATCACGGTTTTGAGGGTCATCCATTACGAAAAGACTCCCCCCTTAGTGGATATGTGGAAGTATGCTATGATGATCCAGAGAAACATGTGGTTTCTGAACCAATTGAGATGACCCAAGAATCCTGCTATTTTGATTTCACTAGTCCTTGGGAACAAATGGCGTGTAGCGACGAAGCTGAAGTCGCCTAAAAATTATTCGTCGAGGTACCCTATCTCCTCCAACTGGCTCCTTCCACCAAAAAACAATACACTTCTGGTTTCTTCGATTGGTGGTGGGAGAAGATGTCTGGTTGGGAGAATGAGGCCAGCCAAGCCCTTGCTCAAAAGTGCTTGAGGAGGTCTCAAAGGGGAAGAAAAAAGAGGTTGTCTCCCCTACAGTTATTTTGCTGATAGCGACTGAGTAGACTTCGTTAGGAAATAAATTGAGGTTAGGTCGGGTGAGTGAATAGATGGGAAATGCTACCAATTAGCCAGAGAAGCGCACCGGAGCCCCCCCCACCCCGCCTCCCTTGCCAGCCCTAATATAATAGTGGGGGGGTGGGTAGTATAGAAGGAAGGTGTAGTTTAAGGTGGTTGGTAGGGTGGGAGAGAAGTGAGTTGGTAGGGGTGGGGGCCCCCTACTTATATCTAGGGGTAGGTACTATAGAAGTGAGTTGGTGGGGGTAGGGGGTTGGTGGTTTAGGGTAGGAGTTGAGTCGGGGGTGAGTAAGAAGGGGTAGGTGAGGTGTCTGGCTAGGAAGTGAGGTGGCTATGACATGGAAGGTGGGAAGGTAGGTTAAGTGAGTAGAAGGCAGTTAGTGGGTTAGTTTCAGGGTGATTGGGAACCTCATTTTAGTATCAAAGTGACATGGAAGGGCAGGTTAAATGATAAGGTAAGGTTGAGGTGTAGGTGTAGGGCCCCCCCTTTATCTAGTATGGTAGGGGCTCCATGGTATGGGGGTTCACCCCGTGTTAAATATGGGTTGAAAGTTATGAAGGTGGGTCCATATTCTATACGTGATATAAATGTGTCCCTGTGTTCCACCCCCCCCCGAGGCCCTATCCAAACTATGGGGAAGTGAATGGCTGGAGTGGTAAAGACACCCACCCACCACTGTGTCAGTTCTCCCACCCACCAACTATATCTTCCTTATTTGAGCCCCAATCAAGCCCCTATGGGGGTAGGGCTAGCAACTAGAATTGTTACTTTAGCAACTATCAAGTGTTACTCCCCCTACAATTCTATGGGCGATTCTAGAACTCTTTTGATCACCCCCTACTATTCTCAAGGCAAGCTGATGCCCTCCTACAATTGTATGGGGCAGGCTGAGAAATGCATCTAATAACCCAGAGGAAGAAGCTAAGGGGTGTCGAGGTGTGATCATGATCAAGTGGCCCCAATGAATTGAAAGTTGCCTTGTAATGAAGTTGCGGTCAACAGCAAGCTGTGGTTCATTAAGTCAACTTTGAACTCCAATGGCTAGATCGGATCGAGTTGAAACTGGACCTTTAAAGTTCAAAAAGTAGGGGCCTCCTACCCTTTGGATTCTATTTTCTCCTTTCGCAGTTCATTTCAACTTTTCATTTTCATTTCTCCAAACTTGATTCTAGACGTCCTATCAAATTGTAGGGGGCCCACCCCCCCTACTATTTGGTTGGGATCCCATAGAATAGTAGGGGGCTAGAGTAACAATTCTAGTTGCAATAGATAGATCCCTCCCCCCATAGGAGGTTGGGGTGGGTGGATGGGAGGAGATGGGCTAGTAGGTTAATTAATGAACCGATTCAATAGTATTCTATCAGGTGGCATTAATGAATTATTCTAGCGGGCTGATGTGTGTGGGGTTGGGCGAGGAGCTAAAGGGGTGTGGGCCCCCCATCATTCTAGTGTCATTCTAGCGTATTCTAGCAAGCGACATTAATTTACTTACTCTAGCCCCCTACTATTTGGCAAGGGTAGGTCTCATTTCTTAGGATAGAGCAAACAAAGGATTGCGATCATTCAAATGGTCCCATAGAATTATAGGGCCCCTACCCATTTCTTTGAGCTGCCCTTACACATCGACAATTTTTCCTATCCCTCCCTCCCAATCCATAAAGATAAGATGCGTTTTCAAGTTCTCCCAAGTTCCCGGATAGGATGGGGCCGCCATCCAATTACTAAACTGTCCAATTCTCTACCCCACTAGTTTGAAAGTTTAGTTTGTAGGGGAGGGTGGGTGGTCAAACCTCGACATTGAAGAGATTATATACATCCTAGAAAATGGTAGGGGGGGTGGGTGGCCCCTACTATTCTATGGCTAGTTCCGAACTATAGTAGGTATGTGTAGTAGTCTAATAGAATAATGATATGGAATAATGAAAGTGGGATAGTAGTATAGTTCATGTTGATGGGAGGGTAAGGCCACCCTGCTTCATAATGGTAGTGTGCATTCATAGGGAACTTTCTCCTATTCCCACCCCCCTACTATTTTTCAAGGGCCCCACTATTCTAAAGGGGATGGGTCTTTCTAATCAAAATTAAGGGGGGATGGCCTGTGGGTGGGGGGAAGGATTAAGGGTAGTCAACTAGTTAGGGTGGGTTGCAAGGATAGGGGTAGAGTGGGAAAAGATAGGGGTAGATAATCAGGGGGGTGGGCCCCTACTATTCTATGGTAGTGGTGGGTGGGTGGAAGTTATTATAGTTGTTCAGGAGGATAGCCGATTATTGGGAGGGAGGGAATTGTCAGTTTGTTCAGGTGCAGTTGTGCTGGCCCCCTACTATTCTATGGAAAATAGAGAAAGTGATGGTGCCCCTACAATTCTATGGCAGGAGGATGAATTGTTGAGGTGAGAGATGGCCCTACTATTCTATGTTGGGACACTTTGCCAGTCATATGAACCAGACTTTAGATCGACTCAAGGTAGGGTTAGGAAGGGCCCTACTATTCTATGCAGTTGGGGCACTTTTACAGTAATACGAGATAGATTCAATTGTGGGAGGTGAAAGTTTGTTCCTGATTGACCCTACTATTCTATGGGAGTCAATTTCAATCTTAGATTTCACCCTCCCCTGCTATCTATTCCTCCCATCCTCCTGCATTGCATGCTCTTCATCTTCTTGGAACTATAGCTATCCTCACTAGACCATCCTGAACGTAATAGAATTCCCCCATAGAATAGTAGGGTTGCATGCCGGGCTGGCCATCCTAACTCTTTCTTCCCCTATCGGGTGGGGGTGGCTCAACTACCATGCGAGGATTAAACAATTGAACAATCCATGATGAAGGTTGTTTGGTTTGAAGGCTGATATTTAGTAAGTAGGAGCCACCTAGCCTACACCTCTAGTTAGGAACTAAACCATGTAGAAAAAGTAGGGCCTCGGATGGACCAGCTTAAATCCCTCCCTTGGTAAGACCTTCCAAACAATCCATATTCTTTGTCCAACTACAATAATTTATTTTAGGGACCGGGGGTGCCTCCGGGGGAATTCTCCAGTCAAGCTGGTGTTGCTAGTTCAGAGGGATGTTTCTCAGCATTACTCTAGTTTCAGATGGATACTTTTGTCAAAGGGAGTGCCCCTTTTTATAGAGTTCAGATAACATCAATCCGGTGATGGTCAGTTGAAACAAAGGAGGATGCAGATGCCGTTCTAGAATTCCCTCCCTCCCGCTAGAACTGGGTGGGGGGGGGGGGGCTACTATTCTATGGTAGCAGATGTCAAGCTATAACTCCCTCCTTTATGCCTTTCTCACTACTCCTCCCACCCTACACTACCTCCCTAACTAAATGAACTATCCATCTGTTCAGGGTCAAACAAATGATTCCTCCCTAAAATCAATCTAGTTGGGTGGAAACATTGTGTAGGGTGGGAGGCCCCTACTATAAAGTAACTCTCAAATTCTTACCTCCCGGAAGGAAGCCCTCCCACCAACTAGATTCTAATGGAGGTAGGGCCATTCTATACATAACATGGATGGGGGGAGGCCCCTTCCTCGCAACTGGGTTGGGGTGGCCCCTACTATTCTATGGCCAAACCGAGACCTTTTTGACTCAACTACTATCTGGCCCTCCCATAAGTTAACAAAATTTATTTCTATCCAGTTGGGGGTGGGGGGCCCCTACTATTCTATGGCTAGTTGGTATTGATCCATTCCTTCCATTCCCCTGCTATTCTATTAATTAGAAGATTCCCTCCCCGCAAAGGATGGTAGATAGAAATAGTAGGGCCTTCCCCTACCCGTTCCTACCCACAATTGAATCTAAGGGGGGGCCCCACCCCTATCAAGGTAGGGCGAAAGATTCTATACTACACATGCCTACTAATTAAGAAACCTGCTAGAATGACAGGATGGGTGGAAAAAGATGAAAAAGACCTTAAACAAAAAAGAAGGATTGGAGAAGGCTCAAGCTTCTTTTCTTGCCTGCATTGCTTTTTTGCCTGGAACACTTGTCCCTGCTCGGCGTATATAGGGTAGGTAGGTAGATTGTCTTTTATTCAACCTAGAGCACTTGTCTTTACCGCTCGCCCTATATAAGTAGCCCATCTCAGATTGAGATGCAGACGCATCATGAGAAGTAGGGCAATGGAGAGATAGGAGAGATGGATAGCTCGCCCTCTGCTGTCCCAGCCAGATAGTTAAGTTCCTTGTTTCGAGTATAAGTGTTAGTCTGCCCTGTCCTACTCTCGCCTGAAGCAACTAAATGAAGCTTCTTCCTTGTTTGATATGCCTAACCCTTTATATCTATCTCCCTTCTTCTCAAAGTAGCTTATTATTATATATAAAAGGGTTAATTAGTTGCTAGACGGGCTCATTTTTACTCTCTCATTTCGGCAGTATCCATTTGGAATGTTGACTGTTGCAGTCTTTTCTTGGAATATGAGAGATGGGTTTATTAGACATTGACTAATGAAGAGAGTTGTATCTCAATGTTTGAAATGTCGACCAGGGATAGGTGACTATACGACTGGTTAACTTCATAGGTGACTCTACAACTGGTTCACTTGATTAGTGGTATTATTCTCTATATATGGGTGGGTTAACCATTGGATACTGGGGTTGGTGACTCGAACCAGGTAGAACTGCTACAAGCTCTTCTCCCAATGTGCCGGGAGGGGTAGACCAACCAAACATGAGTACTATATTGTTACGAAAGAGATAAGGATAGGACTTACCATTTAGTGAGTTAGGCTAGGGAATAGTGGTGTTGGATACTATAACAGTGGTGCTGGGGACTAGACCGGTGTGACTGGACTGACTTAGCAACTTCCTCCCACCCGCACGTTTGGTATTAGTTTAGAGCTTCGGTTTGGGTATTAGCTTGGGTGGAGGGAAATCCTGACTATAGATAGAAGTTTACTACTATTCATACCCCTGATGAACCTCATAGAGCAGAGGGCATTGCAGGGATGAAACCTTCCCCCAGCCATTCCCAAAGTTCCATTCCCCATTATTCATTTCATTCATGTAGCAGTATAGCTTGGTTCCATCCGGTCATTGGTTCAAGTTGTTATGGACACGGCTTGAAAAAGATTTCTTTCAATCTCATTCTGGGCTAGCTGCTTCTTATTACTATTCTCCCACTTCTCGTGCCAGTAGATAAATTTTATTCAACTATGTGCTTCAAAATAGCTCTTCATTAGCTTTTTGCCCGATCACTTGGGTTGGATTGGGCTCTGATCCCGATCGATTTGAAGCTGAACACAATTTGTGAATCAATCGGGGGATGGCCTAAGTTCTTTCGGGCATAGGTGTCCCATTCTTGTAAAAGGTGGACTCTTGCCATGGCAGGTAGTGTACGGCCTCCTTTAGCATCCGCTGTCCAAATGGGATAAATCTCTCCTTCATGCATTCGCATATGGATGATGTCATGTTTATCACTAAAGAGGATAGAACTGGGGATGCACATAGGGAGGGACATTATGTCCCCTCTTGAGCCGTCACTACGATTGGTCCTATCCACATATTGGTTCCATCATAGTGGAAGAACCGCGCCCATCGGTCCTGGATGCCCACCTACACGACCTCCATTGAGAGCGACCTCAATCTTCATAATAAAATCTTGGGGTGTCCAAGAAGGCAGGCTTGATCATAAACTCTACGCCACTTTTCTGAGTCAATTCATTCAGTTTTATTGATTGGTTGGCACCATAGATAATCTATTCATGGTAGGCAACTTCATCAAAAGCCTCAGCATCTGCGCACTCGCTCTCTAAACCATCCCTTCTAATGAATCTTACTTAATAATAATGCTTCATCAAAAGGCGAGTTCGAATGGGAGGAGTTCCAAAACGATTCAAATTTTGATGTTGATGTTATTACCTTCAGAAGCAATTTGTCCTAATGCTTTTTCTACTTAGTGTCTCCAAACAAAAGGCCATTTTTGACATTTCATATATTCTATACATAACATGCAACTATCATTCCCTATGCACCACTCACTATAGGGCATGTTACGTATAGAATCGAGAGATAGGATGGGAAGCCCTAAAAATTCTATGGGCCCTTTATAATAGTAGGGCGGATGGGAAAATGAATGCTTGATGATTCGTCTCTCAAAGAAAGATCCATCGATTGCCATAGAATTGTAGGGTTTCGATAAACTGCTTTTGAAATGAATTCAAAAGGGTATGGATCTGCTTAACCAACCACATAATCTACTAGGTATACTGTCTATGCTTATGGGTCTAGATCTGGATCAGAAACTTTTCATCTAATGATACAAGTGCTGCCCATCAAATAGTAGGCCCCCTGCATCTGGATCAATGCCTGGGTCATAGGCTTCATTCTAAGCAACTGGTTTAAGGTCCTTAGAAGAATCAACAGCATAATAAACTACTGAAGCTACAATAATATAATAGTAGGGGCTCGATCAAATGCAATGGCTTCAACTGATGGTGCTGAAATGACTTAAGTGTGTGATGGATGCGTACTATGGGGTGTATAATAGGCATGATAGGGAGCATGTTGGGCATATACAAGGAACGGATCGATCCATCACTTGCTGGAACACCAGATCTAGGAACAACTAAGAATGGCGGGGATCAATTTCTTGGAACACTGGTAAATGTCAGAACATCACCTCTTGGAAAACATGCAAATGTCAGAACACTACTTATTGGGAAAGAATCTTCTATTAGAACATAGCTCTTAGGAGCACAAGCTTATGTCAGAACATCAACATCACTTGGAACACTCTATAATGCTGGATCTTCGCTTCTTGGAACACTAGCAACTGCATATGCATTACAAAGCTTCTAGGAACACGTACAAATATTGGAACATAACTTATAGGAGTAATAGGCTATGTCAGAACATCGAGCGATTTCAGAACATCAGAAGTAGGAGCTACAGGGTATATATAGATCTAGTTCCAGATCAAATTCCAGTTACCAATAAGCTTACCATTACGCCGTGATGGATGCATACATTTGGTCGATAGCATAGGAAGTAAAAAAAACATCAAAGTAAGAGACAGAGTCAGTAGTTGCGGTTTCATCTTTTGACCTTTTTCCATCTATCCGTGAACCAGAAGCAAAGGGGCAAGTAGCACCAAAGTAGTAGTTTAAGTAGCAGATCCCAATGCAGAGCCAATTCCTCACATTCCTTCCCGCTCCAGCTCCTATAAGGAGCTTTTCCTGGTATTCCTTCCTATTCTACATAGATATTTGGTCCTGATGAACCCTTCCTTTTTCCCATGTATGTAAGGTTTATGACCCATAACCAGTGGTTGTTGAAGATCCATATCCATGCCAGTAGACTCCATTGACCGATAAGGATAGACCATTGACCAATATATCATAGATAGATGGGGAAGATTGGCCACAGGCTAGAGGGAAGTTGGTCAATATCCATAGCTATCAGTACCAAAGGCAGATCCTATGGTTGGAACCATAGCACATGCCGAAGAATCAGCTCATGCAAAATAAGCTTCTCATCATGCAAAATAAGTGACTCATCATGCAAAATCTATTCATGTTGAATCCGTCCATAGCACACCGGCTCCCACTGAATCAACTCATGCAATAACAGCAAACTAGTAATATGGCATATAGATAGCATTCAACGGCTAAAGTCAAATTAGCAACTAAGGCCAGATCCAAATGCACGAAAGGAGCAAGGGTGACCAAAGTAAGCAAGGCTAGGTTAAGGTTCTTTCTTGATTGTTGCAATGTAATACCTCTAAATATAAGGGTCATAGCCCATTCCAAATCCCTATAAAATGGTAGGGGATGATTCCATCATTAGAAATGAAGCACTAATGGCGGGAGAGGAAGCAGATCCGTAGTGAGAACCACCAGCAGTAGTTTATGTATATTAATGCAGTAGACCCAATAACAATAGATTAAGCAACTGATACAGTTGGTTAAGTGGTCGATTTAGCAAGTAGTGGTACTAATAGCAATGGTCTAGAGGATCTATAGTAGGTAGGTAGCTTAGGGAAGACTCTTTCACGACACCCTTATCCTTATTATGAGCATTCCTGGGATAAAGAGACAGATAAAGAGATGGATACAGAGTTTAAAGCCCCTAAAATAGATTATTCAGATAAAGAGATGGCCCATAGCCCTACTATTCTCAAGGTAGGGCTTGCATTGAGATGGCCATAGAATTTTAGGGGGCTAGCGTTGAGATAGATAAGAGATGGCGATTCTCGATTCTATACTACACATGCCTACTATAGCCAATGCAGGGTGGGTGGGCATGTTACGTATAGAATCAACGAAGATAGAATGGTTTGTCAATCCAATGAAGGCCTACCGAGGGTGAATGAAGGACTAACCTCCTGGTAACCCCCCAAAATCTACCTAGTTCTTAGGAAAGTTAGTAGAATATGAAGAGGGGAGGGTCTCGATAGCATTGCTTAAACCACCTGACTTCCAGTGAACAATGTTGATTGAATCAGAGGAGCAGGGGTGAAGGAAAGAGACTTTCTTTCCCTGGCGGTTCATTATCCTCGAAATGGGTAGGGCTCCATAGGGGATTCAAGAAGGGTAGGCCTATCCAGCCAGCCATCCAAACATCCAACTTGCCTTGTAATAGCCATATAATTTTTAGGGCTTCCGCCCATAGAATAGTAGGGGGCTGCTGATTGAACCGAGCTAGATGTTGTTGGAGGATGGTTCCTCCTCCCCTCCCATGGCATGGGCTAAGCTTGCTCCCCTCCTAAATTCAATTACAGTAGGAGCCCAACCAGGGGTTCAGGCATGGACCTGGTAGCCAAATAAGGAAAGGGTGGCAATGAAGCCGGGTAACCGAGGGTGCTTAATTGAATAATCCCCCTCCTTATTCTAGTTGTTGAATTCTTCTAAACAATCACTCGAGCTACCTTCCTGCTCCCTGGACCTTCCAAAAGAAAGTTAGCAACTATAGCCAGAGGCATAAAGCAAATCTAGCAAGAAGAGTGCGGCTCTAGTTCTAGCCGGGTTGGCACAACTTAAGAATGTTAGCTCTGGGATAGAAAAGAAAGAACAATCCAACTATTAGGAGCCGTGGGGGTGGAGCTTCAACTTCTCATTTTCTACTGGGTAACCTTCCTGAAAGAAAGCTAAATCATTCCCCTGTAATCCTAACTCTGTGTGTGGGCTGGCAAGATAGACCTAACTTCCTCAACTTAACCGAGCTCTTTCTGAGAACCTAACTAACATTGTTTTCTCCACCGGTGAGTGAGTCCCAATGGTGAAAAACTACTATCTAGTTGAGCATGCTTTCGAGGAGATTGAGAAACTCCTCTATATAGTCTAGTTTTCTCTCCAGGGAATATACCGCATCCACAATCGAAGAAGAGAAGGGCGCATCTGGACAATCTCTAATCTAAGACTAACTACCGGGCAGGAGAGTTACTTCCTTCTTGTTAGGCTCCATCTTCCCATGTGAGGATTAGAAACCAGCTTTGGACAGGTTTGAAAGAATGGATGGATTGACTCCAGCCCAAGTCCAGTGAATTGAACTTGATGCAAAGCCCTATCCGATGACTATAGATAGTTGGGATGGATGCAAAGAAAGAAAGTTGTCCAGGCAGGGCATCCTCAACTCGTTAATGAAGGTGTTAACTTCTCTGGATGGTTGAATGCCCATAGAATAGTAGGGGCCTCCCTCATTGGGCTATAACTTCCTATCGGGGGTCCCTTCCTTGAGCTTCTCATTAGGCCTTCCGGTTGACCCTCCTTATTTGAGTTGTGGAGGATCTTCCTTCTTTCTCTGGATCCTCCTCCGGTGGTTGAGCTAATACACCCACAATTGAGCTCTATCCTTCCTCCGCCTATCCTCCACCCATGGTTGAGTCCCTTCCTTCTGGCTAGCTACTAGGAATGGGGTTGATAGTAGGGCAACTAGAAACTATCATCCTACCAGCTTCATTATCAACTACTCCTATCGGAGGTGAGGATGGAGGGTGGTGGCTCTGGCCAACCCTTGCAGTTGAAGCTAGTCTGTCTCCCCAGATTGCAGTTTCAGGATGGTGTCAGGGCCCCTACTATTCTAAGGGCAGTTCAGTCTATTAGCAGGATAGACCAATCCAAAGAGGAGGTGAGGATAGGATCCCCTGTAGGAGGGAGTAGCTCCTCAACTAGTTTCCATTGGGCCTAACTTTATTTATTTCTTTGCATCCATCCAACTGTATCCTCCTAAGTTCCAGGTAGTATAGAATCTTATTTCCATCCAAGGGTGTAAATGGGTGGCTTCCATCCAGGGGTGCTCCCTCCATCCAGGGGTGGGGGAGTAGCTCCACCTGTAGTTGAACTCCCACTGTCCATCCTTAACTTCAATAGGTATTACTCCTGATGGTAAGACCTTCCTTCCAAACAATCCAACTATAGGATAGCCGAGTAAATAGATAGAAACGAAGGCCCATAGAATAGTAGGGGCCTCCCCTCCCTGGTAATAGTAGAAAAATTTGGATGGGACCCCTTCTCACCCATGGTGAAGGATGGATAATGTTAGTAGGAAAGCAATCATGTTAGCAGGAAAGAAAGAGCCAGCCACCACCTTCGGTCCAGCAAATAAAAAATACATTATCCAACCGGGGGTGATGGATTAGTTACTCGAGCTACCTTATTTGGATGCTCCCATCGATAACTTCCTTCTGAACCCTTCCATTGAGAATAGAATCACCAGGGGTTTTTTGTTTCCTTCCTCCCACCGGGGGTGATGGACAAAGCAGGACACTACCTACTTGAATTCCTTATTAAGGATCCTCTCGCAGGAGCAATAAAGTAGTCCGGATGGTTATCATAAGTTAGGTCCCTCATTTATCAGGTAGGGCTAGCTATCGGATGCTATTGAGTTGAGGTAGCTATTGTTTCTCATCTTCTTAACTCAGCTACAGAACTTCCTCCCTCGTTAATTCTCTTCCAAACCTTCCTCTGGGCTCTTCCAAACCTTCCTCCACCTGTCCTCCATGAGCTCCAAACCTTCCTCCACCCACGATTGAGCTCAACTTCAACTACTGAGGGTGTGGGCAAGTGCAAGTGTACTCAACCTAGCCTAACTTCTATATCCTAGAATTGGGTCTTCTATCCTGCACGGGGGGTTCAGGATGGAGGGGTTAGCAATGGCACATTCCCGACTAGAGGGTATTAGTTGAGTTGGTGTATTACGTATAGAATTGAGGAAACTACCTCGATTAATTATTCTTGAATGAAGAATGAAAGGCTATCGAAAACTACCAATAAGAGTTGAGTCTAGCTCCCTCACTATTATTCTTGTCAATGCTGCCCCTACCTATTCTATGGGTAGCTGGGGTGAGCAGAATTATCATATATGTCCTAATAGAATATATGCTCATCGGGATAGCCCTCACATCACTCCCTGGAACCGGAGAGACCATAGAGAGGAAAATCGAATCATTGGGAGAATACTCCCCGACCTCTCCTTGGGGGGCTAAGTGGTAATGGTTCCCAATGTTGTTCAATGGAGGGGAAGTTTAACTAGCTTGTTTCGGGATAGTAGAGAACTAGGATTATCACTATTATAGGAAATGAACATTATGATCCAGGTGAGAGAAAATTGTTCTATTCCCGCTACGTATTCCCCTCTCCCATTGAGTGAGATTGAGCATTTCCCCTACATCTCTATCCATCTTAGGAAGCATGAAAATGAGTTGCTAAAGAGAAGGAAGACTTGGCTTGAGCAGATGATTTAACCTACAGAAATGGGAAAGCACATAGAATTTTAGGGCCTTGATTTCAGGAACTAGTATTCATAGCCTATCTTTGACCTTATCACATGAGATTAGAAAGAGAGATTCCACTTTGGATACAGGACCCTGCTCCAAAGGGGGCTCTTCCTTCCATACCCCACCGCCCTCAGTAAGCTAACCAAGATGATGTCATTTCCCTGCTCAGATACACAATGATCTCAAGGATATAGCGAAGGAAGCAAGCTACACAAGGTGCTCAATTTCATTCTAAATCTTGTCTTAGTCATAGCGGCACTTTCTGATGAGGTTAGCATTCTCAGTTGAATATGGATATTATAGTAATTACACCCTATACATATGTTCACAAATCTTCTTGGACAAAGCAAAAAGGAGAATCATAGCATTTCAAAGATGGATATTATGGTACCAATATCCGATTGACGGGGAAGTAGGAAAGAGTAGTTTTGTCTATCATTTTCTCTTTTGGGTAAGACACTTGAAGAATGTTGTATGGAAGGGTTTACTTCTTTCAGCATCTAGGGGAAGGGGCTAGCCCAGATCTATTGTTGTTTTAGGAGAAAGTAAATCCATTTGGTTCGAGGAAGCTATTTTGGAATAAGCAAGATGGGTCTATGGGCAGTGATCCAACATGCGATCTTGATGCTTAAGAGTCGAGCTTGACAACAATCCTTTCACAAGCCCAATCTTCATTTCTCAAATCCATCAATAGATAGGGAAAGAAAGTCTTTTACTAGCGATATGCTACTCTCATGCTAAGGTCAAGGTAGAGATGTTCCTTCATGGCAATAGAGATCTGAAAAGCTGGTGACAAAGGCAAGAGCAGCGAAGCAGGGTCTACTTTATCAGTCATTTTTTTTTTTTAATAGTAGAGGTGTAACCGATCTGTAAATATGTGCCAGTGGGAGTCACAGGCAGTCTTCTTGCACGTGCTTTCTTCTTTCAATACTAGACATGGAACTACTAGATCTTTCCATTCCATCCTGAGAGTTAAGCGAAGCGTAATCTAGCACAAGAGTTTTAGTGAGCGAGCATGGAAGCGCTAGCATATAGGTTAGCGTGAAGTGGTCAGTAGAGCTTCGTTCATATATATGTCCACGTAGTAGTAGGTGAAGAAAGAGGTTCCTTCCTAGCAGCTGTGATGTGAGACATTCCACTTCTCTATTCTCTTTTTCCTCCCCGTTCTGCCTTGATTCATTCTCTTGATCCATCCATTGAAGCATTCTTGTGTACCGGAACATAAAATAAAATGTGTTATTCAGGAACCAGCAAAGCAAACAGAGCTAGTTCGATCAGCTTAGTAATGTGTAGTAAGTACGATTTTATTTCTCAATGTCGGTAGGAAGAGCACTCATGTTGTTTTCCTAGCAAGAGAAAAGAACAGAGCTTTCACTTGAACAGTTCGTCGTGAGATAGCTCATAGCTTGGGATTAGGTGTGGCCAGTCAGGATCAAAGTACAGGTACTGCCTTAGTTACAATAGTGAACTATATCAATAGTATGAGGCCTATAGTTAGCTTTCATTTTGATTTTGCTTTTTTTTTATTGAATAGTAGACGTGCATAAACTGATATATAAGCATGGGTAGGAATCAAGATGCTTCCTTCTTCCAATACCAGAAATGTGGAATAGATGATTATGGATAGATCTTTCCATTTCATCTCGAGAGACTAGAGTGAGCACATGGGATTCACTGAGCGTAGCATGGAAGTGATAGCACAGAGCAGGAGGTTAGTGTTAAGTAGTTTTCGGTAGAGCTTTGACTCATTGATTTATTGTGGTTCACCTAAGTGGCGAGTCAGTCCAAGAATGTGATATGATATAGAAAGGTTATTTCACTGATACACTATGGTAGGGTTCGCTCGTTTGTCCATGCATGAGCAAAGAAGCACGGAATGGGTAGGGATTAAGTAAGTGAAGAAAGAGGTTCCTTCCTAGTAGCTATGATGCGAGAGCTTTCACCTCTCTTTTTTCCTCCCCAACCTGTGAGAGGTCTTCTCATCTCACCTTGTTCCTTCCTCATCCCTAGAAGGGGGCCCCTGATTCCAAACCTTTCTTTAGCACCGTCCTTCCTTCTCTCTGGCAGTGAGCTTCTTCTAACCCCACCATCCTATGCTAGTGTCAAAGCAAGAAGGAAGTACGTCGAGAGACCTACCAGTCAGCATAGAAAGAAAGAGAACGGAGTGAAGGCAAGCATCTGTATCCACACTAGCATAGTGACACTATAGCTTCAAATCTGCTTTCCTCAATGACTCGGCTAGTGAAAGAGAATTGGCATCCAGCTTTCGATCCGATGTCAGGTGCAAAACAAGTCCATCTGTCTCAAATCTATCCCTAGCGTGTCACGTGCTTGGTCGATTCTTTCATGTGATTGTTAGTGAGCCAAATTCAAGAGGAAAGTCCAACTATCATTATCCCTTTATGTAATATGGAGAGCATTCTGACATCAGTTATTGGGGAAGACTCGACATAGTAGCTCTTGCATACAAAACATCAATTCTGGGGCCCCCTATGGGGAATTCTTTTTCCGATCCAACCCACGTGAAATCAATGCCTATGATCTTGGTCTTTTCCTAACGCATAGCTTGAAAGTGGAAGGTGCTCCTTTAGGTTACAATCTCGAGTACTCTTTATTTATTATATCATAACATTCTCTTATCACAAGATGCTCCTACAACTACTTAAATAGAGGTAATTGACCCAACAATGGCACCTAAGATAGTCGATTCAGCAATTGCTTTAGAGGAATAAGCTGTGAGACAATAGATGCGAAATGTCGAATCATCAAGATGTTCGTTCTGCGTAAATGCATCTTCTTTAGAGGTGTTGCAAGAGACAAAAATGAATCAGAGGTAGAGTTTCCTGTCGAAAGATATTGTTTCTACGATCGATGGCTAACTAGAAAAATGAAAGAATGGGCAAGAGGTAGAAAGATGGCCACAAAATGGAAGTTTTTCATAGTCCCCATGAACTATTTACATATGGATTGAAAGTGTCTAAGAAAAAGAGTATACTTTCAAAGGATTGCAATAGAATTACCCATTTTGTTGATAAAGCAAATTAGGCCATCCCGCCATAGAATAGTAGGGGCCTCCCCGACATTACCAGAAATGGATAATCGGAGTAGTATACCTACTCGTAGAGGCACCTTTCAGACAAAGGCAATAGAAAACTCACCCCACATGCAAGAAAAGTGGTCAAATTATTGTGCCTAAAGTTCAGCGAGAAGGCAAAGCAACTGGGAAACCAATCCAAGAAGAGTAATCCAGATGAGTGTCAAAAGGGGTCAAGACTAACCTCATCGATCGACCCAATTCCTGCATATGTTGGTCAAGAACGTGTCACCTTTAGTAAGTGATATAATTTTTATTCCTTTTGGGAATTCTCTTCCTTCTCACCCTATCCCGTTTGTGAGGTTTTCCTGACTAGCAATATTAAAGTATTTTTTGTCGGTCAATATCTATAATCAAATAATTGGTTGCATGTGTTGTTTGATACTCATTGGTAAAGGAAGAAGTCATACCAGACAAGTTCAATCAGTAATGGCTGTGAGGCACCGAGTCTGAATAGGCATCAACAAGCACATAGATGTCCAAGGAAGCAAAGGCTAGGGTAGTTGGTGGAGAGGTAGAATTGAACTTCCTATGACCGATTTCTAAGCAGATAATCAAGCGAAAAGCTCTTTAGTGGTCTCCAGTCAAAAATGACTTGTCCAAGCAAATACTTTCTAACGAATGATGTGAGGGTAATTTATTGCAGATACAATAGGAAACTAAGGCCATAGGTAGATCTCCTTTCAAGGTCAGGTGAGACCTTTCTAGTTGATCCTACTAATGATCATGCAATGAGGCATTTTAACAACTCATTTCTTAAATCCTACTTTTGTTTGATGAGGCTAAGATAGGCCAAAGATCAACAGAATGGGATCTTTCTTTTCCAAGTAGGTCTTCTTCAATCTTTTGAACAAGAACTCATCATGATGGGTGGGTGTATCACACCGGAAAGCTCACCCACCTCTGTTTAGTCTTTCTTAGATGAACAAAATACATTTCCTTGTCAGTTAACACAGACTTGGATGCCTATTCTGATGTGGAGGGATCGCTCACTTCATCTGACCCATCATGCAAAGCAACTTCCTTCTGGTCTTGACTTCGATGATGACACGATCTTTATTATAAAATTATTTGGTGACACAATCTGTGCGAACTAGTGCCATCTTCCTTTTGTGCTTTTCATTCTTATCTATCATCTCGACTTCACTTCTTTAACAACTATAATTCCCTCCCACCTCACCCCCTCTCTTAAAACAACTAGCCTATAGATAGTAGGGGCCCCCCACCTGAGGGAACTCTCTCTTCATCGCTCTTAACTAGGGGGTGGAGGAATATACTAGTTAGGGGCACCCCCTACTATCTAAAGGGGCCCTACCTCTATCCTTAGGTGGGGTGCCACCCTACCATAGCTATTATAGAGGGGTGGGGGGGAGGAGGAGAGGTCTAGTGGGGCATGTTATGTATAGAATCTGGCCCCTACTAGAACTACTAAGCTATTAGTAGTAGGGTGGGGACCCGACACTATAGTGGGGCCCTTTCTATAGCCATTGGGGGTGGGGGTAGGGCCCTATAGTTGGTGGCGACTAAGAACATGTACATCGTAAGAGCCAGAAGAACTGTTCTAGCAGCGACTGAGAACATGTAGATCAGAAGAGCCTGAAGAACTGTTCTCGCCTCCTCTCAAATAATACAATTTGGACATTGAAAAGTCAAGAGAGGAACACCTAGATATTGTCCTAGGAGGACTCAACCATCTCTGCTAGATGATTCTGGTTCAATGTTTCTCAACATATGATATGGTCCTCATCAAGCCTAAAGAAACAATAGGCTTTGCCACTAACTAGAAGAAGCTTAGAGTGACCACCATTGACTGAAGCATGTGAGGGTATCATCTAAAAATTATAGATGGGTGAGATAGCTGAAGAGGAGAGACTAGCCAAAGAAAACCCTTCCAGAGATCAGAATTGGAGAGACCAGCCCGTAGCCTTGAATGATCTTCCCTGCCAGAATAGAGGTAGGGTGTTCCGCCCTCTCCTCCCACCCACCCCAACCTTTATCAGTAGGGCCTTTGGCTGAAACCAGCCAGACTTCCATTCATGAGAATTGAGAAGAATGGGTCGCTATCCCAGTGCCTAAAAGCAGCCCATTGAAAAGAAACTACCCACTCGGCTGGCTGAAGGTATCGACTGGCCACACCAGTTATATCTTCCCCCATGCCCCATGAAGTCACTTGAAAGGAACAAGCCCGGGGGCCACCGGGTGGGAGGCAACTTTACTTACTCCCCCCCACCCGGCTGTTAATATAGTTGGGGTGGGTAGGAGGAGATTGAGGCCTGCCAGAGAGACAGAGTCAATAAACAAGATCGCGAAGCAAGCACACTCAATCATGAATAGATCATCCTGGGAGCAGAGCAAACAGTTAAACTTCTTCTACTTGACTGAAGCCCCTACTATGAATAGGGGGTCGGAGGAACACCCCTAACCTGACTCAACCAAGGAGGCATACAACCCTTCTTGGCTCCTACACTCCAGCAAATCTCTAATGCCCCTGAAATCAACAAAAGTAGCTATCGCGGGTAGCCACTTCCCCCAAGAGATGAACTACCGACTTTGAGGAGTCATTCAACCAGTGGGCTCATAAACATTCAAACCCGTAATGAAAACAATCCCAGTGGCCAGAATGAAACATATTGGGTTGCCTATCCTATCCTCAAGTTTTTCTTTCAAACTATGTGGAGAGAAGTCGATTCTTGCAAGCAAAACTTCCAAAAGAGAGAGAGAGGTAGAGATACTAGTGGAGGCTCCTGTTGTTCCCTCTTGAAAAGATATCAAATTATGTTCACTCTAGTAGAGTGCTAGTATCAACAGAGTTTGGATGATGGACAAAATGAACGCCCCTATTTATATTATTTGAACACACAAGCATTCAAGCCTATTATAGTTCATGGAATAGTATGATTCTTTCCGATACCTTCCTCTATGTTATATATGTAGTATGATTAATGGTTGAATGGGTGAATGGTGAACCGAGACTGGAACTACTTTTTGAGCAAGCAAACCAAAACTCAAAGCCCTTGATTTGGTAGGAGTTTGGGTCGATACCCCTCAGCTGGATTGAAACTGCACTATCATTCCAACTCTACCTGCCATGTAGGGACTTTAGACACTAGACTGACTATTGAGGCGATGGAAGAATTACACATTTTTGAAGTTGTATCCACCGCTCAAAGTAAAAGTAAAAGCTAGGGCAGCAAAGCTGAGTGGGAATTGCCAAAATAGTTGTTGTGGGGGGTTCTATTCTCGAATCAATCTTGCCCTGGCAAATAGATAATACCCTCTGCCATTAATCAGTTCATTAATGCACCTGCTAGTATAAGCCACCACTTCTATATCTACCCACCCCCGATCCCTCTTTATTAATCAGCTTGTTAATGGCATCAGTTCATTAATGCGCCTGCTAGTATAAGCTAGAATAAGCGAATAAGCAAATGTCGAGACCCAATGTATATTGCGGGGGGTTTAGGGCTCCCTCCCACCCTACATAGGAGCATAAATGCGATGGTTGGCTAGGTACCTCGGGCATGATGGAATTCATGGATTGAAGGAACAGACAGATTATTCCATGACCGCCCCTCAGGCCTCGATCAACAGATTAGGTGGGAGGGAGGATAAGCAAGATGTGGTCATGAAGTTGTTAGGCAGGCTATACTAGCATTGGTTCCAGGTGGGGATGGAATGAATATAGCTTGGAAAAATTGAAAAGGGAAGAAAGGAATAATTGGAAGATGGAAGTAAACCTTCTCTACTTGACCTGATGAAATGATTCGCCCTACTATTCTATGGGGCCATCCCACCTATGTCGTAAACTGATTCCCTACCTTTCTCAGCTGTTATAGTCGAGTGGGTTAAATCTTCGTAACCTAGCCATGAACTATATCCACCCACCTTGCATAGGCCCTTATAATAGTAGGGGGGATGGTGGGGTTGGTTTAGAATAGTAGGGGCCCATCAGAATAGTAGGGGCCCTCCTAGTTTTTCTATAGTTTACCACCCTACATCCCAAACTACTATAGTAATATAGGGATTAGCTATAGTCGATATTTTCAGCCACTGATCATCAGAACTGAGGTCAACCAATAGCCTTCTCTCCCACACCCATTTGATACCACTACTATCTCCTCCCACCCACCCAAACAATTCTAGTTGCTAGCCTAAATTGTAGGGAATCAGCTTGCTATAGTAACAATTCTAGTTGGTGGGAGGGACTATAGTTGGAGGAAGAAGCATCAGGGTTCCCCGAGGGTAGAAGCTTATTTTCTGCCAACCAACCCTTGGAAAATTCTGAGGTCTATATTTGACTTCACCTCCAATGACCAAGATACCTACCTTTCACACCCAACATACATCTATCTCTCACCTGATGATTCTGGGGATTCGAACGAAGGGGGCTCATCCATGCTGGTTAGAGGAGGCTTCTATCAAATGAATGGTGATTTGGGTTTGAACCAATGTGGAAGGGTTGCTCATTCTCCCACTTTAGGTAGGACCTCAGGTAGATGACAATTCTAGTTGGAAACTTTCGGGGGCAATTTTTTCACTCCGAGCAAACCCTTGGGGTTAGTGGCTCTCTCTGTCTGATGGAATTGTCATTAGTACCCTCTTCTTTGATCCTGGTTGGTAAGTATGTGATACACATAACGCTTTGATCACCCATCCTTGTCTCTGCTCCAGCTACCCTGGCTTCTGCCGCTACCCCAACCATCGTGCCTCTGTACTTGTCTCCATGATTGGTGCCCACCTATCATGGATGGGGGGACTCGAGGGAGTCGTAGGAATGATAACAAGGGTCATAATCCCTACCGGCATCTCTCTACCAGTGACTCTCATGAGCATCAGAATCTTCATCTTGATTACGAACCTGGCTACCTCTATGCCACTGCCTGCTCCTATGCCTCCACTCCCACAACTCTTGATTGTTGGGGGATGACTGCATCCCCAACCACATTGGTGCCACCACTCCACTGGTCGGTGCTGCTCAGCTGCCCATGGATATATAGGGAAACGGCTCAATCTAACTCCTCTCGTGACTGTCTCTGTTCCCTCTACCACTGTTGGACTGCTAGTAGTGGTGGATCCGCTTATGCTTCCTCCCCTGCCCCGTCTCTACTGCTCATGGATATGGAACTAGTACTTCTTATTCCTGAATAGGGAACCCGATACCTATAGTTCCCACCCACCCTGCATGCTCGATTCTAGCCACTATTTTGGTTACTATAGCAAGCTGCTCGAATTGTTATTCTCAAAGCAAGAGGGACTCTAGTTACTCAACCCTTGGAAACTTCTTATTCCCACCCCAATCATTATGATAGCGAATTAGTCTACCAGAATTGCTCCCTCCTCCCGTTTCCATCGATCAATCTGCCCTGCATGCAAGGTGGGAGGCATGTGTAGTATAGAATCTTTCTCTAATCCTATTGCCCCCCCACAGGGGAACTATGATTCCCCCCCACCTGGATAGAGTTCTGGGTGGGAGGAGATAGTGGAAGGGTCACATCCCAGAGCCTGGGGTGGTACGCCATATTATATACGTAACACGGGCCTAATTTTTGGGAGAATTCAGCCAAAACTAACAACTATAATTCTAACAACTAGAATCATAAACTACTGCTACTATATAAGCTGCTACTCCATCGGGTCAAGCAATCTAGTAGAGGTCGGCCCGAAAGAAGAGACCCTGGAACCAACATCAAGGGGGGAGTTGATGTTGGATGGACGGGCGAGCTGGAGGAGAGAATGGAAAAATCCACTTGACTGGAGGAAGTGACTAAAGGCTAAAGGGGTAGATCATTCATCGAGCAAGACCCCACCGACCATATATTCCTTAGGGTGGTTGGGTCTTGGGTAGGCCAATCCAGTCATAGCTATTTAGCATAAGAAAGAGGGCCGTGAAACAGATAGGGAACTGCTGCTCGATTTAGCACTTTTTTATATGCAACTAGAGAATATGAAATGGGCTATCAAACCACGGATGGGACAAGAACTGGAACTGGTAGCTCTTCAAGAGGCACTACTTGAACTCGATCTAGTAATTGTTGGATACACAAAGGCCATGTGGCAGGCATAAACTAAAGAATCAGTAGTTCCCCTACTACCTATAGGCGATCAAGGTTTTGTAGATCCAAAGAATTAATTCTTAAGATTCAGAGTCAGTTTATTATGATTTGGGGATCGCGGAGTACTCTTCCCAGAACTAGCCATTGGGTGCAGGGGGGCCTACAATTCTATGGCCCTACAACTAATCTACCTCCACCCCATCACAAATAGTAGGGTGATAGGGTTGGTGGGAACTATAGGGTAAGGCCCCTTAGAATAGTAGGGGGTGGTCTTGGGGTTCGATTGGGGTGGGTTGGGAAGTCTAGTTACCTAACCGGTATTGTCCACGAAGCCCTACTATCTATAGGCTCTAATTATAGGTGGCTCGGGGAAAGGCTTTAGTGACTGAGATAGGAACTAACCGACCTTCAATTTTAAGCATAGAGAATAGTTTAGGTACTCAACTGATAGATTGAATGGAGCTGTCAACTGAACACAAGCCCACCATCCATGAGGAATGTATGGGTGGCTTTTAAGAAGCGTAGGGTGGGTAGATCCAATCTATAGTGAAAAGGTTGATTGAAAGTTGCTCTGTTTCATTCATTCGATCGGGTTGGTTCCTTATGGAAGAAATTCGACTAGAAAATAGCGGGCCCATTCGCCCTACCTTGAATATAGGAGGTAGGGCCCATGAACGGATTCGTCTCCTAAAGGACATGACCCCCTTCAAATAGTAGGGTGGGTGGGTGGGAAGCAATAGTTAGCTTAGTTTTCCGGATCGAGCCCCTAGAGTGGAGAGTTTGGATAGGGTGAACTAATATTGTAATAATAAAAATCTATCTCATCAACCAAGCACCTTTTATACTTGCTATGGATCAGGTGATTCCCCAGCACCGAATGAGAATGATGCTCCAAAGGTTATCCCATAATCTGAATGCAGTGGCCATGGAGAAGGTTTGTGTGATCCATAAATCTCTGGACCTATAAAACATTCTCATAGATCGGTAAGCATCCCCCAAATCCTAAAGTTATGAGATCATTCTACCGAGTTCCTTCAACATGACCAGAGGAACAAGATGATATGTAGACTGTATCTATGTAATTTATAAATGTGTCGAGACGAGAGGTTCTATACATGATATGACTAATTCGCCCCACCGACACCCCATCGCCCCCCCTATTCTAGCAAGCTGATTAATTGACAAAGTATATTATTGTAGGGCCATAGAATAGTAGGGGCCCCCCACCCTCTGGTTCTTTTCATCAGTTTGGTAAGCCTTGATAGGTGTGCCATTCATTGGTGTAATGAGCCCTTTCTCATGAGAATTGGTTGATAGTCGACTGGCCACTGATGGAATGTAGAGCTTGATCGGAAAGGCTACCACCTATGTTGGATTGGGCATGCCAGACATTGGATCCATGAAGTGGACATGATCAAAGGGGGTGCCAACTACGGCTGAGATGACCCCTACAGCATCTATAGTGGGATTCTGAGTGGGAGGGAATAGATAAGGCCTCCCACCCACCACTCGAATTCCCCCCCGAGAACCCAGCCACTATAAATCCCCCCTGGGAAACTATAGTTCCGGCAATAGATGTTGGGCGAGAACAAGATGTAAGTAAGATAGAGGTAGGGTGAAATCTAGTTGAAGCGGAACCCCTACCATCTAGGGGCAGACAATATTAGGCAGGCATTTTCTCATCCAATTCTTCATCATCCAGAATTTACATTGGAAATGATTCAGAGGCCAGGGAATTTGACCACCCACTTGCAAGACCCCACCACCAAGGGCCCCAACCCCACCAGGGGGGATGGGAGGTAGATTCTGAAAGTGGGAGGCCCTACCGAATAGTAGGGGGGAGGTCCACCAATGGATGGTGGGGTCTGCCTTGGGAGGGAATATATTGAAACTCCAACTTTCAAATCGGATACCATCCTCCCGCCACTATCGATAGAGAAATGCACCTTCCACCCTGAATGAGAGCTGTCAAGCCCACCCAAATCTTCTCATTTGAAACACAAGGGCCCCAGGTGACCCAACATCTTCTTTTATCGGATCTCATTTGGAAGCAGCATTGAAACAACCTTGCATCCATCTGACCGTTAATACATATACAATAGAGTGATCAACCCTCTCCTACCCTTGCCATCGATGAAAGCAAGCCCACTACCCCTCGGGGGCAACCTCTCCCTTTCAATTAATCAATTCCTCTTTAGAATAGTAGGGCCCCTTAGAATAGTAGGGCTTGGGTGGGAGGGAGTCATAGTTGTGGGAGGATATAGTGGCGTAACATGTTATAGTTCCCTCCCACCCATTAGCAACGGCACATTCCCGACTATAGGAACTACTTGCTCTCGGATGGGACTAGAGGAACTACCTGCTCTCGGATGGAGTGTCCTTCCACACCCCCAGTAGCCCCACCCTCACCTCCTAGTTGAGAATTATCATCCTCCCACCCACACTGGAAAACCGACTCATAGGTCTCCATGCTTTGGGATGGGAGGTCTAGGCCACAGTTTTATTGTAGACATGACTGTCAAACCTACCCATTCATTTTCCCCTTTGGGACATGGGAGAACCTCCCTAAAATTCTCATGGACATGACTGTCCTATAGTTCCTTTGGCCTACCCACATCAATTTCCCTTGGGGACCACCCAACAGCATGAGACTTTTTCTCACTCACATGACTGCATAACTAGAGTCCCACCCAACCTAGGCCCCTACTATTCTATAGGTCATTGGTAGATTATCATGACTCTCCATAGAATTGTAGGGGCTCCACCATGTAGGGGTGATGAAGGATGGCTGGTGAAGGATGGATAGTAGCAGTAGGGGGTTTCTCTATTGCCTCCCACACACCTAATAGTTGAAGGGAATTTTGTCCTCCCATTACCTTCCTACAGGAGCCCCCATGGGTGAGGGATGCCCATCCATTCTCCACCCTTGGTGGAGTGAAGGATAGTGATAGTTGAACTCTATTGCTTGGGGGTGGGTGAAGGCTGGTCAGATAGCCAAAGTTAGGCTAGCCACCGGGGCTCACCGCCCTTCCACCCTCGGATGGCCTTCCTTCCTTTCGTTCATCCATCCGGTGTCACCCTTCCCACACCTCCAGTGGCCACCATGGGTGAAGGATGGGAGTGGAGTATGGAGCAGTTTTGGATGGACAGTCTCCTACCACACCCCTGGTGAGCCTATAAAATAGTAGGGCACTTCAATCCAGGAAGGAGCCCAAGCCCCAATAAAATTTTTAGGGCTTTCACCCCTGGATAACTCTAGTTGGGGTGAAGGATGGAAAATAGTTGAATGTTAGCAACTTCCTACTAGGGGGCACAAGGAACTTGCCTCACTTCCTACTCCAACTATAGTTCCCTCCCACTCGGGGATGGCACCCCCAGTTCAGGATGGCAGGGAGGAACCCCCTAGAGAATGAACGACTAGAGGGCTCAACTAATCTATCGTAACTACTTTCAATTAGAAACTATAATTGAAAATTATATATCAGATTCTGCCCATAAAATAGTAGGGGGCCCCCAACAAGATTATTTTGGGATAGTAGTAGAATAGAAAGAGGGGCCTTCCCGGGTGGGAGGGATGGTAGTCAGCAATTGATATTAGGCATGTGTAGTATAGAATCTAGAACAGTTCTAGTTCTAGTTCTCCCACCCCGCCCAATTCGGCTGGTAGTGGTGGGTAGGGGGAGGTAGTTGATAGTTGGGGGTGAGCATGTTACTTATAGAATCTGGCATACTGGGAACAACTAGAATTGGTAGTTCTCCCACCCAATTCTATTCCCACCCCACCCAATTCTATGGCCCTACTATTAGATGCGGGTGAAGTCGGGGTAGCTCCTATTATTCGCTAGTAGGGGGTAGGGCCAGATTATATACTACACATGCCTACTCAGCCCTACTATTCTAAAGGTGGGATGGCCCTACCCCAGCCTATTAGAAAGGGTTCATTAGCCAGATTCTATATGTAACATGCCAAAAGGCTAGGGAATTATGGATAGTAGGAGTGGGTGGGAGGCAAGATCATTTCATTCGACCATGGGTGGGAGGTAAGACCGAGCATCCGACAAGGAATTCGGATATTCAAGTTGCCCACTTAGTTTAGGGTTACTTTCTCACCACCAATGAAAGCATGGGTAATAGTAGCCTTTTATCAAGAAGGAGTCGGTGAGATAAATGTATAGTTCAGTAATTGTTCGCTCTCCTCTTCTTGCCTCTGTGTTCAATTCAGGTTAGTATACAGTTCAGTAATTGAATTCAAAGAAAGCTAATACACCCACCCTTCTCAGGGAGTTAAAGAAAGTCTTCTCTATCCTTAACCCCCTAATCGAATCTCACCCAGGAGTTGGGAAACAATATGTTAGGCCGGTATAGTAAGTGAGAGTATTAGCCCCTACTACTTGAAGGAGCCCCCAGTTAGGTGTTAGGTTATAGCTGCCTTCACCTCCTATTTCTAGCTCACTCTTTCTCTACCGGTCTTACCATCCTCCTACTATAAGGTTCCATCCAGAGTGCCCGGTGGAGCAAACAAAGTTCTTTCTCACCCACAGAGTTATTTCTCACCCCTAGAAAGTTAGGATGGAAAGTTAGGATGGTTCTCATCTCCAACCGTGGGTGTGGGTGGAAAGTCAGGAAGTAACATCACTACCGAGGGAGTAGACTAGTTAGGGAGGTAGCTCCTACCCACACCCCTGGTGGGAGGAAGGCTTGAACAAGGAGAAAACAAAGAAGGGATATCTTGCCTGGGGGTTAAGTATGGATAGCTACACCCCCAGTGAGGGCTGATTGGATAAATGTCAAACAATCTCCCCCGGTAGTTCAGAAGCTAGACTACCTATTCGCTAGAGATGGGTGAAAACAAATAGCTGCTAAAGATGGGTTAGCATCTTTCTTTCCTCTGGCTATAGTTTCTTTCTTTCCTACTTTGGCCTAACATTCTTTATTTCCTCTGGCTATAGCTAAAGTTTTATACTATTGTTAGCGGAGCATGCTTTCATTTGGAAGTCAGGAAGTAACGAGTGGACAACCGGAAGGAATTAAACTAGTTTAGAGGACCATCCTTCACCGGGGGTGTGGGCTAGGATGGGAGTTGGAGAGAAGTTAACACCTATCCAATATTGGGTTAGAGGCAAGGAGACTGAGGATTAACCCTTCGGAAAGAATAACTAACTAGCTACCAGTTGGAAAGCCTTATATTCTCTAAGAACCTAACTCACTTTGTTTTTGTCCTATGGTGTGGGCTAGATGTTTGGTATACAATTAGGAAGGAAGGTTCCGGTGATAAAAAAAGGCAAACTGGATGTTTTTATGGAAGCTCATCCTCACTTATAGTTGGTTGTTCAAGAACAAGGATCTCATTTTCGGCTGGTTGTAAGTGTTATAGTTGTAGTTCAACAAGGAGAAAACATGACAGTCTCTCCCTCCTACAGTTTAGTAATTGAATTCTCCCAGTCTTACCATCCTGAGCATGTTTTATTTTCTTTATTGCCTCCCACCCACTGGATGGAACTCTTAGAGGAGCTCAATGAGGGAGGCCCCTATCCTAATGAGAAGGAAGTAGCTCCTATAGCATGTAGTTTATTTTCTTGGGTTTAGGGTGGAGAGATAGGAAGTTATAGCTAGAATCCCATCCCACCCAGGGAATTCTAGTTAGGTAGGGAGAGGGAGGGAGGGAATTCTAGTTAGGCATCTGATCAGGGAGTTAGCTGCCCTAATCTAATCAGGGAGTTAGCCACCCTCTATATCCTCCCACCCACTGGATGGTACCTCTACTTTCGGATGGTCCAGCCCCCGTAGGCACCCTCATTTCTTGAATAAACAAGGATGGTTCAGCTAAACAACTAGTTAACAAACACCGTTATAGAACTATCCCTCGGTCCAGCTCAGGTTACCCGGCTCCTTCATTGGATTGAACTAAAATAAGGAAGGGCAATCGAAAGGATGGAAGTAAACAACATTTCAAATAAGGAAGGGCAACTGAAAGGAAGGTATACCTCTATAGCAAGGAGTTAGCCGGTTCATGGGAGGGAATTCTAGTTAGGCAGGGAGAGCCCTCAACTAATCTAGTCCTTAGGAAGAGAATTTGCCACCAGGTTAAGAAGTTATTGTTCTCGATGGGAGGGAGGGTAGCTCAAGTAACGTTTCCAGCCTGGGGGTGTAAAGGGCGACCCCTGGTAGGCTACAGTTGGATGGATGGATAGAAAAAGGATGGCGGGTGGATGGATAGAGAGCTCATGTTGCGCCCCCAACGAAGTTAAGAAAGGACGGAAGAAAGAAAGTTTTTTCCTGCATTAATGAAGATTGTTCTCTAGAGTTCAAGAAAGTATTCCCCAGATGGGAAGCAATGCAAATAAAGATGGAAAGGCAGGATGGGAAGCAATGAAATAGTCAGATGGAAAGCAATGCCCCTACTATTCATTGGGGGTGGGTGGGATTATAATTGGAAAGGGAATCGTCAGTTCGTTGAATACAGGGAATCAAGACTAATTTCTCGGATTTGAACCTCCCCCAATCTATAGCCTCCTACCCACAAATCAGGACTAATCTCCTGGATTTGAACCTCCCCCAATCTATAGCCTCCCACCCACAATGGTGATTGCCTCCCCCCCACTCCAATCGCTTATTCGTGACTAGAAGAGCCCGCAGAACTACTTTTGCCCTACTATTCTATGGGTGCTATTGCAGTATAGATCGATGAGCCTGCATAACGTCAGAGATCAATGAGCCTGTAGAACGCATGCCTGCAGAGATCACTGAGCAGAACTTTTGATAGGCCCCACCCCCCTCCAATTATAGTTGCAAGTTTCGGGTCGCTTTCACTGTCATATGAGAAAGAATTTTTCTCAATTTATCAATGATTGAGAAAGGAATGATGTGTGGTCACAACAATAATATACCAACTAGCCCATAGAATAGTAGGGGCCTGACCCTCCCGCAGTCATGTTTGCGATCAAAATGATAAATTGATCGATGGTTGATTAGGGAAATTGATGTTTGCTGGGTCACAACAATAATATACCTCCTGGGGGGGGCAGTCATATGACCCAGACTTGGGCTTTTGATCAAGAAAGGTAGGTAACTCTTAGCAGCCCACCAACATTTTGAAACTATAATTTTAGTAAAGAGATGGATAATCGCCCATATAATGTTGAGGGAGACAGATCATTGATTTCTATACGTAACATGCCAACAGGCCCATAGAATTGTAGGGGAAGCTCTAGGGATGGAGTTGTTTTCAAGGAAGGGCCCTCTCTTTTACGGGTCACTTTTGACCTAATGTGCATGATCAAAATTCTGACTGGAGAGCTGGTTCCTTAGGGGAATGGTAGTTGGGTCACTTTTTAAGTAATATTCGTGATAAGAATGAGAAATTGATCGGTGGGGAATGGCAGTTGGGTCACTTTTGATCCCATGTCTGTGAGAATTTTTCTCAATTTCTCTTAGGTTTCTTAGGGCCCCTACTATTCTATGCGAGTTGGGTCACAAAGCTAGTCAGTAGAGCAAGACGAAGGAACTTAATTTACCAGCTCAATGCCGAGAGATAGAAGTTGGTTTGGTCTTTATGGAATTCCATCCTTTTGAACCCATATGAATAAGTGAGTGTTCAAACCCTTGCCCTCCTACCTAAGAGCAAGCCATCCCTCCTCACCTTCTGATGTTAGGTGAGCCATTCTTCCTCTCCCTCATTTTTCAGGTGAGCCATCCTTCCTAAAGAACTCCACAAAAAAAGGATTAATGGAGCAATTCCCTTCTAAATAACTCCGCCGTATCTAACACAAAAGATTAACAGAGCAATTCCCTTCTAAATAACTCCACAACACAGATGATTAATGGAGCAATTCCCTCAATTGTTTGACTTTGAGGGGAAGAAATAAAGTGCTTTTGGTAACTAGAGAGAGAAGAACTTGACATGAAGTATTTCACAAACATAAAGTTAGGGTGATTCACTTAACGTACCTTGTACCTCACCCTCCTACCTCGGGTGAGCACAACACATACCTCGCCCCTTTGGTCGAGTGAGAATGCATCCTAAGTTACTTATTGGGTGAGGGGGAACCTGGCCTTATGACTTGATACACTATTGAATCCTCTACCCGGTGTCCCCGCGGAAAAGTTGTAGATTGAAGAGTTCAAAGGTGTCCTCTCCTTATCAGTCGAGCCTTCTTGCGCATTGTATCGAGCCAGAGCCCCAGGCTAGGTTATTAAATGTAAATATTCTAGACATTATTCATTAAGTTCTCGCCAACCAGTAAGGAAGGCCAATTCTTTAAGTAGATTCTGTAGTTCCATCATTTGATGGTCAGTAGGGGAAAGTTTTCTTCAGTGAAGGTATCCAATCAATTGATGAGGGGGGGGAATAAGAATAGTTATTAGTTATTAGTTTGCATAACCGATACACTACTGCACTAAGCAAAGTGAATAAGATGTGAGTGAAGCGAATAAGAAGTGAGCAAAGCGAATAATAACTTGCCTTTGGGTATAGCAGTTTCACTCAATGCTTTAGGTCGAGAAAGGACCTGCCCTAATAGAGAAGTCCCCCGTTATCCCATAGTCTCTCTAACCCTATTCTGTTGGTTTTACCCAGTATGGCATATCTGTAGGGTTCTCCCATAGCCCTTATGTGGGACGGTCTTACCCTGCAGCTTAGGTTTTTACGGCAATTCATCAAGAACAAGCATGAGTTTATTTGGGCTTTAGAAATAACAACTTCCTTTCTTTTATCTTTGTTACTTGTCGTTATTAGTGAGGTTTGTAAATCCCCGCTACGCTACTTCTCTTAGTGATGTACAGTGATTAGTGATGTCCATCGATAAGCGTTATTAGTTAACGGTTGATTCAGTAGACCTAGCAGCATGTGATGTATATGAAGCAGTCGATGAGGCTATTGATTAAGCAGTCAAAGAAGCACCACCAACACATTGAGATCAAGACCTAGAAGCATAAGCATAAGTAGACCTAGTAGACCCAGTTGAAGTACCTATCGAAGAAGCCATTGATTCGGGTGATGAAGTTGAAGATCTTGAACTAGTTGTATAACCAGCACCACTAGCACTAGTATATAAAGCACCACCAGTAGCATAAGCAAAGACATAGGTTGGGATAGAAGAAAAGGTAGAAGCAGAGTAAGCATCAGTAGTAGTTCTAGCACCAGTACCCCCATTTATCGCATCATAAGCAGTAGTATATTATGCATAAGTTTATAGGTGGATTCTGCTATTGAAGTATATGTTGTTAAAGTAGTTGATCTAGTGGATTCAGTATATTTAGCAGAGTAGCATGTTCCAACTTTTGGGACATTTCTAGTAGATCCACCACTAGCATAAGTAATGAAGGCAAAGACATAAGCACTTGTAGATATAGTCAATGGACCAATAGCAACATCTAAGGGAAAGGTAGATCCTATTGATTATGTCGATTATGCAATAGCTTCTAATCTTGATCTTGGTTATGTTGTAGATTATGCTGTTGATTCTATTGCTTATGCAAGTGACCCATTTGAAGCACATGTTTACCTTGTTGTTTAAGCAACAGTTGTTTAAGCCATTCATGATGTTCTTTATTTTGATCTTGATCCAACATCCTCAGTAGTAGAACCGGCATAAGTAGTTCCTACAGTAGCATACCTAGTAGCATATCTAGGAGCATACGCAACTTATCCACCAATAGCATTTTACCCTATTCCGGGTTTTGGTACATAGTCCTAGCCAGTAGCATGGGCCGTAGCATACCTTCCATCTCAAGATCCAGCATTAGTAGCTTGACCAGCAGACCTTACGACTAGTGATCAAGATCCATACCTTCATGATGTTGTTCCAAATGTTGATCTTCGTGATCCAGACCTATAGCTAATAATAGCAGAGCTAGAAGCACCAGAGGTAGCATAGGTAGTAGATCCAATAAAAGCAAGGGTGTATGAACCAGTATATTTAGTAGTTGGTGATGTATATGAAGCAGAAGTAGATTATGTTGTTGACTGAGTAGATTATTTAGATGTCTAAGAAGCAAGAGCATAGGTGGCTAGAGTAGTTTACTCAGTACCATATTCAATAGTTTAAGCACCAACAACAGTAAAAATAGATCTTGTTGCTTAAGCAAGAGATCCTACACTCCTAGCAGATTCAGTTGTTTAAGTCATTGATCCATATCCAGTCCTAGCCATAGAGGCAAGAGCAAAGGCATAGCTATAAGAAAACCTAGGAGCATAAGCAAGGACATGTATAGGTACACCAGTTGGTTCAGCTGGTTAAGCACATGTTTAAGAGTATGTTGATCTAGATCCATTCATAGATCCAGTCTAAGTAGCATCGTATATATAAGCTAGTTCTTGTAAGTCTTCACCCCCAGCGAACAGCATGAAAAAACAAAAAGATTTTAGCTTTATCCAAGACCACTACCAGCAAAGCCAGTAGCAGGACCAGTGATAGGACCAACACCATCAATGGCACTAGTACCAGAGCTAGTACCAGAAGCACCTATTGCATAACTAGTAGAAGCAGCAGTACTTGTAGCTTACCCAAGCATAAGGGTGATCCAATACTAGCGGGTGATTTTACCTAGTTCTAGTTGACCTAGTTTATGACCTAGATCCACCACTAGCATAAGCAGTTGATCCAGCACTAGTATAACCTATAGTAGCAGAGCTAGTAGCATAGGTGGCTTCTTGGCTTGTAGTAGCAATTCCAATCATTGATCCTTCCCACCAGCACCAAGCTTTGCCATTGATCCAGTTTATCCATTACCAGTACCAGTAGTCATTTCTATTGTTTATGACTTTGATTAAGCCGTTGCCCTACTTTTCTAAAGGGGGCCGGTGATGTTGCTTATGACTTCGATCTTTATTCCATTGAAGAACCAGGTAATCCTGGACCATAAGCAAATCCATAAGCAGAGTACCGTTTGTTCCCTTTCCATAATTTTGTTGAACACTTCAACCATCCCATTTGCTTGTGGGTGATATGGGCTATAGGTGTGGTGTTGTATCATAAATTATTTGGACAAGATCTTGATGGTGGCACTCATGAAGTGTCTACCTTGATCCATTGTCAGACTTCTAGGACATCCAAACCTGGAGATGAGATTTTCAAATATGAAACTTGTGGTTGTATGACTATTGTAATCTAGTGTTGGTGCTTCCTCTGCCCACTGAGTGAGATAATCTATTGCAGTAATTAGATAGTGATCACTGGAATGTCTGGCAGGGAGGTTGATTGGCCCGATGAAGTCGACTGCCCATTTCTCAAATGGCTACAATGCAACTACCGGATGTAGAGGCAACTCGTCCCTCCTGGAAGGCTTCCCCATCCTTTGGCATACATCGCAAGCTTCAGTGTAGTCCTTAGCATCCTTAAAGATGCTTTCACCTATTAGCCCACAATAAGGAGCCCCCACAGTCCCGCCCATAGTACCTTATGCGTTGTTTCCTTCCCCCCATAGTGTCCTCCCGCAACTCCGCTATGGCATTCCCATAATATATTTGAGAGTTCATGATCCATGACACAACGTCTGATTATCCCGTCAGTGCCTAGTTTGTAGAATTGTCCTGTGATTAGCAGATAGTCTACAGCCCTAACAACTAATTGCTTCTTCTGTACCTCTATATATTCCAACAGCGTAACTCCCATTGTCAAGAAGATTGCAATATACTCTAAGTAGTCCGGCACAACCTCCACCCTCAACAGATCAGAATCTGGCAGCTGATCATCAAGTGATCCTCTGGATTCCACAGTCTTGATCCATTACAACTGGTCTGGTCCAACATTGTTCCTCCCTAGTTTCACAATCACCTAAAAAGAAAACTCCTGGAACAATAAGAGCCACCTACAGATGCGGCCCCCTCCAAAACCAGTTTCTTTACAAAGTATTTCAATTTTTGGTATATGAAAAACTTGAAGTGTCCACCCAGCAGATACGACCTAAACTTTTGTAGGGAGTAGACCATGGTCAACCCTTCTCTTTCAGTGGTTGTGTAGTTGCACTCTACATTGGACAACTTTCTACTAGTGAAATAGATAGGGTGATCCATCTTTCCTTCTCCAGGTTGCACTAGAATTGCTCCTAGAGTTATACCTGAGGCATCTACATGCACATGGAATTCTAGAGTCCAATTTAGAAGAATGAGGAATGAAATTTCTTGTCCGCATCGGGCAAGGATCAGGGCACTTACTAGTTTTTCCTTTTAAATGTGCAAAGTGGTTTGACATTCTCTGTCCTAGACAAAGTGCTTTGTTTTCTTCAATGGTCCCGGTGTGGTTATGGTAGTATATCCCTTAATGAATCTTTGGTAGTATCTGTTGTGTCCAAGGGTCGACCGTAATGTATGGACACTTGTTGGGGCCTCCAAGTTGACAATGGCTGCAATCTTAGCTGGGTCCACTAGGACACCCTCTTTATGGACAACATGACCCAACAATGTACTGAAGGGCATGCATAAGATGCATTTTGTCAAATTAAAGGATAGTTACAACTGGCAGCATCTCTCAACCATAAGGTGCAACATCACTACATGATCTTTCAGCATTTTGTAAACAGTCCAATCATCCAGGTACACTTCCATAAGCTTATGGACGTACTCGCGGAATGCTGCTATAATGATTCTGGAAAATATTGTCGGGGCATTCTTAAGGCCGAAAGGCATTACATTATAGGCGGCATATGAACCCCATTATGTGGTGAAGGTCATCTTCTTTTTTAATTCTTTGCTACTATTTGAACTTAATGGTATTCTGATAACCCATCGGTAAATGAATAGGTCTCTTTTCCCACCACATGATCAAGTACTTCATCACTTCAAGGGGTAGGGAAGGGATCATGAATGTAAGCTTCATTCATCCCCCAAAAATCCATACAGACTCTAATACCTCCACCTCTAGTCTTCTTATCTTGGATTACTATTGGACTTATCCAATCTGACTCCTCCATAGGAAATATCAGTCTAGCCACAAGCATCCTATCGATTTATTCCTTTACCTTTTCCTTCACTCGATGATTTAGTCAATATGGCCTTCTTTTGATTGGCTTGGCATGGCATCTGGTTTCAGCTCGATCCACATCTCACCAATCTCTCCCTTAATCCCTTTCATCTCCATGAAGTTCTGTGGGAATAGGTCTACAAATTTTTTAATAAGTAGGGCCGCAACCTCAGATATAGTTTTCGCATCCCAATAATCTCCAATAGAAGCCAATCGAGGTTTTTCCTCTGTGTCACTATTTAGCTGTCTGATCTTCAGCAGTTCCTTGTATATCTTCCCCGTAAGATCATCTGTTGTTTATTTTACAAACCTTTATCCTTTTTATTTTTTTAATGACAGATGCCACAACTTTTATGGATCATCTTATTCCTCTGATTCTTAATCTAACTTTGCGCAATATTTGAAGGTGCATTGGACATCACCCCAATTCCTAACTAGCTCTTACTGCCGTAGGCTCTACCGATGTCTCTTACAAACAAATCCTTGTGATCTGCTCAACTTGTTGTCAAACAAAAATTATTGAATGGACTAAAGAGCAGAGGTTATGCCAAGGGTCTTACCTAGATATGAGAAGGTCAAATGGAATCCTTGCTTGAGTGTCTCCCATTTGTGCATCTACTCTCAAACTTATTCATGCAGGTACCATGCCTTGGATATGGGCCCCAAGGTGTGGATGAACTTGTGAGCCTAGTACTATTCCAGATATCCTTCTCTAATCCACTTCTTGACACAACTGTTTGCATGCATCACTGGATTTGTCTTACCCTGGTCTACTTCAGTTAAGACAATCGGTCCTCTACTACTCCTGGAATATCAATAACTTGGTACTTAGGAGGTTGGTTGAAATAATGCCGCAACACATGCTGAACCTTTTCCCAGCTTTCTGGGTTGTCCTTATGTGTAGCCCACCATTTGGATGGAGTGGACCTCAAGGCTACATCTAATGCTTCTATTCCTCTAGGACCATTAAGATCATATCTTCCATGAATCAGGATATGGGTGACGATTTCTATAAGTTTATGAAGCCAGATTATATACGTAACATGCATCCCCATCCTCCATAGATTAGTAGGGGCATTGCTTTCTATTCGGCTATTTCATTGCTTCCCATCCTGCCTTTTCAGACAAAGCTTCATTTTGAATTCCGGTAGGATTTATTGGAGGAGTTCAACTCAGGTAGTAGGCTTCTCCCTCCCTCTTAGGTAGGATCTTCACTCAACTACTATCTTGGATGGTTCTCATCGAATAACAAATAGAAGGTAGGTGTTCAGTTCAGGTAATCAATCCAAATGAGCTGGGCTCCTACTAATAGTTCTATTTGGTCACCTGATGATGAATAGATGGGCAACCGCTAGATGATGAATAGATGGGCAACTGAGAGTTAAGGATGGCCAACCAGTATTGACATTGAAGCCAGTTAGTTCTCCTTGCTAGATAACTACTTCTTAGTTAGGCCAGATAGCAAAGAAAGAAAGATGCCAGCAACCACCTGAAGGTCCTTCCTACACCCCCTACTTGTCTTCTACTGCAAGGAGGGGCACAGTTGCTACTACCTTAAACAAAGGATGGGATTTAACTTGTTACTAGAGCTACTCTTGCCTCCCACCCACGGTATAGAAAGCATAGTTTATCGGATAGCCTCGGCCTTCCCATCCATGAATTGTTAACTCATTAGGGCCCCCGGAGTTACTTCCTTCTCTCCATCCCCCACCAGTAGGGGTGAATCCTGGCTTCAATCCCTCTTCCCCTCCCCACCTATATTACTAAAGCATTTGTTTAAAGCTGTCATGATATAGCAGCTAGGGAGCTTGGTAATGTCCAGTATTGTATCAGGGAGGAGGCCTATAGAATGGTAGGGGGATGGTTGGATGCTTAGATTAGTTAGGGCTCAACTCTCCTATCCTGAACCCCCAGTGTGGGAAGGTAAGAAAGCACGCTCAGGTAGGTAGGCCCTACTATTCTAAAGGGTAGAATTCTTGATCAGAGGTGGGAGTTGTTAGCCAAACTAGGCGGAACTAGAGAAAGTAGCTGAGTCAATAGAACTTTCACTCACTCAGCCTTCACTAAACACCCCCACCTGGGTAATGGGAGGACTAGCCTCATTCTTCTCCTCAGATTGCAGTTATCCTTTCCTTCTCAGGGATATCCTTCCGGGGCATCTACCTGGCCACCCCCTATAGATAGTACGGCATCCTATTGCCCATCTCCATCTGGGGGTTCCTATCTATAGTTACCCTAACTTCCAACTGGGGAGCTCTACTCTATTAGCAGACCTTCCCTTGAGCCGGGTGGGTAACCTTCCGAACAATCCCCAACTGGAGCTAGATTAGTTGCCGGATAGCCGTTCCATCCTCACCCCCGATGGGACTAGAAGTGGGGGTTCAGGAGGAGGAGAAGACTTTCGTCGAACTCCCAATCAATCTATTTTCTCATTAACTACCCTGGGCCATCGTATAGCATTTGTTTAGCTTCCTTCCAGATGGATGGGAACAAACTATCTTGGGTTGCCCATAGAATAGTAGGGGTTCTTTCTCGCTTCTGATTTTGTTCACTTCTATTTGGTAACCTTCTTTCCAATTGGTATCGATGTTAGTTAGGTCAGGAGAAAGTGAGGATGGTCTAGCTTGCCTTTTGGTTGTCAACTCATTTAGTTAGGACAGGTTTCTAGATAGAGATTAGCTTGTTCTCAGTTTGAACCTTGTTATTAAGTAGTTAGGTCCAGGTTAAAGCAGTTTGTCAAATGTATGGCATCTGGAAGGCCTTATCCCACTCTAGTCAAGACTAGTTCATTAGGTAGACCTCCCTTTCTTGATGTAGTTGGCCTACCCACAGCCCCTCTCAATGGGCAAGAAAGGAGGAGATTGTTTAGGAGATGGGCTGGACCAATGAGAAAGCAGTTTGATGTAATTTATTGAATAGCCGCCTTTATCGCAGATAGTGCAACTATAGCCTACCCACAGGAGCATGAGAAAGGGGGTTCAGGATGGATTCCTGGGCTGGTGGAAAGCACTCTTTCTCTTTCTCTTTCATCAAACTCCCTTCCAAGCACTGGTGTAAAGGGTGGCAATGAAGCCGGTTGAATGAACAACTATTATGGAAGGGAATTGACGAGCCCATTCACTATTATGAGGAACAGTTTCTAGTCGGGTTAGATGACATTTACAAACTTGGCACAACAGCTAATCGATCTCTCCCACCTATAGATAGTAGGGTTGCATATCGATCTATTGGTGGATAGCCTATTTGAAGGGCATGTTATGTAGGGAAGGCTTCATCAACTTTTCTAAATTGGATGGTAAGAAGGTCATTTTGAAACGCAGGGCCAACATTTTGAAACTATAATGTCGAGTCAATATCCGTTGATTAAGACTTCGATTATCCGTCGGGGATGGTTGAGTAGGAGACGAAAGTTGTTAATCCCTTTCCCTACTATTCTAAGGCAACTTTTATTGTTAGTCTGAGAATAGCATTAGTCACTACTCCTCATGGCCTGAAGGGGAACTCATGGCTGTAAACAGACAGCTCCTGTCCCCTACCCTACATGGATGGAAGGTCCTAATCTCCTTACCTAACTTCCCTCAATACCACGACACACCTACATCCACCACTGGAGGACTTATTGGCCCACATCATCTGGCCCAACAACTACAGATACAGGCCCAACAACTCCCCATTATAGAGTAGGGCACCGGCCCACTAAGGCAGTTAGAGGAGAACAAATGTGGGATAGAGGTGCGGCTTCGCCTTGAAACCCATTCATACCACTACGTGGCTATCTACTATAGAGTAGGTAACTCTAGGAATGGAAGTAGGGCTTCGCTTTCTACCCATCCACCACTCCACCCATCTATCTCTAGGAACAATGCCATTCATTGTGGATGACTTGTTACTAATGACTAGCCAAGCCTGACTAGCTTTCTGCCCAACCCGAGTGACTAGCTTTGACCACGCCGAATGACCTTACCTTGACCAAGCCCCCTGACTAGCCTTTCCTACACCTTTCTCACCTTGACCACTAGCCTGCACCACCTGATAAGCCAAGCCTGCACAACCTGACTAGCTTTCTGCCCTCACCCATATGATGAGTGAGCATGTCCCACCCTAACCTGAATTTTCCAAGCCTGACTAGTAGGGAGAGCGACTAACCCCAAGCATGACCGAAATGCCTACCTTTGGAAGGGCTAGCCCATAGAATCAATATCTAACTGACTAGATAGATAGTCATTGGTTTCTTCTTTAGATAATTATTATTTATTTCACTTCCCCTCTTTGTGGGTTCAAAATAAGGATGGATCATTTCATTCCAATTCTATAGTTGGAGGTTCCCCCAATGAAATTGAATCTGATTTAGGATCCGTCCCATATGTCCTACCTCTCATGTCCTATCTATATAGAATCGCTATCTATATTGAGCCCATCTCTACTATGAGACAACTTTCTTTCCATTACCGGACCTCAGAACCCATCCAAAAGAGGAGCCTTTCCCTTTTATCTGTCTGGGTGAGTCAAAACAGAATCAATGAATCAATGACTATACCGCATGCAGTGATACAAAAGTAGCAATAACTACCTTCTTTTTAGGCCTACTTCGGGCTCATTCATGTGTTCTCCATGTGTCACTATTGATGTCTACACAGCTCTTGTATTGGCATGCACATTAATTCAAAAGGTAGGGGGTATTTTTCCCTATTGGATTGGAGGATCTTTCTCGATCACCACCTCGGATTAGATCGGATCGGCCAGATCACTTATAGATCAATCACTTTAAGATGATATTTTCCTTCGATATTTTATTTCGGTTTTAGACCTAGCTTTATCTAAGGGTAGGTAGCTGATTATGGCATGCATCATTCTATTAAGCGGACATTTATCAATAAACAAAGACTATTAAACAGAGACTATTAAGTTCCCAAACCATGAAATCATCCCTATGCATACCCCATTTTTCGCCTTTCTTTCCAACCCAGAAATAAAGAAATTTCGTAGAGCTCTGCTAGCCCCCAGGGGATTTGATCAAGAAAAGGTGTGTGCAATGGTGTCAACTCAAAAGTATTCAGCTGCAGGTCGCCCCCATATGCGGCAACCATAAGAACCCCTCTCCTTGAGATGATAGTCGAGTGCCCTCTCCCTCGAGCCCTATTAGAAGGTCTTAAGAGCCTGGTGGGTGGGATTGGTCAGTCTTAGCTTGACCCGCACCTCTGGTAAGTCCTCCGAGCCGTATATAAGAAAAGGTATATCCGCCCTTGGGAGCTGAGGGGTTGAAAGCCCTGTTGCTTGTGTTGGCCCAAAGCCTGGTTATGGTTATGCGGACAGTTGGAGCGCTTCCAGCAAGCAAGCAAAGGAGCTCTCACTCGAAGGTGGGCCAAGGCTTTAGTATACTATTCAAGGGGTGGGTCGAGTGACTCCTATAAGTCTCATTCCAATGAAAATACATCCTATCTGGCTGGGTTAAATCCTCTCTGGATACTTACAAGCCAACAAAAAAGTGAAAGTCATCTTGTTGTTTAGACTCTTCTCGACTTGTTATATACAATATAAGATCCAAACCATTTATTTCAATCCCACCAGGCTCTGCCCCCACTACCCCCCCTATAAGGGGGGGGAGAATTGATGCATTTTGGTAGCCACCGGGCTTGAAAGCAAGCCGGAGAGGGAAAAAAGTAAGATATAAATGCCTATCGCATTGGAACAAGGGGACTTATGGGTGGAAATGAAGCAAGCAAGCAGTTAGGAGCAGGGTTTATTACTCATTCTTGGGATAGTGTTGATAAGATAAAGACCCTAACGAGGTGCCTCTGATCCACCAGCATTGATAGGAGAAAAGGAAGGGGAATCCGACTCAACTAAGAGAAAGGAAGGGGATGATCAGACTTAGAGGGAGCAATAGAACTCTTGAGCTTGTGTTTCGCTATCGATTGTCAGAAAAGGATCGATCTCGACCTGCCCTGGTGGCACCACTAGTTCAAGCTCCACATCTCCAGTTTGCGGTAATTTGCCTAGGGTTGGCTCCTAGAGGTGATGAGCAGGAAGAGAACCAAAGAGAGGATGGTTCAGCTCCAGAAAGGAAGGTGCAGCTCAAAGGGTTGGGTGGTAGGGCACTTCTTGATGTCTTTCTTTATTTGGGCCACTACACCCCAGGGAAATATGTTAAACACATTGTGCTTCAAAGGACTTAATGCAACTCAAATGAATGGACCCGAAGAGTAGGAGATTAATTATGGTTCATCACTTACTTTCCACTAATATCCTATTCTAATACATGGACTTTCCCTTCCCTTCCCTTCCCTTTCAGTTCATTTCATGAACCCAACCCAAATAGAGCTAATATCCAATTGAAATAGGATATTTGTGGAAACAAATACACTATTAATAGATATAGGGACCTGAGCTATTAATTCTTCCATCTAGGGGCGTCTATCTCCTGAAAGTTAGGGTGATGTCATGGGCATACCACCCATCAGTCGAGAGTAGAAAGAAAGATGAAAAGAAGTGGTTACCTCACATGATACAAGAAGTTGAGTGCTTATTTGGGCCCTTCTCTCTAACAAGAATGAAGCAAAGCTGTGACTTCACCCATGCCTTGTGTCGCTGAACTTTTTTGTGCTATGCCGATTGGAAGGAAGTTGAGTTCAAAAAGGTATGCCTACTAGAGTTATGGGTTAATACGTCTATAAGAAAAGGTTGCAATTCACCTGGGGGCAATAGACTGCATTTGTTGGGAAAGATCCTAGCTATTTCCCGGTCTGAAGTTCACTTCTCACCTTAAGGATCTCTTTCACCCATGGCTTTTGAAGGTGCAATTGGATTTATTGATTTCTTTAAGTTGGGAGGGGCAGAGACCTAGTTGTCCCAGCAGCTAAAGAGCCCATGGAATGGAGCCACCACATTGCTAAACCCTCTTTCAATCGAGTTCCTTCTCCTATTGAAGTAGATAAACCAATCATGATAAACTGCACCTTCTTTGCTCAACCGACTCCATGTAAATAGCAATAATCCTTGTATAGATCTTTGAAGATTGATGCTTCCACCTTGGTTGCCTTTCGCCTTTGCTCCAGAAATGCACCCCCATATTCTAAATGGATTAAGAACTTGAGCCATTGAGGAGAGATTGGTCAACTCAACTTGGTAAAAGGATTGGTTCCAGGTTACTGATTCAACCTAGTTGTTCATACGTATTTGATGAATTATAGAAATCCTCGTCTCCGACTTTAGCTTCTTGATTTATCAATAGATTCTCTGAACATTAAATAGTTTTTCCATCACTCATTAATTAGTATATAATGGGTGGGAGTGCCCTTTCCTCCATCATTCATCAACTTGAGAAGGCCAGCTCTGCCCCCCTTTATGGGGGGTTACAATGGTTCGATAAGGCAGTATAGCCCAAAGCCTGTTGTCCAATTCGTTGAGTGAGAGCAGACAAAGGGAGTGAAATACGATCCATCGGTATAGGACTGGCAAACCATACCCAAGCTGATTCACTAGCGATAGTAGTATCATTGTTCCATTTTTGAGTCTAGGTATGACTTCAAAATAACGCTGATCAATTTGCCTGAGCAAAGCCATCTCGAAACTAAACAAATAGCATTTGGACATATCGAAGAAACATAGAAAATTGGAAGATAAGTCACTCGAACCAATGATTCAAGTTACTTCATAGGTCGAGTTCCTTCATCCCTCGACTGCCCATAGAATTTTAGGGCAAGAAGGGTGTCAAGTCACTCTATTGTATATGGCCCAGAGGACCAGAGGGGCTCAACCGACCATAGGGAGGGAGAGGGCACTCGACCAAACCAAAGGAGAGGAATTTCTAACTGCACCTTTTGTTTCCAATCCTCTTTCTGACCATTGAGCCTTTGGAAAGAGAGTTGAACAAGTGGTCAGTTGACTTAGACCCTCTTCCACCTATTCATTCCAAAGCAAATAAAGCAGGGAGACTAGGGGGAGCATTCATTCGAAAGCCAATGAGAGAGGGGATGAAACAAGAAATGGCAAAAATCCTAGATTTGCTAGCTATGTCTAGTAGACAATTTCATGTTTCAAGATTGGTTTACTTAGTGAAATTGAATCCTACCATTTGCCATATATATGAAACACAATTTGTTATGTTCTTAAGTGGGTTTGCTTACTGAAATATAAGGGTACGGTTTCCCAGTTATGTCTGACACAAAAAGTAATGTTTCATTACCAATCTTACTAGTGAAATAGAAATCCTCCACTTTCGCCCATGCTGAGATGAATTATTATCATTTCCAAACCCCTCTCCTAGCTTCGAAGCCTCTGTGCCCACTCGACCCGGAATGGGATTTGGCTAACTTTGCCATATATGTTAAACATAAAAAATGTCACTTCCCAACCCAAATGCTTAGTCAAATCTCTCTCAATTTTCCATATATATGCCAATGGATTTTTCACACTTTGAGATGTGGTTGCTTACCAAAATGCCATTCCTGGCTTTTACAGATATGTCCAAATGCGAAAAGTGCACTTTTTGACCCTTCCACTTAGGGAAATCGATTGGCTAGATTTGTCAGTTATATGCTGATGGATCGGTCGCTATCCACTTGGATCTTATATTAGTATTTAGAGTTGGAGATGCCGCTAAGTACCCGCGGTGCCTTTGCCCCTGGTTTTGATTTGTTTACTTCCATAAGAGAACTGAGCTTTATTACAGCCCTCAAGTGCCACTAGCGGCAATCATCACTCCAAACATATCCTCTCTACTCTCCCCATCTAAACCCAAGATTCCTATGTAGGGGGTAGGGGGAAACTCGCAAGGGTGGGCAACCGTGTCATTGCCATAACTCATAGGGGAATCAATTGCTCAAAACTGCTGGAAGTAAAGATCCTATTTCCTGGGTCGATGCAATGAATCATGGCAATTCATCCTTATCCATAGGGGTGCATGTGAGTCAGGTTGTTATAGTAGGAATACCATCCATCCAATTGCAAATGGGTGAAATCTTTCTTTCTTTCTTTTGGGGCCTTACCTGCTAGCACGAACACATCAAGTCAACTGCTACCTAGGGTTCTCGCTTTTGGTTGTTTCATTCCAGGTGGTTCCTTAACCTAAGGAGAAGCCGGGGTAAAGCACTCAACTGACCTTATAAATGGGCTCGAAGGAGAGGACTGAAGGACCGGAGGGGCTTGACCAACCTTCTAATAGGGAGGGAGAGGATATCCCTCGACTGAAAGTACCACATTGCCCACTGCAGCCATCATAGCACATTCTAACTCCACCTATCTCACTCAGGGAGCTATCAGAAGGAAAGAAAGAAATCAAGAAATAATTCAAGAAAGACACAGTGAAGCAAATTAAGGATCCTGCATTCTATCTGGCTGGGTTAAATGCCTTTAGTAGAGCAATGAAAGCTTGAAATCAATTAAGAGAACTGGGGGCATTGAGGAAGGAGGGTTGACCTGGAACCTTGATTAATGGGCAGACTTCTCCCTATCTTTATGTGTTTTATCCGGCTTGAACCGGTGTCGATCGTCCATCTGCTTGTTTGAGATATCATCCTGGCACATCTATAGCAGGAATGTCAATCCTAACGGCAAGCAATCCAAGTCAATGAATGAAGGTGTCAATGGGCAAACGCAAAACAAAAGCTAACAAACAAACAACCCCTTATAATTTGAGGGCAGATGCCCCATAGTTTACCCTATTGGTTCTGAAGGCAGGCCTTTAAACAAAGAAAGAAATCAGGGACTCGACTCGCTCTGTCTCCTCTCCATCTAGTTAAGGCGAGAGGGGCTCCAAGCAAACTAGAACATTGTTTTTATTGATCGACTTCAAGTTGAGGGTTTATAAAAAAGGAGCTTGGCAGCCAATCCTGTAAGTCAAGGAGAAACGATAAGGTCTCACCTAAAGGGCAGCCGGGCCAAAAAACCATCACTCAACTCGTAGGCTAAAGCCTTGATGAACTGTACTTCCACAAAAGGGTTCAGTCACAACTATCTATCTTCATTTCTTTCAAGGGCAAGAACTTAGCTCTCGCTCCTGCTTGCTTCATTGGAGAGGGATGAAATGGCTCGACTGTTAAGGTCAATTCCGGTTGTGTCATCCTAGGGGAGGTTTTGCTTTTATAAGCTACCCAACACAAGGAGCCAAGTCCCAAACAAAAGAGTACAAATCCCCAAGCAAGGTGTGGAAGTAATTGGATCAGTTGGAAGGGTGGGAAGTGAATGAATTGAGTGATGTGTAGCCAATGCCTCTAAGCCCAATATTCTTCCTTGATTTCTGTATTTCTTGATAGCTTTCTTTCTAGACCTGGCCCCTACCGGAGAGGAATAAGGGCACATTGATAGGATAGGTGAGGGACTAATGGATGGATGTCTGCTTGTGTAACTAGTAAGCTCTCTTCGACAAATATCTTGCTTTCGCATCCGATCATTCAAAGTGCTAATCCTTCTATTAGTAATATAAAGGCTCCCTAAAATTCTATGGGGCAAGCATGGAAGATCAGCACTGAAGCCAGGTAACAAACAAAAGGAGTCAGTTGGATTGATGCCTTTGAATAGGTGATCAGAATCTTTCTTTTTTTATTGTGTCAGGTCAAGCTTGGAAAGCTGGTTAGGCCAGAGCAGCCTATAGAATGGTAGGGGGTCTGAAATCATAGTTCAGCTTGAGTTCCCCTGCATCGACTATTGCTTTTGATCCATCTGTCTCCCTCTCTTTCTTTGATCTGATCTTCCTCAGGCATGGAGTCAAACCAACTGCCCCAAGGCCCCACTTCGAATGCATGGGTGGATGTAAACCACTTGAGAAACATGACAAGTCATGTCGGACATATGTGCAGAACCTCACCAATCCATTTCCCCCCCTATCTATATATTGGCGAGTAGTTGGAAAGTGTGACATTTTGTGTTTGACATAACTAGGAAATCTAGGATTGGCATTTTCCTAAGCAAACCCACTACCTATTGTTTCTCTAGGGCATGACAAGTGGCATTTTGTATAGCTAGCAAAGTGAGCTTTTTCTCACTCAAAGGGTTGACCAACCTCCAAATCTCCTAGATCCCGACACCGCTATGGCTGCTTCTCTGCTTCTGCTTCTCCCAATGTTTGTTTGTCAATACAACCGGTGCATCAGGATTGAATCCCTTTTGTATGGATTACCTTCCCTCGACTGATGGGTTCGATCCTGCTAAAAGCAAGAAGAGGTGGGAAGAATACTGCACCCGTTCCCCTCCAGTTGGTTCCATGCCTTGGTGCATCAACATAAGTCCTTCCTGGTCAACTGCTAATGCTTTCTTTCCGGATACAACTTATTGAGTTTTTCCCCGCTTGGATGCACCATATTCCCTTGGGGCTGATTAATGCATTCATTAATTCACCTGCTAGAGTAGGATCCCTATTTATTTGAAACAACAAGCAAAACTTTGAAATGCCCTACTATTTGAAGGGGATCGTGGTTGTTGGATTGAAAGCTTCAGAAGGGAGATATTAATTAGCCATCCTTTACACCCTTAGGTAGGATAGCTATTCAAGCTTTCAGATGTTTATCAGCAGGTCCCCCTCTTTATTATTGAGTTCTAGCCCAATTAAATAGCTGGGAGGCTAAAGGGAGTTCAACTGGTGGTGCTTATGGGGTTGTTTGTTTCACTCTATAGAATAGATAGTTAGCTAGCCAGTAGTTCTTCTGAGGGATAGTTCTATAATGGCAAGCTCAACAATAGGTTCAATCAGTAGGTATTATAGCCATATAAATTGAGGGCAGTTACCCAGCAACAATAGAGAAGTTGGCATTGGATTGTTCAGCTTCATTCACCCTCAGTAGTAGAAACTATCCTACAACTGTAATTCCCTCCTAGAGGTGGAGGATGGGCCCCTACTCTTCTAAGGCAACTATCCCTCAACTATCTCAATGGCATTAGGGAGTTATAGCCTTGACTGGAGGGACCTAACTAGAAAGGAAGGTTGGTTACTCGACAATGAGAAGTTGGATTGTAAGGTAGGGGGCATCTATTCTATAAACCCCTGGGCCCTACTTAATTAATTGCTCAATAACCATTTCGAGGAGCCTAAAAATTCTATGGCCCTCCTTATTATAGTTGTTCTAGCCACCCTTATTCACAGAGTTCAAGTTAGAGTCTTTTTGGTTTGTAGGCTCCCCCTCTCTTTCCTCATGCCATCCTGTGCTTCTGGTTCATCGGGTAGTTTCATTCCAGAAGCACTATCTTGAACCCCTAGGGAATCAACTATAGCTTGACATAGCCTCCCACCTAGATGGATAGCTAGCCTATTGCCTCTTATCAGAGGCTCCATCCCAATATCAGAGTTACGCTCCATCCCTCATACTATAGAATCCCTCCCACCTGAGTTCAACTAATCCGAGGAAGGGAGGCCCCTACTATTCTAAGGGAGAAACAACTAGTTTAATTCTGTCAAATCCTCCCTCCCAAGAACAACTATAGTAGTTCTTCCCACCCTCCCTACCTATAGTGGCAAATTTCATCAATCCCTATTGTTTCTCAAATTGATTACGGTTCCCAATTATAGAAAAAAAAGGGCAATTATAGTTGAATTTTCTCACATTGATCTCTATCTACCCTATAGTTCCCATCCACCCTGTAGGCATGTTACATCTAGAATATACCTTTAGAACAACCATTCTAGGCTAGGCCTGCAACTATAATTATAGTCCCACCCCCAACCCAACTAGCCATAGAATTGTAGGGCCTGTAGGTCACTGAACCAGTCATATTCGCCAAACTTTTGATCAACATGTCGGTAGGGTTAGGAAGGGGAATTGAGTTGGGTCACTGAACCAGTCATATTTGCCAAACTTTTCTAATGGAGAGATGCTTAGGAAGGGCCCCTACTATTCTAAGGCATTGGGTCACTTTCACAGTCATATGAGCCAAACTTTTTGAGCCCCTATATCTATAGTTGTGCCCTCAAATATATTATTGTTAGTTTGGCCCTACAATTCAGCTGGGCCCTACAATTCGGCTAGGGGGGTCACTCTCATAGTCATATGAGCTAGATGAATGATCAACTCAAGGTAGGGTGGCAGCCCTATTATTCCCCGCCACAATAATCTACAATTCTTATTGGGGGGGGCGGCTGCCTACAATTCTATGGGGGGTCACTTTCACAGTCATATGAGCTAGACGAAGGATCTTCCAATGGCCTACTACTTTTTGGTTAGGATGGAAGGAAGGAAACAACTATATAAAAAAGGGCACCTACCCCTACAATAATCTTCAGGGGGGCAAATGGTACCTACCCCTACCCATGCCCTACTATTTGCGAGGGACCTGCCCCTATGAACTATATAAAAAAGGGCAACTATTCTTCCTATCCCTACAACTATAGATGCGGAGGGCCTTTTGGGCCCTACTATTCTAAAGGGGTTGGCATGTTACGTATAGAATCTGGCTTCACTACCCCAGCCGAATTGCAAGTCATTCCTTTCTTTTGGTTGTTCTTTATTTATTCAATCAGCGGATCTTGAGGTGGATCAGCACATCGATCGGTGGATCTCAAGGCAGCCCCATCTATAGATTATTCGAATCTTTAGATCGAGAGGTGGATCTCAACGATGATATCGATTGGCAAATCGGCACATCGATTGGTGGATCTCAAGGCGGATCAACACATTGCCCTGGCTATAGATTCTTCAGATTGTCAAATCAATTCTATACGTCACATGGGTGGGCCCCTCTCTTTATTAGTTTATAATTTCCCCCCCCTCACATATTATTGTGGGAGGAGGGCCCCTATCAATTCTATGGGGAAACCTCTAGTAGGTGTACATTAATTAGGCTACAATAATCATTGAGCCATAATTCCTGGGTGGGAGGCTATAGATGCGGGGTGGGTGGGCCCCTACTATTCTATGGCATCGGAGGGTGATAGTAGTAGGGTCGTTTCTCGATTCTATATGTAACATGGATGGGTGGGAGGCTTCTATAGGTTGGGTGGGATTCAGAAATCAAGTTGGGTGGGCCCCTACTATTCTATGGTAGGAGGCCCCATCACTATCTCCTCCCACCCAATTAATCTACCTGACTATAGTTGGAGTGGGTTCTCCATGGCCGGTCTATGTTTAGCCAAGATTCACTTATAGAATGGTAGGGCCTGAAGCCGGTTGCTAAACAGCCCAAGCTCTATCTATGCCCAAGTCGATCATGGGAGGCTTCATAGTGACAAGTCATTCGATCATGTAGAGGGGTCTACCAAGGTCTCTATCCCATGCTTTAGTGCCGAGGGAGAGATAGGGGGCAGCAGGAGCAGCCAAACCACCCACCCAAACCAATCATTCACTCTAATGAGTTGGATCACCCAATCATTCTATAGGCAGATCTCAGGGATGGACCTAAACTAGAATTCCATGCTTGGGAGTCGCATAGTCAGTGGCATTTGTCACTTCGTGCTTCCAATGCAGACCCCACTTTCTTAACTGTCAACTCTGGAGCATATTTGTAGATTTCTACCCATTCTACTCGACCCTTTCTATATTGTTGGATTGGGTTCACATAGAGGGATTTCTGCAGGAGTGAAGTGAGCCCAAAGTCTATAGATCAAGGGACCTAAAATGGGATCAATGAACATAGCTTGCATAGATAGCCTTATTGCCCTCCTAGCACACATGAGCAGCAAGAGTGGGAGGTGCCACATAGAAAAGAAACCCAATACCAGAAGGATTCTATATTATGGGGCTAATCGATCTCTGTTTGTTGAGAATCGATCTAACATCCTTTGTCCGTACTATATCCTCCACCAATGGCTATCCTCCTCCACCATAGAATAGTAGGAGCTACCATTAATCAGTCCCATAGAATTGTAGGGCAAGTCCCCTACTCTTCTCAAGGAATCAGCTCGCTAGGCCTTTCCCTACAATTCGGCTGGGGGTAGGGGCCCCATAGAATTAATTGTAGGGAATCCCCATAGAATAGTAGGGGCACTCGATAGTTGCTAGCCCTACCCCCATAGGGGCTTGACTAGGGCTAGCCCTACTATTTGTGAGGGGGCTTAACTGGAGGGCCCCTACAATTCTATGGGCCAGCTGAATAGCAGGGGGCCCACCCCAATCTATAGCCTCCCACCCACCCTAGTCAAGTTACTAGTAGCAGCTACTGACTCATACCCATACCCGTAGTTCATCACGAGTAGTTCTAGTGGCTGATTCCATGCACCCACAGTACCTGTAGTCCACCCAGTCAAGACATCAGTTGCTGGAAGAAGCAGTCGTTGATGCAATCGACTAAGCAGTTTCAAAGTCTGTTGATCTAGCCCTCTGGCACTAATATTGGCCCAGTCCTAGGTTCTGTGGATCAAGTAGACCCAGTCAATGCTGTCGATTGGCCTTTGCGATCTCCATGAGCAACATATCCCCCTCCAGGTGCATAAGCAATCGATCTGGTACTAGTAGATCCAATAGCATTAGTAGTTCCATCTGTTCATCCGGCCCCATCTTTCCAAAGAGTTAGTAGCGCCCCGGAGCCGGGATGAATTGGTAAAGACAAGGGCTCTTCATCTGGATCTACCAAGAAGCATCGGAGGGATGGGAAGAAAGATCTAATCAAGCTTTCCTTAGCCAAAATAAACTATAGGCATCCAGAAGGGAATACATATCTTTATCCCTTGTCTCCAATGGTGAACTACCTTTGCTTCTTGCCCCGGTGCTGCCACCTATGAGTAAGCGACTCAATCTGGGACTTTCACTGGGGGAAGGAGGAAGGAGGGCTGGGACTGGTTAAGCAACTAGATCAACTAGGTCAGCTGGAACCAGTCAATGAAGTTACCTTTCCCCCTATAGGCCTCAATAGTAGGTAACTACCACAGTGCTTTCAGGCCACTTTTTGCTACTTCATCTCAGTCAACGTCCGGCGCTAGAACCCACCCGTCTATTCCTAATCCCTCGATAAAGGGGCTCCTACCCAATTCCCATTAGTTGAGTATTCCATGCTTCGATCCGCCTTCTTGATGAACCCTTCTAGAGAAGGAAGGAATCATTGATCAGCCGCTCGAACCACGTGGATGGATGGCAAACCACTACTGGTGGATGGATTGCTACCACCTAGCCTTCTAGATGAGACAAGTGTGGACCCACAACCAGGCATGGAATAAAATGATTTGGTCAGTTCTGCTTGTTTTTTTGTGTGAATAGTTCACACCTTGTTGGATTCTCAAATGGTCGATAGCTGGCGGACCAGGGGAGATAAGAACATCTGGTCACTCCTTGCAAAAAAATAATGCCCTCATTTCCATTCATCGACAGGGTGTTGTGTCAATCAATCTCCCTCCCGTAATGGAGAAAGAGATCTGCTCGCCCAATGCTTTAACTAACCCAGTGCCTATTCCCACCACGACTAATGAATACCCAGATTTCGAGCCCAACACCCCGTAGGGCCGAACTACCATAGAATAGCCCCCCCACCCTAGTTTGATAGCCTAAGGGTTGGGAATAGGCCCTACTATTTGAAGGGCGGAACATTAGGAGGTTAAGTTTGTAACCTTCACTATCGTTCAGGTGATGGGTCGGCACTAGAATCCCCGAAACTAAGATCGGGGTGGGAGGGAGCTATAGTTCCTTATTCTAGAACTATTTAGTGGTAGATTAATGTGGAATTAATTAGCTTGCTAGAATACGCTAGAATAATCAATCAAGCCCTCAACATTTTATGGTAGATTAATTATCTTGCTAGCCCTTTAGAATAGTAGGGGGCTCGCCCTAAAATTCTATGGGGGGTGGGCCCCTACTATTCTATGGCAGGAGGATATAGTTGCGTATTCTAGCAAGCTCCCTACAATTCTATGGCCCTACTATTCCAAAGGCACTGATAAATTCAAAACTATAGTTGTCATTAATAAGTTTCTTTGAAACCGAATTTCCAATGTCTCTACCTAGCAACCCAAGTAGAGATTCAAATCGGTGGGATGATGGGGTGGGGATATCAACGTGTGTAGTGTTTTCTACCAATCCAATGCTTGTTTTCTGCCAATCCATTTCTTCCATTTCTTTCCCCACTCTTAGCAGGTAGGATGGTCGGTACCACTCATCCATGCATCTCATTATTTCCCCCTCAATCCAGCCAATTAGGAGCAGGTTGGTTCTATCTATGCCCCCATCCATCAACTCAAAGCAAAGGTCAGACTGGTTACTTCTCTATTGGGTTGGACCACCATAAAATAGTAGGGGCCGTATGTCAATGCGGATGAACTACGGGGCGGGCCCATGCCCCCCACCCAACCCCACACACGGAGGCCCCGTCACTTTCCACCCACCATGCATGCATGCATGCAAGGTGGGGGGCTATACTAGCGAGCTGATTCCTTTAGAATAGTAGGGGCCCTTAGTTCTTATCTATTGCCGGTGAAGAGGGTTCTATATCATTGCCCACACATGAATAGTAGGGCTAATCGGAGAACCTCCCTGCATGCAGGGGGGCCCGTAACCTTCACTATCATTCAGGAGAGGCCCTGGCATCTCCTCCTCCCACCCCCCCAGGGGCCTCCCACCCTACATTGGGAGGGAATAGATATTGTGTGCATTCATAGGGCCCAATTCTAGTGGAGGTATATTATCTGCTTACCACCATGCAGAATAATGTTGAGGTAGATGCCACCCTGGCGAATAGTAGGGGGTGGGTAGGATCTTTTGTAGTAATATGGGCATCGGCTTGATCCCCACATCTGACCAGAATTCTTTATGGGTTACCCCTACTATTCTAAAGGGCTAGTAGCTTTATTAATTATGGGGGACAAGCGATGAAGCATCCCAGGGTTCATGGGGGGGCTATAAGGCATCCCATCACTGATCATATTATGTATATAATCTGGCATTGACTGCATCACCATCTATAGCATGGCATCAAGATGCGATGAAGCATCCCATCTCATCAGCAATCCAGAGATGGGGCCCTTTCTTTCTATAGTGGGTGCTAGGGAAACACCAGGATTGCGTCGCTACACTCCATATTATATACGTTATGTGATATGATCCATTGCGTTATAATATGATCCATCGGCCCCTCTTTTCTATCTTGGAGGGGAAATAGCTCAGTCGGTTAGAGTGCTGGTTTGTCACGCTAGAAGTCGCGGGTTCGAACCCCATTTTCCTCGACCTATGTGTAGTAGGGGGCCCCTGGGGCCTACTTGTGCTTTTTAAGCATAGGACAAGATTCGGACGCCGGTTTTGTGAATTGGTTCAATAGTGGCAAAGCGTGAATCGCCCTACTATCTACTCTATATCCTCAAACAAGTGTGGGGTTGGGTGGGGGGCATGGGCCCACCCTGCAGGCAGCGCTAGCCATTCGGGGTGTTCATAGGGAACTATAGTTCCTTCCCCCATAGGGAACCCTAGTAAAGCTTCATCATAATAATGTTGCTACCATTTGAGTGGCGAAACTAGACTAGACTAAACTAAACTAAACTAGAGTCGGGGGAGCTAGCCGAATAGGCTGGGGCCTCCCACGTCAATTATTCTACAAGGTGGCCCCATGCTGCTCGATTCTATAACTATTTGCCCCCTACAAGAATCTATGATTATTATTGGGGGTGGGGCGAAGGGCCCCCTACCCCCCACCCCCCATTATAGTTCTAGTAGGGCTAGCAGGTTTATTAATTAAGTAGAGCTGGGTGGAGCAGATAGGGAAATAAAGTAAATGAATGGAGTAGGGGAGGCTGACCAAACCAATCAGAGGAGCGAGTGAATCAGCTTTGTCATCGGGATCAAGTACTTTATTCGTGGCGCCCTTCAAATAGTAGGGCTCACTGGTGGACTGGGGGTGAAGAAGAATCTATGTATTGGTCAAGGTCTCACTGTCAAAACGAACCGACTTTACTGCCCTGTGCAGGGTGGGGGGGCTATAGTGGCTAGTTCCTCTATTGAAAACTGAGTGTTCTTTGGAGGTCACTATGTTCTAAAGTGATCCACTGAAGCATGACCAGTTCTATAGATAGGGGGCATCTCTAAGAGTTAGTTGGATAAAAAAGAGATCGCGGCACCCCGGTCTGGAAGAAGCTAGATCAACTGGATGGAGGATTCTAGGTAGGCATAGCTTTCGATTCAATAGGCCGCCTGTAGGGCAAGTTGTAGATGCGAATCAAGGATTTGGGCTGATACAGACTTCTTCATCCCCTTCTAAATTGAAACATCATCGCTATGCGCCATGAGTGGTCCACCTACCCACCCCCCCGACACTATAGCTATAAAGGGGGGGGATTTCCCTACTATCTATAGGGGGGCTATAGCGTACAGAAAAGGCTATAGGTTGGATGGGGCCTCTCCCCTATGACACATTCATTTCAACATTAAGCATTCATAAGGGATGTGTAAAATCCATAGTTTGATTTGCTTGATCCACCCCTACTATCTATAGGCAACCCCAAAGCCCCTACTATTCTATGGCCCTACTATTCTATGGCCGTTACTCTAGCAAGCTTATTAATTGGAGGGAAATCAAAGAAGAATCACCCTACTATCTATAGGCAGAAGGCTGGATCGAGGCCTATCTATAGATAGTAGGGATCAGGGGGAAACCCTTTAATAAGCATAATCATTTCAACCTCGATTCAACGGATTCAACCAACCACTATAGAGGATAGGGCCCCACTATAGCCCCCCCCACTCGGGCATTTGTGAGCCCTATTCAATTCTAGGGGCATCTCCCCAGTAACTCCATCCAATCTTTCTTCTATTTTCCTGTTTACTACTTATGAGCGGGTGATTGATCATGTTATCAATTATCCCAATCCCCGTTATACCTCTCGATCATTCAGAGAAAGCAATAAGATGAGGAACGAGGGAATAGGAGCGGCTTAGGCAGGGGGGACCTTGGGCAATGAAACAGATAAGTATCTAGTGGTGAACCCTCGAGAAGCTTGAGCCCTCCCTACTGCAACCCCTTAGAATAGTAGGGGCCTCCCACCCACCCCAATCGACAAGAAAGCCCACCCCACTCCCACCTTGAGAATAGTAGGGCCATCCTTATGCTAGCGTATTCTAGTGTATTCCAGCAAGTTTATTAATTCCGATTTAATTACTACCATTCTAAAGGGCTTGTAAAGGGCTCCCTACTATGGCAATAGGCCCTCAACATTCTATGGTACTGATTAATCGACGTGGGAGGGAACTATAGAGGGAAGCAGATGCCCTACCTCCATAGTGGGGCATGTTACGTATGGAATCTCAAGCCATGGCAACAACTTAAATGGCTATGGCTTGCTGTCACTCTCCATCAATTATCCCTATCTGGGGCTTCCGAAGGGTTGGTTAGTTCATCGGTGGCCCTATATTCTATGGGCTTGGGGTTCATCGGGTGCATCCCGATTCCCTATAGGAAGGTCCCCAGGGGTTCGGTATGATAGATCCCGATTCCTGGTTCTGGGGTTTGGTGTGATATAATCTATACCCATCGGTTTGGTCGAGGCCACTCTGCATGTTTATGAGCATTCGACATCTTGATGAAGTGCCAGTCCCTTTCATCTAGTGGTTAGGACATCATCTTTTCATGTCGAAGACATGGGTTTGATTCCCGTAGGGGATAGTTTAGTAATTAGTCGCCCAGTCTTTGTTTGAGCACACGCACCTCACATGCATATCTGTATATCGGAGCCCGCCCTAATATTCTACTGGCCTTTGTTCCAATCAGTACCCCGCTTTCACCCTCAAATAGATTATTCATGCTCCCTCGTCGATTCGTGTAGATAAGTCGATTCATGCAGGCTCCCTCTCTAAACCTTTAATAGGAGGGATCCATTCTTACCTACTTGTCATGATCACCAGCACTAGAACTCCTCCCCATGTCAATGGCATCAGCTTGCTTCCCTTTAGCTCCCCACCCCCCCCTTTAGAGTAGTAATCTACCTCCCCCCTACTATGTCGAAGGGCTAGCCCCCTACTATTCTAAAGGGCCCCCCACTATCCCCCCCAAGCTATAGTTCTATGGTTCCATAGCCAGGGGCCCCTACTATGTCAAAAAGGCCATATAAAATAGTAGGCTGAATTAATTACTGATTAATAATGGGGGCCACACTTATTAATTAGCCTGCTAGAATAACCCCCTCCATTCTAATATCTAAATATTAAAGCAACTAAATGTGCACCTGGGTGACACCAAGGTTAGGTTGATGCATTGAGATGACCCCCCCCTTGTCTAGTCTATAGTTGCATCTAGCCCTCCAAATTGGTCTATTTGTCTTGCAGCGCACATAGGTCAAGTAAAGTAGATGATAGATCTAGCTAGCCTAAAGAAACCGAGAGGCAGGGTGCACATCCGACCAATCCAAAAGCAACTATACCCCCCCGGGCTATGCCCCCCCACCCAACCCTGGGGTGGGCCCCTACTATTCTATGGCATCAGAGGATGGAGGCATTCTGGGAAGGCGAGGAGGCTCATCTCTATGTAGCCTGAGGTTCTAACCCACAGGGTTAGTCTATACCACCATATCATGTGTCGTGCCCACCATTCATAGCTAGTGGGGTGGGTGGGAGCAATTTCTGGTCCCCCGTTGCCCTGGCCAAGGGTGGGTGGGAGGACAAAAGGGGGTTGGGGAGAAGGGAAAAAAAATAAGTTCATTATCTCAGCAACTCACCGGATCTCTGCCTGAGGAGCCCTGCACCAGCATGTGGAAACTTGTTCACCTGGTACATGAAAATCATCTAGAAGTTATGTCCACCTAAATGAACTATGGTCAATTCCCAGGGTTCATGGGGCCAGAGGTGGGTGGGTGGGTAGCAATAGAACCCCCCACCCATCCCCACACATGCCCCCCACCCCACCCTGCATGCATGCTTATTCTAGAATCATTCTAGCCCCCTACAATAATCTACCTCCAAGTTATTCTAGCATATTCTAGCCCCCTACTATTTGCCTTCTCATAGGTTTATCCATAGAAAATAGTAGGGTCAAATTAATTGACTGATTAATGCAGGGGGCTTTACTAGGGCTAGTAGGTTTTTTAATGCCCATTATTCTATATCACCCTCAACATTCTATGGGACTGATGCCATTATTCGCTCACTTATAGCAACTAGAATTGCCCCCCCTATTATTTGAAAGGGTTCGCTTTACTAGGGCTATAAGGTTGATTAATTCACTTATCCATAGAATTGTAGGGCACTAATTAATTAAAGGTTCTTGCTTTCAATTCTATGCAAGCGCTCAGCCCATGTTGGATTCATCATATCACTACTGTAATAACTTAAGATCTTAGATCCCGCATAACAATCCATTCATCAATGGCACCATCGACTTATGCATAGTGATCAGCCCCAGGTAGAATGACTAGCTTTAATTCTCCTCGTGGACTACTCTCCCCACCCCTATTGAGTCCCCCCCACCCGGGAATCTATCTGTGACCCATTCATTTCTCCCAAAACTATAGTTCAAAAGGCCCTCTATATTCTATGGGATGATCAATTCATTAATCAAAAGTTTAGGTCATATGACTGCCATATAGTTCTTGGGCAGACCCATAGAGATGTAAACTTATTTTCGTCTTCGCATTTTGATCTACGATCAGAAATGGAACTATAGACTCTTGATCTGGAATTGGATATGAAACAACTCAATCTGTTCTCTTGGATTCTTGCCCTACTCTCCCTAGTTGTGTACAAGAGGAAATGGAGGGGTCCAACCTTTAGTTCTACCAAAAAGTTCCCTACTCTCTGAGTCCTTTTTCGGTGCGTATAGTTTGAGTAAAACGCCCATTATTGTGTAGGCTTTACACATTTCAATGCTCCATGTCTGTACAAAAAGTGTCTGGGTTTATTATTCAAATGGCCAAGTTAGTCGAGACCAATGGACCATCAAATTGTAGGGGTGAACGCACACTACTGTTTCTAGTTTCCAAATACAAATGCTCAGCCTGTCTCTGCTCCTGGTAGATCTTGGTATTGATATGGAAGGGATTTGATTGATGCTGGTAGGTCTACCTCTATCTATGTTGCTGGCTCCAGAACTATCTTTATGACCGGAGCATCACTACTTGGCCAAAAAAATGTGGGGGAATCACTTAAATAGAGCATCATTGTATATCAGAACTAAAACAAGCTATGCTACCATCCTTGCTCCTGCAACTGACTTTGCTTTTTCCTACTCTTTAACCATCCTATGCAAGCATATGAACTGGTTCTAGCCATTGATTGATGTTGAACCAATTGCCTATATAAACAATGGGGAATCCAGTAGTAGGAGAGGCAATAGCAGAGGTACTACCACTTGTTGACCCAATTGATCCAGCAGAACTAGGGGTGGAAGTAGCTGATTCAGTTGATCCATCAGTAGCAAAGGTAGAGGCACCACCAGTTGTTGATTCAGTTGACCCGAAATCAATTGATCTAGTTGAGTCAGAAGCAGGTAGGGGAGTAGGGCACCTGCATAAGTGCCAGATACAACTCCTCCGACTGCCCTACCATTCTATAGGCGAGCAATGAATCCAGCAGTTGACTTCAAAGTTGACCTAGAGCTAATTAGGCAATTCACCGAGTGGAAGCATTTGACCATTATATACATTATATTCATGCTTATTTAGTTCCAAAGCAACTACCTATAATTGTTGGCTCAAATTGTTAGTTAAAGCAATAGAAGTAGTTGACTTAGTAGTTTAAGTAGTAGTGGTTGTAGATAAACTGGCATTCATTTCATTCATTGTGTTCCATAGTTCCCACCAAATGCAACGGGTTGGAGTGCATCATAAATAAGGAAGAATGCATACTTCCCTTTCTCGACCCAGTTGTAGTCCAACCCAGTTGTTCCACCTATTCTATACACAACTTCTATCTCCCCCCACCCACCAATAACTATTCCCTCCCTGGCACTTTCAGAATCTGTATTTCTAAAGTAGCCTTCAGAAACTAATCTTTTGGCCCTACCTCTATTGGCAATTGGGGTGGGGTTTACTTCACAAACTAGATCTTTCTTTCGACTAAACAATCAACATGTTATGTATAGATGCTTCCGCCCTTACAATCTATAGGGGTCGAACTGTGAAATGATGCCCCTACTATTTGAAGGGTAAGGGCCCTATAGAGGTTGGGGTGGGTGGGTAGGAGGAGACGGGGCGGCACCTCACTGACAGAGAGAGATTCATACGGTAGATTGGCCATGGACCAAAGGCTATGGAGAAGAAGCTACCACTCAAGGTTGGGTTGGAAATAGAGGGCATTTTCTCTAACCTGATTGACTCACTTCTTGGGTCCCTAGGATGGGATTTGAAGCATTGGATCCACTACAGCTGGTTGGGTTCCCACTCCCCTACCCCTAGGGTTATTGCCTCCCACTGGGCCGGGGGAATGTTTGATGTAGTAGTGATAGCCTTTGGTTGGTCCTTGGGCCGGAGAAGACATAAAGACATCAGGGGTTGGGCATGCATAAAGGCAGGCAAAAATAAATGGCTAATATTTCTTGATCAATCCCGACCTCTATTTGATGACCAGATAAATATGCGAGGAGAGAATGAATGCTTTCGGGATCAATAGTGGGTCATTGAAGGAGTCGATAGGCTGTCGGGAATAAACAAATGCCTATGATCCCCCCCTATTCCTCATCGAATGAATGCCTCTCTCTCAGGTCCGATGGAGAGAATAGGGAAGCCCTCGGGTGCGATAGGCCTTCAAATGAGAGAAAGAAGTGGCACTTATTAGAGAGAGGGTTGGCCTGGCCCCGGATGAACAGATACAGCTCAGGATTAGAAGCATCGCATCCACTACCAAGGAAGGAGAATGAAAGAAGTAGCAAGAAGAAAGTTTTTTTTCAATCGACGGAGGAGGGTAGAGAACCATTGGATGGGAATAGGGGTTTGACCGATTGAAGATTAGTAATGGATGGAAAGCAAGGAAATCAGTAGGTAAGCAGCTCAATAAGTTGCGGTTAGCTTTAGTCTAGAGAGTCTGTCTAATTGGTTTAGACCCACATTAGCCTCCCATCCACCCCAACTATAGATAGTTGTTATCGATTCTATACGTAACATGCCCCTGCATAGAATAGTAGGGCTAATCTACCCCCCCCTATAATATTTATCTCCCCTAGCTGATGTGTGCTCACCTCTACCCTTAGAATAGTAGGGCCCCCCCAGAACTATCCTCACCACTACCCTTAGAATGGTAGGGGCTCCCCGCTACCCTTAGAATAGTAGGGGCCACTGTTAGCTTGCTTTAAGAGATAGAAAAGCTCTCATTCCTTCTACTACATCCTACCGCTTCTATTCCCTCCCCCCAAAGCATAGCATCTATTGGTTGTACTCCCCATGCCTTTCACCCTTCCAACCTTCCCCTTTTGGTAGTTGAAGTCGCCTGCTGCCGGGTCCATGCAGACAAATCTGAAAAGGTAGCTTTTTTGGGAATTATATCACCCACCCAGTGGGGCAACTATCGAGTCCCCCCCACCCAATTGAGAGACGTCAACTTTCTAGTTTGGTAGTTTGAGTGGGGGGGGAGGGGGGGCGTAACTTTGATCGAGCTTTGAGTTATCTATGGCACATAACAACCCGATTCCAACCAATGATATAAAGAAGAGTTGTGCTGCCACCCTTCTATTATTGTTGAGCAACCATGGAAATGAAAGTGCAGTACCGAATGACTGAATGAACCACAAGGAAGGCTACTAGAATTCCCCATGAACACCCTGCATAGAGAATTGGTTGACTTCTAAAAACAACATCACTAGTCCTATGCCTTAAATTCAATTCCTAGGATATGGGTGTTCAGGCTAACTGAAAGGTGAGATTGTTCAGACTGCTTTATATATAGAATTGGGTGAGTGCTCATATAGTTCCAACAGACCAATTCATTCCTCTCACTTTGCAATGAATCTATGGCCCTCATCCTCCTTTTCACGCTAGATGGGGGCGTTCAGGAGAACCGAGTTAACAACTAAACCTTATATAGGGTGCCTAATACTGGGAGAGAAGGGGAGAACAACGGGCATCGAATGAACTTGCCTCTTCATCACCAGTGCATTCTTTCCCTTCCTTTGCAGGCATTGACGATGACGTAGACTCATAGGGTGGGTGTGGGAATAATTGCTTTGTTCTGGGGGTGGGGATAAACTAATCTCTACCCTGGAAACTGAAGCCCTATTCTAGATAATTGGGCTGCCCCACTCAATTCTTGATTAGCCGCCCAAAGGGGTGGGTGGCAATGCAGGGTGGCCAGGTGTTCATGGGGAATCAGCCTGCCATGGCATCAGCCTTAACGAATAAGGTTCCAACATTTATCACCCTGCTTCCATAATGGTAGTGTTCATGCATGAGGACTTATCCTATATCCACCCACCCACCCAACCAACATCCTCCCTCCCACCCTAGGGTGGGAGGACATAGTTGGTGGGAGGGCCCCTACAAGAATATACCTCTGCACCGGTGCAGGGGGGCCAAGACCATTATCTTCCTCCCACCCCCCTACAATAATATACCTCTGCACCGATGCAGGGGGGGCAAAGGGCATTCCTTCGGTATAGATGAAGAGGCCCTTGTCTTTGATGGCTACAATGATCATTGATGGTTTATTTACCTCTAGCTATACCTTCAGCACTTGGATGGGTAGTGTAGCCCGTTTTGGTGTGGCATGATACTGGACATACATGGCTTCTCATACCACTTCTTCATGGGCATGGCTCTCGCTCTCGTACTGTCTCTCATGACTTTGCACTTCGTATAAAATAAGCTACATCAGGCAGGGGAACTATAATCCCCACCCAACCCAGAGATAGCGGGGCCCGCATGTGTGGGGATGGGTGGGGGGATAAAGGGCTCCCATCGGCCATCCGTTCTTTGGCTATTTAAACTAGAGGATCTGAAACTCCTGCTACTGGTGAATCTACTTAGCTACCTGGATTATGATGCTTATTATCGAACGGTCACTTTATATGTGACTAGAAAATCAGCTGCTAGCACTGACACATTTACTGGTTCAAGGTCAACCTCAACTTATACTGATGCTCGTAGGTAAACTTCACCTACACCTACCTCTACTCCTATTGGTGCTCCTTCAACTGCCTATGCTGCTGGTGAATCTACCGGCATGGATGCTACAAGAAGATGCCTTCGCCACTGCGAGCTCAGATGCTTCCATAAATAGGTCAAAAACTCCTCGGAAAAAGCTAGTAACTAGATCATTGGATCTTGAACTGCAAGATCTGCTGGATCATGAGAAAGAGAGGATGGCTATCGAAATGTCAAACTGATATTAGCAGCTCTGCCGATGAACCCTACTATTATTATTGGTGCTTCGACTAGCCTTTCAATTTATTCTTTTACTGGTTCACCGACTGGTTCACGTTCACAGGCAACTAGGTAAATAAAATGTACCTCCACCTTAGCTTTCTTTTCCCTGCCTATGCTCTAGCTTATGTATGCAAACCTCATTGCCTTTTCCTTTATTGCACCCTTCACTCCACTACATTTTGGAACTTTAGAAACTACTTATGGGTGGGATAAGTAGTTGCAGCAGGGCCCCTACTATTCATAGGTTGGTGGAGGATATAGTGATTCCCTGGGGGTTTGTTGGGCCATAACTCGAACAGGGGTCGGCTAGAACCCTAGAGCCCCTGCTGCATGTAGGGTGGGCCCCTAATATTCTAAGGGTTGTGGAGGATATCCCTTATTTCCACCCACCCCTTAATCGGGGTGGGTGGGGGACAATAGTTAGGCCAGGGCCCTACAATAATCTACCTCCCAGGGGGGCCTGCACGGGGGGTGGGAATTATAGTTCACCGAAAAATCTATAGCCTCCCACCCAATTATAGTAGTAATTCCTTGCATTGGGGGGTTAATCCAATTAATCTACCCTCCCAGGGGGCCGGGGGTAAGATTTCCCCTGGTGAATAGTAGGGCCCCCAGGAATTATAGGGTTGGGTTGGGAATAATAGTAGTTCTACCATTATGAAGATGTGCCGAGTGATAAATGGCGGAATAGTGCAATGCCCGAGTGTGATACCACCACCTAGCGGGTCCAGTGTACGAATAGACATTGCATACTTGCTCAACCCATCCATGTTGATCTATCACGCTCGCTTGAGGATGGAATAATCTAGAAGGGGGGTCACCCCAATAATAAAAATAAAATTGAATAGTTGTTGAAAAGTCCGATGCAAGCATTGAAGTGAAGAGAGGACCGGTCATTCTCTCTTCTTCTCTCCTATGGTTCCGATAGCCCATTCCTTCTATGTTCCCCTTTCTATAGTGGGGCCCACTACCACCCTACTATCTAGTTGGGGCCATATCCCTCCCTATCCAATAATCCTACCCGACTGGGCCGATCGGACTGGTAACAATACAGAAGAACGAGAATCAGCCCCTACCTAAAAGTTATCGCCGCGCCCCACCCCCCCATTCATTATATTCATTGGGTGCCCCTGGTCAATCTAGCCAAGAGTAGGCCTTGGAGGACTGAACCTGTATATGTGGCTCTTATATAGGTAGGGTCGGGGACTTGTGGCTAGTTGGTAGTTACAATACTATTCCTATGGCAACTAAACTACTATATTGGGGGGGTGGGGGGGAGGGAAACTAGACCCCCCACCCAACTAGAATTCCCATTACCCACCCATAGCTTTAGCCCCCCAGATGAACCCCACCCAACCTAGAACATTGATCCCCCCCAACCCAGCATAGGGAATTCTAGTCGGTATATAGTTGTTGTTGTTGGGTGGGAACTATAGTGCGTGCATTTCGGGGATGACAACTTGTAGCTAGAAAATAGTTACAATACTATTCCTACTCGTTCATCATTCATCGACTGGATCGAGAGGGAGTTCGGTCCATACATAAGTGCCCATACTAAATTGTTTCACTCCAGGATGTGTACGGGGAAGTGGAACTCAACCATCAGATTGGGAGGACCAAGGGGCCCCAACCTTCTGTGGGGAACCACTAAATCTGTAGGAACATGCATGCAACTACGAGGTAGAGCCCTACTATCTATAGGGCTCGACATGGAGATCCCAGGTGGGACTTAGGAGAAGTGACACCAGCAGGGGCCCACCCTACGAATGATAAAAATCCAACTGAATATTGCTTGCTAATAAGTCCTAATACAATGGCCCCAAGCCCAACTATAGCCTCCCACCCACCCCTACTGGCTTCATCCACTGGAGCGCAAATCCACATCCACCAGAGCGAACGAAGTCAGTCACACACCTAGGTGACACTCCAATGACTGATTGACCACAATAGAAAAATGGTAGGTGCTTGGACAACTATACCACCCACCCTGCATAGGCAACTATAATTCCCCCCCGGGTGTTCATAGGGAACAATAACAATAGCTAGGTTGCATTTTGTATCTGCCAGTACGAACATTTCGCAGGCACTCGACTGATGAAGTGGGCACTTGACCAGCGCAAGCACTTGACTGGCACACTCGATACTGAGCGAATGTTATCTGCTAGTACAACAATTCATACTTGTGATGAAAACTGGATAGTACCCCCCACCCTTTCCTACAATCCCCACCCCCCTACCATTCTATAGGCGGGGTGGGTGGATATAGAAGTGGTGTCTTATTCTAGCAGGCGTATTAATGAACTAATGCCATGTTGAATTCTAGTTGGTAGATTAATTGTAGGCGCTATGAGACTAGAAGGGAAAATTGGACAGATGGCCAGATGGGCCGCCAATATCTCCCCACCCAACTATTGCTTATTCGCTAAGGCTGAAACATGGAAGTGTTCATGGGGAATCATAGGCCGGTAGCGCTTTAGAGACTAAGGGCCCCACATGAACCAGTCTATGTCATAATATGACTCGTGATCTGAGGTTGGAATCTGACTGAAACTACAATCGATGAATGGTTTCCGCTATGGCTCTTCACCCCGTCAGGGTTGGCAATAGAAATGCGCAAGGTGGGCCCCTACTATTCATAGGCTGGCATTTCATTTTTTGGCATTTATCACCCTTTGCTTCATCTTCCATAATGGCAGTGTGCATTCACACATGAGGAAATAGAACCCCCCACCCATAACTAGATTCCCCTCCCATTTTATTAACTAGCCTGCTACAATAAGGAATTGCCCTACTAATATAAGGGGCACCCCCCTGGGTGGGAGGGATAGTTATGGTGGGCGGGAAGCCCTTTATTCCATTGTTGTTCAAGTTCGGATGGGTGGGAAATGTCAGCAATAGTTCCTATGGTTCATGTGGCCTTACTCTAGCAGGCTGATTAATTAAGTGGGTGCCCTAATATTCTAAGGGTGTCATTGCCCCACACACGCGGGCAGGGGTGCACCACTTCTCATTGCAGAACCGGGCTAGGCCCCTATGTATCATTGTTGGAATGCAGCAAAAGCCTAACGATTGAGGTATTAATGACACAGATAGGGGTTGGAAAAAATTGGGAGCCGCTCTCCTCCCATCCACCCCAATTTTGGAATCCACCCCCCAGCCTTGTAGGGCTTGACTGGAGCTTGCTAGCCCCCCTCCACTCGATAGTTTCTATCTCAAAGCTAGAATACGCTAGCCCTCTCCCCATAGACTCGGCAAGGGAGCCCCCCCCTACCATTTGAAAGGGAATAGTAGGGGGCTAGAGCTTGATAGTTGCGAATAAGCTATTGAGAAGGGCTAGAATCGAGGTGGGGGGATAAAGGCAAATCAAGCCCCTACTATTCTTAGCCAGGTAGCAAAAATAAAAAATAAAAATAAAAAGACAGAATGTGCCACTGGGCTCCATGAATCAATGGGAATAGCCAGAGGGAAGAATGACTCCAGGTCTCTATAGTGTGCATTGCATGCAACTATATCCCCCTGAATTATAGCCCCCCAACTATATCTCCCCATCCAACCTACTATCGAGTCCCCCCCACCCTTTCTTTAGCCCCCCACCCTGCAGGAACTATTGCTCCCTATTACCACCCTACTTCCACTTCTACCACCCACCCACCCCTACAATGTGCATTCATGGGGATAGTTCTAGGTTGGGTGGGCCCCTACTATTCTATGGGTCAGTGGAATGGGTGGGATAAGTAGTTGGAGGAAGGGTTGGGTGGGAATTCTAGAACAACTATAATTGGTTTTCCAATAAGGGTGGGAATAGTAAAGTTGTTCCGGGAGGAAGGGTTGGGTGAGAATAGAAGGTGTGGGTGGGAGTTCCAGCTGTATAGTTCTGGGTTGGGTGGGCCCTACTATTCTAAGGGCCCATAGGGCCCCCTACTATTATAATGGTGATTCCAAACTCTTTAGCCATTTAATGACTCGGTGGGGAGAGGGGCCATATATCTAATCTAGATCACCCCAACTCTACTCCATCCGAGTAGCTCCGAGGGTGGGTGGGAGGCCCTATCTACTTATCTGAGGATTGCCCTTTCTATGTCTATGGCAACTGTTCCCACCTCTCTGATCCACTGATCTATAGCTATCTGGGGAGGTTGGGGAATCTGAGCTGGGGGAGTGCCCCCTATCTCCTTAGTGCCGGGCCAGCATCCTTCCGAACCAGAGCTAGACAGAGCTTTGGATAATCTCCCTCTTCTAGTTCAACACTGAGGAACTCATCTGCTATCCGCTATGGTTTAGTAGTTCATTGATCTATAGTTCATCGATCCATAGTTGACCCACCCAAAGTCAGTCAACCAACTATCCATATAGCTGCCCTTCCTCGATCGAGTCAGAACTGAGTTATATAATTTATAGGGATGGTCACCCTACTATTCTAAGGGTAGACAAATTTTACCTTAGATGAGATGAAGCAACGACAACTCAACCCGATGAGATTAAGCAAAAATACTATAGGGAGGGGGGGGAGGAAGCAACTTTACTCAACCATAGTGGCACCCCTACAATTCTATGGGGCTTTGCTGGTATGTTGGAGAGTACAAGTTACTCTACTAACTGGGCACTGACCTACTTCATTCATCTCCTCGTGACAGATGGAGAAGAGAACTATGGGATTGGGCGAACTCAACTCCCCATAGAATTGTAGGCGGCTGGAGAGATTGGGGTTAGATCTGGGTGCAGCTGGATAGAATACAGCATAGCCACACTCACCAGACAGAATTCAGCCACTCTCCATCGATGGCTACATCTATCTTCCACAATGACCCTACCCCATATGAGTCTCCCCTATCTGAAGTCAGTCGGGCCCTATCTTAGAATATAGCATCCCTATCTATCTATCTATATAGGCACTCACTAGATGGACTATGAGGTGGAACTCAGCAGATGAACAACCAGTTTGGTCCTCTCCATACAGCAGATGGGATAGGGCGATCGCCTTCATTTCCTCTAGAGTTCTTTTGGCCCTTCGACTATTCGCCACTCAAACTCTACTGTTAGAACAACTGGTCTACATAATACTAAAGATTGGTATTCGCACTTACTAATGCCCCTCTATTCTCTAGATAGGGGTGTGAGGTAGTTGCTCCTCAGATTGGTAGTCCTCCCCTATCTATCTATGAGTGTGAATCGAGGTTACTACTAGAACTATATATGTAACATGATTGATCAAAGATCTATCCAACCACTTCCCAATCCCCTCTCTCTAGATATGGGACCACTTCCCAATCTCACCAGATGGAATAGATGTCCATAGCATAGCATACAAAATCCAACATACCAGTCAACTAAAGTCCCACCCATCCCTACAGATCATATTGGGAGATAGATCAGAATAAAGCAACCCCTCGATCTTGAGGGTGGATGGGAGGCTAATGTTGGTGGGTGGGAGGCCCTTTTGTAGGAGGTCCGACTGGCGCTTGGGATCTTTTCATGATGCTAACCTCGAGGAGAATATTAGATCAGATTGGGAGACAAAATATAGCATGGCATACCAGATTGGGCACTCCCCCCATCTGGCTCTCTCCCGAAGACAAGCACTTCTGCCTTATATACCTATCTGGCATTCCCGACCAAAGTGAAGACTATTCGCCACTCAAACTCGACTATAGATGGAGAAAATAAATCTACCACCCAGATCTCTTTATAGGCTCATGATAGATGGAGAAGAGAGCGATGGCACTGAGACACTTGATCGACACCCTATCTTGCCAATAGTTTTGATGGCACTCGACCCATCGACTACAATATATATATATAGGTTGGCACCCATTAGAATAGTAGGGCCATAATCTTGACTCCCGACACTCACCATACAGCCATACAACCCCATATATTCTATATGGCAGTCTATATATCTATCTTTCGGGGTGGTCCTCACCATACTGAATATAGAATACAGAATCTAGTATATCTATATCTTGGCATACCAGTTAGATTGGGGTGGGTGGGCCCCTACTATTTTATGGGGTATTTGATAGTCGGTTCAGCATCAGCAGGTGCAAGTTCAATGCCTACTATATTGGTAGTAGAGTAGGGTGATCTTCCATCTATGGGGGGCATTCCTACATTTGCCTAACCCAACCTGACCTAACCCAACCGACTGGGAGATGGAGATAGATGGCTGCGCTAACCTAGAGAAATAGGGAGGTCAAGGTCCTATCACTCGACAGTCCAATCCCCAACCCCCAATCAATAGGTGAAGTGGGTGGTCGAGGAGGCCAATGTTTTCGCTAGGCCAGGGGGAGGAAGGCCTACTTCTATATATGGTGGACCACTTCTATATATGGGGGATTAGGGGATTAGGTTAGGATTAGGCCCACTATTCCCATATTTATAGAGGGGGGTCAGATCAGACCTCTTTCTATAGAATATCTAAGATCTTTGCCCAACTATCTGCTCCACCATAGAATAGTAGGGGCCCACCCCACGATATGGCTCCAACTCTCCCAGGTGTCTATATGCCCTACAGATCTATCTGGCAATAGTCCAGACTATCAAATCTAAAATCGCCAGATAGATATATGGGGCAGATCTAAGATCTATATTCTATATGTAATACAAATGTATAGCCCCTCCCCTATCTATTTCTATGGCGAGTCCCCTTATCTATGATCAAGTGCTTTGCTAAGCTAACTCCCGTCAAGACCCCAACCCCAAGCCTAACCCACCCCTGGTTCACCCACCTCGGACCACCTTCATAGGATAGGCCTGCACGACTATCTATACCTATAGATATATATGGCTAGCCCATCCCATATAGAGATTTGCCCCCCTCTCCGAACCTCATCTCCCAGAACTATAGATTATTCCCACCCCTGAAAAGAGTAGGGCCCTTACAACTAATCTACTTCTTAATTACCCCCCTACCCCCCCAAAGCTCTAGTTCTATGGTTCTATGGATGCGTTCATTAAAAAATAGTTCTAGAAAACTCTGAGCTCCCCCCTACTTTTTTATTTTAAGGGCTCTATGGCGGTTCTAGAATCGACGACATATTATTAAGGGGAATATCTTCTTGATTTGCTTTACTCAAAGAGTGCCCCCATTTTAGAAAGAAGTGGCTATCGGATGAAATCAGATAGAATAGTGATGGAATGGCGTGGCCCCTATAATTCTATGGGCTTGGTTCTTTCAGTTTGACAATTGCGCACCCTGGTTCTATTGCTCCCCCCATAGAATTGTAGGGGCACCCACCCGAATAGCCTAAGGGTGGGAGGGACTCTAGTGGTAGGGGCTCGTGTGTGGGGTTGGGTGGGGGGCAAATTCTAGACTACACATGCCCACCCCCAACCCCATCTTTATTTTCTTGACGGCCTGACCCCCCCAGAGATTTTCTCTACAGCCTCCTCCCCACCCAATTATAGTAGTAATTTCTCAGACTGAACCTTGCCCCCACCCTAGAGACCATTGATCTATAGCCCACCCCCACCCCCATTGCCGAGGAAGGCCCCTCGGATAGCTCTCCCCAACTTCCCCTACCCTAACAACAACTTCTAGATAGTTGATAGTTGATAGTTGATGGAATGAAGGATGGCTAGAATGAAGGATGGCCCTACTACTTCTATTTCATGGCCCTACCCCTAGATCTACCCCCAGATAGCTCTCCTAGATATAAATAGTAGGGCCCCTACCCATGAAAATGGGAGGGTAGGGGCAAGCATTGATAGTTGGGATGGGCCCCTATGGGGGCATGTTACGTATAGAATCTAGATGGCCAAACCGATAGTGATAGAGAAGTGCCCTACTATTCTAAGGGCCCTGTAGGATCGGCCAGATTATATACATAACATGCTTACAATATTCAAGATACCTCTACCATTAATTAGCCTGCTAGCCCTACAATAACAACAATTCATTAATCAGCTCACTAGAATAGGGGGGGGGGCTACAATTCTATGGGCTCTATTGGGGCAGAGGTGTTTTGTTGCCGCTGTGGCCTAAGAGAAAAGTGTGTTTTTGCCGTGGCGAAGAGCTGCTATCCACTATTTCCCTCCTAAATTAGCCGCGAAGAGCTACAAAAAAACTGCAATTATCTGTTGTTGGCTCAAATTATCCACTGCAAAACTGCAATTATTCGCTTCTTGCCGCCCTTAGAATTGTAGGGGGGGGTGAGCATGTTACGTATAGAATTGGGGAGTCAATTATATAGCTAAAGGGTGGGAGTGAACTGAAGAGGTTCCGGTGATCCCCGATGCGATGCCAGGTCCTTCCATTTCTAGTTTTCTTGCCCGCCCACTCTTCTAATCTCCCTGGTAGCCACGGTAGTCTCATCCCGATAGGCATGGAACACTCCCTAGTTTATTCACCTATCATAGTTGGGCGCTTATTCAATCAACACTATTCATTCACTACGGCTAAATAAAGTCTACCTCACACTGCAGGAATGCGTCTAATTTCCCTTTCTTCTTTAGAGAAAGAGAAAGCCGCACCCCCCTATCTATATATCTGGGATGACAACTAGACCAGGGTAGTTCCAGATCATTCCTTTATATGCATATTCCTAACCATTTGATTGCCCCTACTGATTCTCTATCTATTGAGTTAGTCAACCGTTGTTGTTGTTATTAATGGAAGGGGCATCCACCGAAGGGACGAGATAGACAACCACTATACTATAGTTGTAGTTGCCCCAATGACTAACAAATAGTGATTGAAGGAGGTATATTAGTTGAAGGTGCTTAATGGTGGTGATAAATGCCAAAGACTTTGTTAGTTCAGCATTCGAGGGAACAAGGGCCGGTGAAATTGCATCACTTAGTTTAGGTAGGCTTTCCAAACATAGTCTATTCATATAGGCCTGGGGCCTCTATCTTATTTGCTTCTTTTGTCGGCCCCTGAAATCAACAAAAGCAGCTATCGAAACAAGGCCCCTTTCCAGTGGATTCACTCGACTAGCGGGCTCATCAACATCCTTTCCCATAATGAAAACAATCCCAGCGGTTCACCAGAATGAAACAACTAGAATTTTCATTTATCAGCCTGCCCTCCTCCTTAAATAGTTGCTCCCTTAGAATAGTAGGGGCTACCCTGCTGCCATAATGGCAGTGTGCATTCATAGGGGTAGTTGGTTTTGAACTGAAATATCGATTCTTGCAAGCAAAACTTCCAAAAGAGAGAGAGAGGCGGAGATACCAGTGGAGGCTCCCGATGTTCCCTCTCAAAAAGCTATCAAATTATGTTCACTCCAGTAGAGTGCCAGTATCGACAGAGTTTGGATGATGGATAGAACAAACGCCCCTATCCCAATGATTTCTCAGTTGGGGGCATCCTTTTCACTTAATTCCTTGCCAGGTTGAGTTTGTCGCTCCATTCATTCTATTCCCAATCGAAGAATGAGCCCCCAACAAAGGTAGGGCCCCATCCAATTAGATGCAAGGTATCTGCCCACATCTAAAAGGCGGGTGGGCTTAGGGCAGGTTTTGAAATAGATCAATTCGCCAAAACCCTGAACTATACCACCCACCCACCCCACAGACCGAGAACTCAAATTCTGAACCACCCCACCCCCACTATATGGGTAGGAGGTTGGTGGTTGATGGTCAGTCAGACCTCTCTCTCCAGGACTCTTTCTATATTATATATGTAATACAATAGTCCAGGGTGGGTGGGAGTTCTAGTTCCTGTATCCTATAGTAGTTCTAGTAGGGCACCAAGAAGAATGTGGGGTCACCAATGACTAACGACGTAAATGACCAATCACTTACCAGCTTCCATGTCATATTATGTTATGATACGCCCTACTCTGCCAACCCTATTGCCACCCACCCACCCCTAGGTCTTTATCTGTTAATAATATTACAAAGGTAGATCAGCAGAGGAAACTCTAACCAATCAATAGGTTGCCCCACCAACCGCTAGCAGGCTTCTTAATTGAACGGGTGGGAGGAATGCCTACCCCCCACCCACTAGCCTATAGATAGTAGGGGCCCCCCACCCTATTTAGCGGATCAATGATAGATGTGCGGCCTCATTGCCAAACCTTTTATCGACGAAAGGTAGGGTTAGTTCCCCCCCACCCCAATTTAGTCAGGTCACTTTTATAGCCCTCCTCCTCAAAAGGTTGGTTGGTGGGAGGGGAGGGATAGAAAGATAGTTTTTATCGCAACTATAGGTTAGCCCTACAATTCTATGGGGAAACAAATTTTATTGAAAAGAAATTTGATAAGAAGAATTCCCGGCCCCCCAATAAAATATAGTTGTGTTGTTAACGCAATAGTAGACTCAACTCATCGATAGAGATCAAGTAGGCCCACTCTTCTATATATTAGGGCCAGGAACGATTCATTCATATAGTATGTGTATCAGAAACAATTGGTTCAGCCATGGATGATAGGGAGAAGGGTGCTTGACCTCACCTTTATGCGGGGAGAAGAAATGTGCTTGACCAGATGGGAATATATTGACCTTAAAGTTGGGAGAGAGCATTGGGTGTTCATGAAGTTGTGAATATGTATCCAACACTCAACCTGTTTATAGGAATATCTCAACAGAAGAGAGCAAGCGGAGAGGACTCAACCCCTACTATTAGGGTTCCACCCTTTGGATTAGACAGGAAAAGTTTTGACATGCCCTGAACCGATCTCGATGACCCTTTGGCTATTTCTTTACCACCATCAACTAGACCTTTTTCCAGGGAACCATACCCCCCAGCAACTAAGATCCCCGGGTGGGAGGGAGAACTATAATTGTTGTTGGGCCCAACATAATAGTAGTTCTATGGTAGTCGGGTAGATGAACTACCATAGAATAGTGTGGGAGGCTATAGGTTGCTAGCAAGCAAATTAATTAAGGGGGAGGAAAGTAAGGGTGAACCCCCCAGGGGAGATAGTTGGGGCTATAGATATATGGCGATGTCGAAAGCAGTTGACCCCACAAGAGCTTCAGGTACTAGCAGACAAGAACTAAACTTTTTGGAGCTGCCTCAAGCCGAGAAAGAGGTATTCTGTTGGTCACTCAACATTGACGTCATATAGCTACTGCCATCAAATTCTGCTCATAGAGACCCACATTACTCCAATCACCACCAATCCATATAGCAGCTTCCTTTACCAGGGCGAACTCTCTTCTCAAAAAACTAGGAGGTTGTTTAGAGCTAAAACAAGGAAAAGAAATGGTAGGGGTCTTCTCCGCCTCCCTCTCCCACCAGCAATGTGGGGATGGGTGGGCAGCTAAGATTGCCAAATGGGTCGCAAATGACAAGCCTTGCAGAGAAAGTAGTGAATCCCACATAATAATAAAGGGGAGGGGGTGCTCTTATCCCTGCAGGATAATTAATTCCTCCCCCCAGGGCTCTCTGGAGTTTATCAAATTTGTCAAACTCCGCATGGCTGTGCATCGGCAAATCTGGTTCTAAGTCGGGAGGAGCCCTATTAAACTAGAGGGGGGTGCTATCTGTCGAACCCACTGAATCGAGTGCAGAAAGAAGAATCTTAGCAGCCTTACTTATTTTATGGGGCATTATAGAGTAGGCAGAGTAGGGGCCATTAAAGTGGCCAGCAATAACCTGGCAAAGAAATAACCATTCTAGCGTAATTTCTACAGTTTTTGATTCGATTGGAGGGTTGGAAATTTTATTGTAGAAGATCAACTCGGAGAAGAGCTCGTTGGCCCCCTACTATCAACTATAGAACCCCTACGGGTCCTTCTCGTCCCACCCAACCTGGGGGTGGGGGGAGTTGATGATTGATATGGTGTGGCACATATCATGGAACCATCCTATAGATAGTAGGGGCCCCCACCCCTTTATCATAGTTATAGTAGGGCCCCTATCTCTGATAAAGGGATCATCCGTAAAGGCTCTTGGTCTAGCCCTCCCTACAACCAGCCGATGTTGATCCAGCCTTCACTTCCCTACGGGGGTTGGGTGATTATAGCTATAGAATGGTCAACTATAGAATAGAATAGAAGGGAGAGGGGTGGGGGGTGGGGGGCAGGAGGGGTTGATAATTCATTCTTCTTCGGTTCTCTCCGGTGAGTGCTTCAATGCCCCAGTCACGATCTCTTAATTGCTTGGAGAAGCTTAAAGATTGAGTCTACTGCAAAAGACAACTTATTACCATTCTACCTAGATCAAAACAAAAAAGAGTAGGCGACCAAATAAAGCTCTATCCTGGGAGGCTCTCTATTGCTAGCTTTATTCTGCAAAGACCCAGTGAGGTTGAGTCTAGTTGGCCATCCGGCTGGATCGAAAGTCGATGCCCCTCACCCCTTTCTTTCTACTTATAGTAGGGCTACTTGTTGTATTGCTCTGGTCCAAGTGTGCAACCTTATCCCCAAGATTAGTTGATCCCCATCGAGGTAGCCCAATATAGAGGTAGGGGTGTTTTCCAATCACCCGTATCTCATCGACGTATCACCCCAACCTTTCTTCAATCACTAGACTATTGGAAGCACCTACTTCCCCTGATGCTACCACTCGAGCACTACTCAATCTGGGGCCAGACTGCTCTTAGTACCAACATATGCTAACTAGGAATCACCGTTGCTACCTGATCCGAACGTGCCACTGCCTTCATCTTCCATAGTCAACATGCCCCCTCCATAGCCCTACCGATGTCGGGTGGGAGGAATGAAAGTTGGTGGGAGGCCAAATAATATGAAAGGAATGGGTGGGTGGGAAGCCCCTACTATTTAACGCGGTCCCAGGGTTGGAGGAAGATAAAGCGATTGTTGGATACGGATACAGGAGTCAATTAAGTAGGCGGGAGGGAGGACCCCTACAATTACAATTCTATGGTGATGCCCCCCAACTATATCAAAATAGGAACCGCATTTGTAAAATAGCTACCAGCTGAACTACTATAGGTTCTTAGCTACAACAAATCTATCGACTAGAATTCTCGGGTTGGGTGGGAGGCCCGTCAACCCCCCACCCATCCCCACACATGTTGCCAACCCACCCCAAAGTGGGAATTCTATTTCTCCCACCTACCCCTGGGGGGGCGAGAGGAAGAAGTGCTAGGTAGTTGCGGATGGGAGTTATCAGAAAGGGTGGGCCCCAATAGTAGAATAGTAGTTCAGCTGGTAGTTATCCCACCCACCCCTAAGCTAATTTATTGAGGTCGAGCCGGTGATTTCAGTCAGTCTCCAACGTCTAATCAGCTATATCGAGTAGGTAGTCTAGTCGGCTATATATCTATATGTCACTTCATATACCCCACCAGTGGTGGAGGTCGGGCCACTCCCAAGTCCTTGATTCCAAGATCCCTTTCTTCCTTCGTCAACGGTGAAGTGATTGTTTCACAATATCAAGAGAGATGAGATTCGCCCATGGCCCTATCTCCCTATCCTGTGAAATGAAGGGACCGGGGATAGTTCCCCTGGCCACTTCAATCAATAGATAGCCTTTCTATCTATCCAGCCCTGGCCCCTTTATAATATAGGGCAAGAATTTAGACTCTATAGTTGATGCAGACCGAGATTCTATACATAACATGCCCCCCACCTTCTCCTACCATTCCCACCCACCCTCCTTGGGAAAAGCTGCCTAACTGGGGGCGGAGATAGAAATTCAATTGGCTCTGGACTTATCCCTTGTCTGGACCCTTCAACGACCTCTCCCACCTCAATAGCTATGCCTCGAAAGAAATCCCTTCTTTGCGCTGACAGGTACTCCCACCTGCCACCGGGGTTATGAGGGGGAGGCCCACCCATTTGTATCATGTAAGCATCGGAACAACTTTCTAGTAAAGGCTGGGTGCACTCATGGACCGGGGAGGGAAGGAATAGTGGACATCCCACCCCAAATCATCCATCATTTCCTCAGGGTGGGTAGTAGGAGATTATAGTTGAGTTTGTTGTTCACCAAAAGTGATAACCCAAGAACACCTGCAAATCTTTCTATGAAATGGCCAATTTCAGTCTACAAAACACATCAGGGCTTGGACAACATAACATAGGACCCTAATTGATCCTTTTGCACTTCAGGTTCTACTAGACCTAGGGGGGGACACCCTTTTGATGCATTGAATACCACAATTACAGACACATAACTGCATCAACATTAAGCAGATAGATCATTTCACAAGCTCAACATATTAGGAAACATTACAGATTGGCTAAATCTGTACAAACAATAGGATGAAACAGAGCTTGGAAAGAATGGAACACAAACACCCCTAAACATAAAGGGAAATAGATTTGTCTTTTAAAATGTTGATCTGAAACCATCCCCAAATTTGTCAAAGACCAGTGCCTTATTCATTGGGCAAGAGTCACACACACAAAACTACAAAATGTTAATCACAGCTGCAAATTGGTTTTCCTTACAACATATCCCTGCATTAATACCTTGTACTGATGCATTACTCAATCCATTCATAAAATTATCAGATCTGGGACACATTCCATTGTTTATGACTGATTATAGAATTTAAACTCTTCATTAAAGAATGCCTACAAACAGTCATACAATCTCCTTGAGATGACAAATTATAAGCCTCCTTGAGGATTCAATTCATAACAATTAAATGCATACACAGAGATAATATCATGGGAAATTTACTCATGCCTGACACAAGTAAGACCTGCAACTAGAAAACAATCTGTCATCCTGCAATGTAGCCTCTATACCCTGAATAGATCCATAGAACTTTACAAGTTTGGGTCAAGAATTTCAGAAAATGGAAGCCATGAAAACTGGAGCACTTCCTCATAGAATTCTGGAACCCTTACAACTAAGAAGAATGGGGAATAAAAAGAGGAGGGAAGAAAAACAAATTCACAACTGAAAATTGCCAAGTGTCTCTCCTCTCTAACTGAATTTTGTTCCCGTGGAAACTACTTCTAAAATATCTCACATTTGTCCAAATTAACTTCATAATCGGATTCCTCACTCCGAGAGCTTTCCGAAAATATATAACACTTTATATCTTGGCCAAAAATTGAATACTGGGCGAATTAATTCCCCAATGTGCTCAAACATTTAAATTTTTCATTTATTAATATAGTCTAAACTATATAATAAACAATTTTAATTTTAAATTTTTCATCTCCAAATGTGCTCTGACGCCTTGCCACATGGCAGAGTCTGATTGGCTGATGGGGTCTACTGGGCGCCACCTGGGATGACACATCATCTTTTGCCACTTGTCGGCCATGTCATCGCCACCGGACCGCCACCTGCGTGCCACCTCACCGGGACCCGCTGCTGGATTGCCACCTATCACGACACATGGACGACTCTCGTTCACTTTTGCTATTTCACTGGTTTAACTCACGTGCATCTTCCCTTCGCGAAATAGCGCGAGCCGTTGATCTCTCTCGAACCTGCTCGCTCGTTAACCCGGCCTTCATCTGCAAAATTTCGCCTATTTGCCTTGGGAAACATGCCTACGTGGGATCCACTTGGTCTTCATCCAGTCAACTCTTCCATCACCTCGGGAAACATGCTCACATGTGGGCCCGCCTTGGGCACCCATAGGCACCTTGTGTCAAAAGCCTTTAAGGCTTAGACATTATACTACTGTGCATTTTTGCATATAAATACTAAAAACGTCCCTCTCCCAGTACATGTGGGATTAACAACATGCCCAGAAACTGCACTTTCTGAAGGTCTTTAAGTCTTAATGGCGCCAGTGGTGGAGGTTCTCCTATTTCCTTGATGATATGAGCACCCGTGTTGCCATGGTTTATCTCCTCCATTAAGCTATCGAAGCAATTAGAATGGAAAACAAAACAAAGTATGTGTCAAACATTTTGCATCTTACCGTGCGCACCATATCTTAACCCTGCAATCGTCACTGCCTAAGACAAGCATCGTAGGATGGGGAAATTCCATGTTATTCGGCTCTGTTGAATGGTCTAGGGAGTCCCAACAAACCCACACCTATCTCCCCATCATATGAAGATCGATGGCACATGGCTCATGATTTATTTTGAAACACTCCACACTCCCCAGCAAAGGCATCGCCTGGGAACCTTCTGCAACCTCATAAAGAATTTGCCCCTTGTGAATTATTTCCAACGCCCTCTCCAGACACCAATCAAATGCTACATGAAGGAGGGAAGACTTGACAATTTATTTGCTTGAAACGTTTTGAATGCCTCCTAATCTCCACACAGCTCACCACTTAACTCCACACAGGGGAAACACTCAAAGCTCGGCTACACTCCATAGCCATGCTGCAGGGATGTGGTTTGCATTGTCTTCTCCCACCATACTCCACGCAAGGGATTCAACATCGAGCACCTTGTTGAGTTTTGAAGACTTCAGTCTTCTACCATGCAATGTGTAGGGAGGACGATGTGGAAGGGAGCTCCAAAATTTGCATACCAATTTCCATTAGAAGCCTTTGCTTTGGATCATGCTTTCAACGCCTAGCAAACACATCCACCGCTAGGTTCTTGGTTGCTGCTGAGACCACGTGAGGGGGAGGTTTTGTATTTACATGAATCTATTTTGTTTTAACATAGCTCCCAAAAACCACGCAACTCACCACACCACGTTGCATGCAAGGGGAGAGCTATGAAGTGCGAGGGAGGAGTGTGAGGGAGGGGCCACCGCTGGAGGGAGGTCTTTGGCATCACCTTCTCCAGCTATCACATGAGGAAAGAATATGCACCGTGATTTACTTGCTTTGCAAATGTTAGTTGTAATTGCATTAGTTAAACATAAATATCACCCTGCTGGAGCATGAGTTTCATAAGCAAGGTTTTGGGTACTAAATAGCATCAACTATAGATGATGCTCTAATTACATGCCTCACTTTGGCCACTGAACATGCCTTCAATATATTCAAAACTCCCTTCATAGCAGGACTAATCATCACTCTGGGTTTGACATTCTCTATGAAGGAACTGGGCATGTTGCATAAAAAAAAGAAAAAACAAAACTCCAATACACCCATTGATTGTAGTGAAAAGTGAGTCATAGTCCCACAGAACCGCATTCAGAAGTTCAAGCCACTCCTTTGCCCCTTCTAGCCTTTTCAAATGTGCATTCCTTGCATCCCCCGTAAATGAAAATATACACCGAGTTTCATGCCTAATGAATGACCATATATTTCCCAAACACTCATTAACTATCCTTTCTTGACTTTTGATTGGTGAATTGCATCATTCATGAATATTCTGAAATTCCCCCAGTAACAAAAATCTCTAATAAAATCAATCCGCGGGCACGAGCCAAGTCGGGCCCGAAAGTGGGTCCGACTAAAAAAAAATTTGATTTCAAGCAACTGGCCTTTGAAATGCTTCACGGACCTCAAACATACCTCTAGAAACGATTGGCATCATTTTCGGATCATTAATCCGCATTTTACAACCTTCAGACAATTACGCTACAATTTTTGCATTTAATCGCGAAGACGTAATTTTCAAACCTGTCAAAACACCTTTCTGGAGCTCGCCATCTGACAGGAGTGTACTCTGATATACAAGGATGACTTCTACCAAACGGTTTCTCAAGATGAGTCCCGAGCGAAGAGGTATTAATTTCCGAAAATGCCCAACTGGCTTTGTCGACACTGCAGACCTGATGAAGTCAATGTCCTGGCAACACATGACGCCTTTCTCAAAAATATCAAACGACCTCCTTGGGTCCTCAAATTCGGAACATAGGTACCTTTAAGTACATATTAAATCTTTTAATTCTCAGTTCGATCACCCGACTGACAGGATGCAAATGGCGCGCACACAAAAATGGCAACATTAACTGATCTAACACTGGAGTGCGGGTAACTGAATTTGATGGCGAAATGAGCTCTTTTGAAAACTGATCAAACGGATTCGTTAGGACTTGAAATTTTGCAGACTGACTCACATTTATGCATAGAATTGAATCCATTTTGAATTTTTTCATTACGATTAATAGGGCAAAAGATGTAATCGCTCAAAGAAGGCTACTTCATAAAATCTGCATTTGTGCCTAAAATGCACTTCCAGCTCACCCCTCAAACTGGGTACCTCATAAACTTGTCCAAAATGAATTCTGAAAGTTTCACATCACTGAATAGGCCAAATGAAAGGCGTAGGACATGAATCCTGAGCCTTACCCTCTGAAAATCAACTGGCTCCATTTTACCCCCTTGCTAACTAGGCCATTCAGACTGACTTATTTGGGTGCCTTTCTGACATACAGAGCAAAAATTTGAGATAGGCCTACAAACTTTGACTCATTTTTAAATAATCCCAACAGAGTCTCTAAAGAGCTAGAACGTCAAATTGATTTTGCTTTCCCGTGGGATAA